>NC_041380.1:16960116-16975500 GCF_002162155.2 Triticum dicoccoides
TCTTCTTCTTGTTCTACTCTTCTTCTTGTTCTACTCTTCTTGTTCTAACTTTCTTATTTTTCATTTTGCAGATTTCATTCACTTGACGAAAGCTTGCATAGATGGAGTGCTCCTTATCCCTTTCTCTGTTTCTTTTGTATCGTTGAACTATGCATGTATCGTTGGATGAAACTATTGTAATATATATGGTTGGATGCCTCTATGTTGAACTTGTTATGTATGATGGAACTATGCATGTAATATATATGGTTGGATGATGAAGTTATGTGTTGGATATCTTATATGTTTGCTCTGTAATGGCCTTTTGAAATATATCTATATATGTCATATATATTTGTGATGAAAATTGTTGGATTTAATAAAAAACAGATAAAAGAGCCAATATGCAGGCTCTTTGCCGTCTGCCACCGACGGCAACAGGCTCTTTGCCGTCTGCCGCAGACGGCAAAGAAGACACGTGGCATCCAGCTGTGCTTCCTGGGAGCTGACCCATTTGGTCAGTTTGCCTACAGTGGTAGACAACAAAGACTTTGCCATCAGTGGCAGACTGCAAAGAACCTGCAATGTAGTGACGTGTAGATGACATCATACGGCGGACGGCAAAGACACTAGAAATTTTGCCGTCAGCGGCGGACGGCAAAGAACCTGCCGTTAGCCACTTAACGGACTGACAGCGCAATTATTGTCGTCCGCTCTCTTTGCCGTCCGCCGCAGACGGCAAAGGGCCTTTGCCGTTACCCGCCAGGAAGCAGATGGAAAAGTAGCTGTTTACCGTAGCCTACTTTGCCGGAGCCTTTTGCCGTCCGCGGCTGATGGCAAAGGCCTTTGCCGTCCGCCGTTCATGCCTTTGCCGTCCGCCGTGGCAGACGGCAAAGTAGCTGATTCCTGTAGTGCCATAACCGTGGGCACGGCTTTCGAAAGTTCAAATCCCTGCAGGGGTGTCCCAACTTAGCCCATCACAAGCTCTCACGGTCAACGAAGGATATTCCTTCTCCCAGGAAGACCCGATCAGACTCGGAATCCCGGTTACAAGACATTTCGACAATGGTAAAACAAGACCAGCAAAGCCACCCGAATGTGCCGACAAATCCCGATAGGAGCTGCACATATCTCGTTCTCAGGGCACACCGGATTGTCCAAGGTTCCGGTAGGCCAGCCCAGAGTTGCCCCTGGTGGCCATCGTCAGCTGACAGGTTGGACCAACACTCAGAGGAGCATAGGCCCGGGGGTTTAAATAAAGATGACCCTTTAGTCTGCGGAACCCAAGGGAAAGAAAAGGCTAGGTGGCAAATGGTAAAACCAATGTTGGGCCTTGCTGGAGGAGTTTTATTCAAAGCGGTAACATAGCCAAACAATGATTTGTTAGGACAAGGTGGGTTAGAGGCTTGGCTTAGCAATATGGGAGGCATGATATAGAAGTGATTTCGAGGTTATGGTCATCTTGCCTGAGATCCCGCAAGGAAGAAGAACGAGTCCATGAAGAAGACAAACGGACGTAGCCAACGGATCCTCACAAACGCAACGTTACCGGATTACCGAGAAGAAGTACACCGGAAAGAAAGCAAACAACATAGTAAACAAACATCACATAATCATGGCACGATGCGCAAACAAGTATGATGCATGTCCGGTTTAATGAGGCATGGCATGGCAAAGTGCACAAACAACCCTACAAATTAAGTGGAGCTCAATATGCAACTCCGTTGCATATTGACGAAACACCACATTCAAGTTATTTAGTTCGATCTCATTTATGTACCCAACAATATTAAATGTTGTTAAACATGGCAAGAGGGTGAAGCAAAGTAAAACTACCTATCTAGTCAAGTTTAAATGAGGCCGGAAGCAACGAACAACAATTCTGGTAAATCCCCATATGCATATTTTGGTTATGGTACTGTTCTGCCCTAAACACAATTTTAGAGTTGTTAAACATGCAAAGTAAAGCCACGATGTTAAGCTAGGCATTTTCTCACTCCATTTACATATAAAGTTTGTTAAATTTGGAGCTACTGTTATTTAGTTATGAATTAAATCATTTTAACATGGCAATAGGCAAATTATATGCAAACAACATTTTAAACATGGATGAAAAAGGCATATTATGAAACTTGATGAAAAACTAAGCATATTTCATATACAAAGTTTTTACATGTGATGCTTAGTTTGTGAGATATTAAATGAATGAACATGAGGGTCTTTTCTGTAAAACTGGCGTTCTCTGGAATAATAGACAAAATCGTCCAGAGGAAAAAAACACTATTGGGCTGAAACTGATCACGGGCCCAACAGGAAACAGGTGCGGGGGGGGGGAGGGGAGGTAACTTACCATGGGCCAAGGCCCAGGTCCATGGAGTCAGCTTGGTCGCGGGGCTTGTGGCTGGGCCTGATCGGGAGGCCAGCAGGTGACCCACGCGCGAGACGGGCGCATTCAACGCGCGGTCGAGCGCTGTGGCGCGCTGCTCGACCTGAAGCAGGGGATGCAGGGGATGCAAGGCATGCAGGGCGACGAGGGGCTCCGGGAAGATGGCGGTGGGACGTTAGAAGCAGTAGAAGAGGTCGGGGATGGGGAATCCATGGCGGAGGCGGCGAGATCCGGCGGTCCCCGGCCGGATCTGACGCGAAACTGCGGTGGTGGTGGACTCTGGCAGGACTCCGGTGACGCGAGAAGACAAGGGAGGCCGGAGCTTGCCAAGTCCGATAGTGGGGCGATGAATGGGCGGCGACCAAGCTGGTGAGGCCCGCTCCGGCGACGCTGAAGATCCGTGGCGGCAGTGCTGGGACTCCGGGGAGGAGGAACCGGGCGGAGGCGAGGGGGGCAGGTGCGCGACGTAGAAGAAGACCGTCGCCGTAGCCGCGAGTCACAAGGAGGCCTGGCTCCGGCGGGCAGGTAATGGTGACGAGGTGCAGCAGCGCCGCTCGCATAGCCTCCTCATGGTCGCGGGGTCCTGCAGGAGTTGAGGCTTGCTGCAGGTTCAGTCGCCGGCAACGACGACGCCATGGAGGGAGGAGCAAGCGGGAGGATCTTGACGATGGTGTGCTCCTCTCCTCTAGATCGAGCGAACCAGGGGCACGGGGACGAGGGGCTCCGCGGGCAGGAGCTGCGGCTGCTGGTGATCTTTTTGGTGGCGCGGAAAACATGGAAGGCGGTCGGAGGCTCTGGTTGGAGGGGGTGGATCGGGATGGATGGTGGTTGGCTTGGTGAGGAAGCCGAGGAGGAGACCAGGTGGGCTAGCGGCGATGGGCGGAATGGACGGATGGGACATCCTACGATTAGGGTTAGGCTCATATATAGGTAGGGGAATAGGTTAGGAGCTACTGAGTCCCTCCGATCGAAATCAGACAGTCAAGAAAAAATATGTTAGGAAGTCCAATTAACAAAACGGAGACGTTTTGTAGATGTTTGAGGATGATCCGGACCCAACGGTGACGACTCCCCGAGTCGGGTTCGGGACAACTTTCGGACGCGCGCAAGGGGTTCGATGCACTACGCGGAGAGAGTTTCGGGCCGTGCGATCGCATCGGACAGCTCCGGACGCGAAGAAGGGTAGGCGGATGGACTAGGTGGGCTGAGGCGAGACTGCGAGGGGAGAAGAAAGAGGGGGAGCCCGGCATCTGTTTCCGGAGACCGAAAACTTTTGACGATAGACCGGCTATATTGCCGCTATAGTTATCCGTTGGGGCGTCAAACGGACTCCGAATGCGATGAAACTTGGCAGGCGGCCTACTAACAACAAAACAACACCGCACGCCAACTTTCAACCCATTCCGAGAACATTTTCCGGCCACTTATAAAATAATATTTCGGACGTGTCACGGGCGCGTGCAAGTGTGTCTGGACTCAGAACGGACAACAGAGAGAACGGAGAGACCCGGACGAATGCAAGTTTTGAAAACATGATGATGCAATGCGGATGATGACATGGCAAGATACAACACACAAACGAAAGGCAAGGCAACCACAGCGAATAACTGAAAGACACCTAGCGCAACGGTCTCGGGGCGTTACGGAGACTTCAGCACGACGACTTTCCGACTATCTACTACAACAAGTTGTGCCTGTCTCCGGCGAGGGAGGGGCGATGACGGCGGCGCGTCTTTGGCTCGCTTCAATGCTTGCAGTCGTCGCTAGGTGGCCTATGAATCTAAATGTAATTCTTATTATTTCTGGTGTTCGTTATACTATTATGATTGAAGATGAATAGATCAACAGTTTCAAAAAAAACGAGAGCACGGCGAGGTGCACATTTTCTAGTTTTATCAAAACTTGCTCGTTTGTACTAGCTTGCCAACTCAATTTTTGTTTGGACTTGTTTGTAGCTTGCCACGCAGGAACATCGTCATCAAGAAATTAACCGACTACATCTTAAAAAATACTCCCTCCATTTCTAAATATTTGTCTTTTTAGAGATTTTTAATAGACTATTATATACTGATGTATATAAACATATTTTAGAGTATAGATTCACTCATTTTGCTCCGTATGTAGTTACTTGTTGAAATCTTTAGAAAGACAAATATTTAGGAAGGGGGAGTAATAATTTAACCAACTAGGGAGCTCGAATTCCCCCTCTCTTTTGAAGAAAAAATAAAAGAAAAAGTGGAACTCCAAATTACCAATCCTTTTCGATATTGTTCTCGGGAATCCTTTCGATTCGGGCGAGCGCACGGCGGAGGCGCAGAGGTGAGGTGGCAGACTAGGTCCCAGGCGGCCGGAGGCGTGGGTGCCGCCAGCGCGGAGGATCTCCCGGCGGCTACGATGGGGTGCCACGACGGGGAATCCGCGGGGCGGAGCTGCCGCCGCCGCTAGTTCAAGCTCGTCCGATCCGGGTGCAGCAGCCACCGCCGGTCTGTCTTCTTTCGCTCATCTTTTCTCCATACTGCGGCTACCTAAAGGTCAAGCAGATCACGTCGAGCACGTTTGCCAACCATGATAGGATTTTTCTAGCAACCTCTTAGGATTTGTTTAATGCAACCTCTTAGGAATTTGGTGATGTCTTGTACACTTGGAATAAGTTTTTTTAATACATAGGCTTATTTTTTGTTCTTATAATAATTTAATGCAACCTGCTCGTCAAGAACCCACCACAGGGGCACCTGCAAAATCACCAAATAGCCGCGCAAAACCGAATACACTCGCATCACATTATCAAGTCACGCAGACAGCACCCGGACCTCCACGAACACCAGCAGGTGCTACTCATGAATGGTGAAGGACAGGGCAGCATTCTTCGGAAGGAACAAAGACAGAGGATTACCGTGTCGCATCGCAGGAATGTCCAGGGAGAACAAGCCCAGGGATGTAGCGATCTCGCTGGATCGAAAAATGGATAAAAAGAGGTGGAGATTGATTAATTGGTGCTACGTGGTTCAGGTCTCGATAATCGTAAGCCTCGTCAGCAATGCCGGGTTGACGTGGCTTTTGTGGCATGATGCAATCCCAGCCACATCATCGCTAATCCTCGGTACGGGGTTAAGTGGACGCATAGTGAATAGTGATAGATCAGGGGCAGAAGTGCGGCTACAATATTTTTAGAGGAAAGCTAGTCAATGGACATGCAAGTCTTTGTTCATATGGCCATATGGGTGTGGGGTGGGTGCTGTTACCGGGGCACAAATGCAAGACCTTGCCCAGCATCCGTGTCTTACTGTATTGGTATCATCTCTGGCAGAGGAAAAGTCAGATCTAGTTGGTGATGAAGAGGGGAGCAATATATATCACACACCCAACCTTCTCTCTGGGAGGAATGAGATTGTAGCCAAGCAGTTAGTCAGCCCAGAAGCTCAACATACAGACACAACCTACCAGAAGAGAAGCTATAGCAAATTAAGCTGCTTCGCGTAGTGTTGCTACGATGAAGCAGCAGCAAGAGCCCATCAACATGACAGCAGCAATGGAGGCTCTCTCCCCCTTTCTGAATAACCCCCGGAGGACCGTCATCCAGGTAGAGGTTTTCACTGCAGGGGTCATCATGCTGCTGCTCCTGCAGCTCATCCTCGGCTCCTTCAGACGCCAGTCGACCGGGCGGCTGGCCCAAGCTGGCACCTGGGTGGCCTACACTCTGCCGTCCCCAGCCATCGCCTACACACTGGGCCTGATGCAGTCCTCGCCGGTGAAGAACGCCATGTACCCCATCTGGGCCCTCTCCTTGCTCATGGCTGCCGGGTGCACCAACGCCGTCAAGGTCTACGAGCTCGCCGACAACAAGCAGTGGAGGCGAGGTCTATTCAACACCTACCAGTATGCCATCTATGTCACGTTCATCACCTGGCTGCTTTTTCCCTATAGCTTTGACATAAAGAACTATTTCCACCAGTACTTCAACAAGTTTGCAGTTCTCAGGTCTCCTGCAGTTGTGATCTATTTTCTGGCTGCGATTATCCTGGTCACGGCGCTAATGGGTAGAGAGCTCGCGTGCGTCTTGGCTGAGCGCGGCTATCTTTTCGGCATGAGAAGAGTTGCCAAGTTCACCAAGAAGCTGCCTGCAGCAACTAGGTATGGAAATGTGGCCAGCATGATGAACGGCTACAAACACCCGGTTCACTTTGTTGGATTTGGTAGCGATGGGGACGTAGTCACCATCGATCAGATCTTGCAGTGTGAAGGCAGGCTCCTCAGCTCAGAGACTGATCACAGCAGAGGACTCAAGGACAAGTGCGTGGCCTTCTCCATGTATCAGCTATTGAAACAGCGGTACTATGGGATGGCACTCGCGGAGGAATGCCTGGATGTAACCCGTGATTTTTTCTTGAATGAATTGCTGCAGCCAAAAGGTGACTATGAGAGGGCTTTCAGGATTGTTGAAATGGAGTTGGGGTTCTGCCATGACCACTTCTTTACCAAACATGCTGTCATATTTGAACTGGAGGCAGGATTCTTCTCTCTCTTCCTGGTGAGGATCTTTCTCATTTCCACAGTTGTGTATTTTGTCCTGCAAAGTGCACTGTCCGTCAAGACACTCAACGCCATCATTGAAGTGCAGACCAAAAGGGCTGACGACATCATCACTCTCCTTGTTTTGGCCACAATCCTGCTGGTGGAGGTACTGCAAGCTGCATTTTATTTGGCCTCGGATTGGTGCAAGGTGTCGCTTATCTGTAGGTATGTCACAAGATCTTGTTATCAGGGCAGTGCTTTCATTGAGAAGGTTATCAGCTGTCTTGGCAGATTTACTTTATTCGGGTACTGGAAGAACAAGATCGGCCTGTACTCGGTAAGTTCGGGGAACACTTACTCTGATTTGTCTGATGGTGAGTTCCGAACAGTCAAGAAAGCTATTGTTAAGTCACTGGTATCTTGTGATGGTGAGTTCCGAACAGTCAAGAAAGCTATTATTGTTAAGAACACTAATGGAGAAGGGTCGCTAAGGCGGAATGGCGTGCTTGCAGAGTTTTCTTGGGCATTGAGAGGTCAGTCTCAGGCAGAGATCATGTTAATTTGGAATATAGCGACTTTTCACTTCAGTATTGTGAGACCTTATGTTGAAGAAGACGCAGAGTTCAACGTGCTAGTTTCACTCAGCCTATCAAGATATTGTGCGCACTTGATGGAGTCTGCCCCAGACACTACCGGACTCGCGGTCTATGCCTACGGCCAAGGGCCGTCGGCATAGATCTATGCCTACGTTTGCCGTCGGCATAGACCCGTCGGCGTAGATATCGTCAGCGTAGTCTTATCAGACCGTCGACGTAGTATAGCCGTCGGCATAGGGCCCTATACCGACGGCCGGGGTCAGCCGTCGGCATAGTTTAGCCGTCGGCAGTGTTTTTCCGTCTGACGGCAACGGACGGCGCCATCAAAAGCGCTGACGAGTCATGGGACGGCACCACGGGACGCCACGTGGCAAGCCGTCGGCGTACCACTGCCAGCACTGCCACGTGTCTTTCCCTGGTTTCTCCTGGCGGCAGGGCTATGCCTACGGCAAAGCCGTCGGCATAGATGAAAATCTATGCCGACGGCATTGCCGTAGGCATAGATCTGCCACGTGGCAAGCCCTGGTAACTCCTGGGCTTATATATGCCGACGGCTTTGCCGTAGGCATAGTTTTTTTATTTTTTTTATTTTCCCTGTTTTCTCTTTTTCAATTCATTTGACAGCATTTCAAAGCAGAATAATATGGAATTATGCAGAAATATGACAATTCATCATCTAAACATATTCAAGTTCATCATCATCATCTAAACATAGTCAAGTTCATCATCATCATCTAAAGATCATCACCGGCGGAAGTTCATGAACATAAAAGTAGTGCAAGACATGGAACATCATAAAAGTAGCAACATGAAAGGCATGACACGACAGCCACATGCACGGAATCATCATCGACATCAAGCAAGACCACCTCCGCCAAAACCACCACCACCAAGACCACCTCCGCAAAACCACCACCACCAAGACCACCTCCGCCAAAACCGCCACCGCAACCACCATCACTCTGCCAGATCGGAGTGACTGGGGGTCGACGGAGCAGTAGTCGAGCCAGCGGTCCCCTACATGTTTCAGAAAAGATTCTAACGGTAAATATGATATGATAGTGTTGAATGAACGAGAACTAGTTTGCCAGTAGTTAGGCAAATGTACTAACCGGACCATCACTGCCTAGTGCCACCCATTCATCGAACGTGGGCACGTGTGGGGGTTCTCCCGCAGGTGGTGGTGGGGGTCCCATTTGTGGTGGATCCGTGCGGTTACTCCAAGACGCCAACATAGCCTGGATGTTAGTTAAACAAGCAAACTAGAAGGTCAGAAGGAATGAAATTGCAAAAATTTAGCTTGGTTTTAAGAGGGCAAAACTAACCGCCATCATCTGACAGTTGTAATCATCATTTGCCTTCACTCGTTGCAAGTACTCTCGCACCTCGAGATTCCTATGCTCGACAAAGGCCTTATATGCCTACATAATTTAGGTTGTTTCTAAGTGAGCAATGCTGAAAATGAACTGAGAATGCTAGAGAGAAAAAGATAAAGGGGAAGTACTTACAGCATGCTGGCGGGCTAAGGGAGTCTGTGAACGCCCCGTACTCTCTAACTGGCTCGGGTTGGTAGACCAAAGCCGTGTGTATGAGATCGAAGGAGTTATCAAGCCATCGAAACACGGATACCGGCCATGTGACTTCCCCTGGATGGCCACCACCGCCGTATCGTCGATCTGAGACTGGGCGACCTCAGGAACAGGAACATCCGGATGCAACTTCTGATAGTGCTGAGTGTAAGACTCCAGGTGCTCCTCGGTCTTGCCATAGTACTGGCTCTCGCCCTCCTTGGGATGACTCCGCTCGCGGGCCAGCTTCCACAACTCAATGTCTGAGAGCGGCCTCTTCAACTTGTCCTCCTGCAACGTCAAACAGAAGTTAGCCATACATAAGAACATGACGGTAAAGAAGAACAAAAATGCATCATGCATATAGATATACCTTCATGGCCTTGAAGCCCCAGTGGTTCCTGTTTCCTTGGCCGTGTGTCCCGTCTTTTCCACGGTTAGCCCGGGCCTTGATGCTCTTGGCAGCAAACTCTGCATCGTCGCCGAGCCACCTATCCACCAAACTCGCCCATCCGTCATGCCTTCCATAGCACCAATGAGGAACAACCTATGCAAATTTTGGAAGCATGACATGTGAGCACGAAACATATAGTTGACTGCTTGAAACAATGATAAGTTAGTAATAGTTACCATCATGAACTGCTCCCTGTTCAAGGTAAGTCGTTGCCTCTGCGCTTGAGTTTTGGTCATCTTTTGTTGCAGGTAGATGTGGTAGTACTGCGAGACGGCAACCCAGCGCACCTCGTACTACAACTGATGAGCTTTCTTCTTCGCAGCCGCAAGCAAGACCACGTCGGCTCTGGCCTTGTGCTCGTCAAGAACTCTATAGAGTTGCTGCAATCATGCATAAACCAGAAGCAAACAAGGCATGAGTTGAGTGATTCAATGATAAACTATGAACGAAACTGAAGACAAGTGATTCAGAAGAGAACTTATCCAAAATTTGGTGATCACGGCCTTAGCGGCCGTCCCGTACTCCGCGTTGCTGCAAGCCTCGTAGTGGGCCCAGCTCGTGGCCAAAACCCGCAGCTGCGGGTCCCTGTCTGGCCGCGGGCAGAATAGGCTAGGCCAAAACTCCTTCAACAGGACAGTGATAAGGCCGTTCGGTTTATGGCCCTTTCCGCGAAGGATCCAGTTTCTGCAAAAGAATCAAATGATTGCCATGTGTACAATAAGAAAATGTTGTCATGTGTTGAAAATATGATTGAGAGGCACTTACTCTGTCCCCACAGGTTCAATGAGCCACTTGTGCTCCTCGATAGAAGGTGGTGTAGGTAGTCCGGCATTACGACGCAGCCACCCCTGCGGAGCACCCGGTGGCAAGTCACCCCACAACTCGGGATCAACCTCCCCTCCACCCTCCTCGCCCTCCTCCTCACCCTCCTCCTCGACCTCCTCCTCCTCGCCCTCCTCCTCCTCACCCTCCTCCTCCTCGCCATCAGGAACATACTCCTCCTCCTCAGACTCAGAAGGTGCCTCTGTATAGGAGGGCATCGAAGAAGACCCTCCTATTTCGGACACGGCCCGGAGTTTTTTGCCCCGGCTGCCTCTCCCCCCACCTCCTCCTCCTCTAGGGGCTCTCCCCCCACCGCCTCCTCCTCTAGGGTCTCCTCCCCCGACCCCTCCACCTCCCTGTGAGGTGTCATCCTCGCGTAGTCGGGAGGGAACCTTGTGGGCTCGTCCACTCCGAGTAAGTCGTTTGAATTTACTGAGGAAACTGGCGCCGCTGGACTTGCCCATGATTAGCAAACCTGCATTGAGAAGAGAATAAACAATTAGTAAGGATATCAATTAAACAAGCATACAGGAAAAACATTAATACCAGAAGAGCACATTAAGCATACTATTGTAATGATCATTAAAAGAACTTACATTTTCTAGAACCCATATGAATCATCACTATTGTAATCTATTTGTGGACCGGTCTCATCATCACTATCATGCATATCTTCTTCGTTGTCTGACGGAGGTGGAGGCTCTTCCTCATCGTCAGTGTCTTCATTTAACTTTTCAAGCATAATTATGTCTCTTTGATTCACAATTGCCTCACCATCAATCCGTGCGTCGTCGTCGTTTGGGTCCAGGTCAACATAACCCAAGTCATCATCCTCATTGTTCCGGACCACGTCATCATGTTCCTCTTGATAGAACACTCCCTCGTATGTCAAGTGTGAAAAATTACTTTCTCCATGAACCACGCAACGAAATTTTTCCTTCCATCAGCACCCTTTCGAAGAAGAGCAAGTGCCTCCGCTTCAGTAGGAGGCAGCATTCCCGTCCATTCTTCTTCAACGAATCGACTACAATAAGAAAAGCGGTATAAGAACTAGGCAAAGTGAACATAATGAATTGACTAAAAGAATGGTGCAAAGGTATTACCTCATCCACTCATCCTCAACTTCCTTGATGTTGTGCAAGATATATAACATGACATCCTCCCACTCATCTCGTGGCATGAGATAAGGTTTCGAGCATCCAGCCCTACCACCTTGCCCGATGAATAGAGGCAACTTGGGTTTATACTTGGGTTCTTCTGTATTGTATCGAGACACCTTATTGTGCAACGTGGGAACATGGTCCGGATAGTAGGCTGTCCTGAGGTCTGCCACTTCCTCTAGGATAACTGCCTCAGCTATGGAAGCTCAATCTTAGCTTTGTTTCCACATTTCTGTCTCAGATGCTTGTTCTGTCTCTCAGGGCCATACTGCCAACGATTCTGCACAGGGCCCCCAACAATACCTTGTTCGGGAGGTGCAAAATGAGATGTGTCATCGGAGTAAAGAAGCCTGGCGGGAAGATCTTCTCTAGCTTGCATATCAACTCCTGCGCCTTCTTATGCATTTCTTTTATCTTCTCAGGACATACTTCTTTAGCACAAAGCGTGCGGAAGAAATAGCTTAACTCCGCAAGCACACGCCAGACACGCTCGAGAACATAGCCCCAAACCATCACCGGCATAATCCGCTCAATCCATACATGATAGTCATGACTCTTGAGCCCGGTCACTCTGCCCGTTGAAAGATTGACCCCCTTACTTATATTCGACGCATAACCATCAGTGAACTTCACGACGTGTTTTAGCCACTTGAATGCCTCCATCTTATGATCCTTTTTAAGTATGAAGTCAGCATCTAGCTTGAACCAAGATTTTCGACTGCATGTGGGAGGCTGCATGTGTAGATGTGGTCTATCACAAATATTCTGTTGATCAACTCTAGCATTAACATTATCCTTTGTCTTATCAGGAATGTTGAGGATCGTGCGAAAAAGGGACTCTGCGACATTCTTTTCGGTGTGCATCACGTCTATGTTGTATGGAAGTTTGAGGTCCTTAAAATAGGGAAGCTGCGTGAAGGGGGTAATGTGAGTCTAGTTGTGCGTCTCACCATATCCTTCAATTTTTTCCCTTTACCTTTTCCTTTGCCCTCGCCCTCGTCTTCGCCTGTGGCTTTGCCTTTGCCTTTGCCTTTGCCTTTCCCTTCACCGGCAGACTTAAGAGCTTTCAGCTGAGCAAGCACATCCGCACCAGAAAACGTTGGAATCTAGTTTACTTCATGGACAACTTTGCCTTTTGTGAAGTTCTTCTTGTCTTCCCTATCAGGATGGTCTGGAGGGAGGAACTATCGATGCAGGTCAAATGCAACATACTTGCCACCCTTCTTCAGCCAAATGAAAATCAAGGCCTGCATGCATACTGGGCAAGGCATCTTTCCACTTGTACACCATCCGCAGAACAGGGCATAACCGGGAAAGTCATGCATGCAATATTGTAGCCAAACTTTCATCAAGAAATTTTTCTGCAGATGTCGGTCGTATGTCAACCTCGGGAAGTACCAAGAATGGTGCAAATCATCCACCAACGGCTGCATAAACACACTCAACTTCTTCCCCGGATATTCAGGCCCCGGAATTATAAGCGACAGGAACATGGTCTTGCATTGCATTATGGCACCGGGAGGGAGATTGAGCAGAATAACAAATACGGGCCAATAGCTGTATGGATTAGACGACATACCATATGGATTGAACCCATCACCTGTTATAGCAATTCTGACATTCCCAGCCTCGGCTGCTTCCTCCGGGTACTCTATATCGAATGACTTCCATGCTTCACCTCCTGATGGATGTACAATTTTTTTTGGATTGTACCTTTTCCCTTCCTTGTGCCACTTCATCATTTTGGCAGACTCCTCGGTGATGAAAAGGCGCTGCAGTCTTTTTATAAAATCAAGATACCGAAGAACCTTCACAGGGATTTTTAGCTGCTGCTTCTGACCATGCTTATCGACCACCTCAATATACCGAGAGGAACCGCACTTCCTACAGTACTTGTCATCCGCATACTCATGCCTAAACAAAAGGCAATTCTTTGGACAAACATGTTTTTTCTCATAGTCCATGGAGAGCGCCTTCATGATTTTCTTCGTAGCGTACATGGTTTTCGGCAGTTCATGGCCCTCAGGCAGGCTGTTAGCCCATACTCCCAGAAATGCTTCGAAGCAACCTCGGCTACAGCCGTACTCAGCCTTGACTGCCATCAGTTGCGAGATGGCATCCAGCACAGACAGCTTGGCACCCTCATATAGAGGTTTCTTTGACGAGGCCAAGATTTCCAGGAAGGCCTTTGCGGTTTCCTCCGGTTCATTCGCTGAATGTGACGGAGGTGTCGGCTGTGCAGCAAAGACATCATCTAGCATGTCTCCAACCCCATCGTCCTCATAACCAGCGACGCGTTGTCGTATCACATCCTCTCTACCACGGTCCCGCTGGGCAAAGTTTATCAGCATATTAAAGTTGGGCATAAATCCATGCGTGCGAAGGTGCTTAGTCATCTCACTCTTATCTCTGCGGATACGTCTCTTACATCTGGCACACGGGCATTCTGGCACCATCCTCATTGGACTACGGAATATCTCTTTCAATAACACATCAATTTTCTCGACCCACTCTGTTGTTACTTGATTCCGACGAAAAAACCCACTATAAATCCACTGATTATCTGCCATCTCTGCTTTATTGGAAGCCACACAACAAAATTAAGGATTCATTTAAATTACACACATCAATATTTTATTTTTTACAAGGTTGACGAGAAACGACATTTAATCCACCTACGTCTCTAATAGGTAAAGATGGGTCCTAATCCCACCCGAGAATGTGTAGATTGAGTACGTTGTCCATGCTCTACCCCATTCCGAGACAAAATTTCAGCAGCACCTCCCCGCTGTTCTCCAAATACACGTCTCAGCAAAATGCCGAGAGAATGTGCATCCGAAGAACAACAGGGAGGCGCCACCGAAATCCTGTCTCGGAACGGGGTAGAGCATGAACAACGTACCCAATCTACACATCCTCGGGCTGTCCGTGGAAAGCGCTGGACAATCCGAAAGAGCTGCGGTGATAAATATGCAATTGAATGCATATTTATCGATGCAACCCTTTCGGACGGGAGACCTAGGTTACGTGACTTGATGTGAAAATTTAATCTAGTGACATGGAAAAAAAGTGGACGAGGTCATGGAATTGTTGCTCACTCTCCGATGTAGTCGATCAAAGGAGAGGGACGATCGTGGACCAACACCTCCAACGTCGACAATCACTCCACGAAGATGGAACACCACAAATCCTGTTAATTACACCGAGTGAAAAAAAATTAGGTCATCACCTCACATTAAGCATTGATACTTTTAACTATGAAAAAAAATCATGTTTCGTCAAGTGTCAAATTTTGTCCTTCAATTTTTTTAGAAAGATCATCATGATTAAATAACCACTCATCATATCATAATTTTGCAGCACATCTGACATAGCTGCTTAACATTAAGCACTGACACTTAAAACTATGAAAAAATCATATTTTGTCAAGTGTCAAATTTTGTCCGATTCAATTTTTTTGACAAGATCATCATGATAAAAATAATCACTCATCTTATACCAATTTTAGAGCACATCTCAAATGACAAGATCATCATGATAAAAATAATGCAACCTAACAATCTAACATCCTAAAATCCAACATTCACCTATATATCAACCTAACAACCTAACATCTAACATCTAACCTAACAATCTAACATCCAACATTCATCCATGCATTCATTCATCCATCCAACAGTAGAAAAAAATGCAAAAAAATGAAGAAATAAAATGTAGCTCACCGAGAGGGGCGTGGCAGGGGGCGCGGCGGTGGAGGGGATGGTGAGGCAGGGGCGGTCGGGGACGGGAGGGACGGGGCCGGACAGAGCCGCGGCCGGCTGCAGTAGCACCGGCGGGGTCGGGAGAGGCCGGGGCAGCGGCGGGGTCGAGGGAGGCCGAGGCAACGCGCAGTGGGGGGAGGCCGGGG
>NC_041380.1:16976039-16976691 GCF_002162155.2 Triticum dicoccoides
AGGGGGCGTGGTGGAGTGGGGGGTGCGGCGGCAGGGGAGGGGTGTGCGGCGGCGGCGGCAGGTCGGGGTGGGGGGTGCGGCGGCGGCGCAGGTCGGGGTCGGGGTGCGGCGGCGGCGCAGGTCGGGGTGTGGGGGAGAGAATGAGTGGATCGGGGTCGCCGAGCGAATGGATAAGGTGAACTATGCCGACGGCTAAGCCGTCGGCATAGGTGAGGGCGCCACGTGGCACCTATGCCGACGGCTTAGCCGTAGGCATATTTTTTTTCTTTTTTATTATCCATGTCACCGATCCGCGTAGAAGCTTTCGTATGGCCACAGCTATGCCGACGGCTTTGCCGTCGGCATATTTTTATTTTTACTTTTCTTATTTTATATAAATTTTTTAATGTTTTCTTATACTTATATCTGTCCTTTTTAATTTCATATAGATTTTTTATTTTTTATAGTTATATTTTTCCTTTTTTATTTTTTTATGTATTATAATTACATATAGATTTTTTATTTTTTTAACCGCTCGGCCCTCTCCTCTCCCGAAACCACACACAGGGGAGGGGAGGGGAGGCGCCGAACTCGAGCAGCTTCGTTCGCCAAGGTCGTGGCTTGGTTGCGGGTATAGGAGCACCATGGCCGCCGCCTCGCATGCTCGATGTGG
>NC_041380.1:16977957-17027500 GCF_002162155.2 Triticum dicoccoides
ACGCGTGCCGCCTCTTCGGACATGCCATCACACCACCCCGCATGTATGAGGGGCAGTGCGACGCTCCGGTGGCATTGCTACCCCCTCAGGGCCCCCGTCCCGCCTAACCCTGGAGCGGTTGACCACGAGATCTAGCCCTTTGACTTTTCATGGACGGGCTTTGAACAATGGACCTCTCCACCCGGTTGTGTCAGGTCAGCTCAGAGGGACACCTGGGAGCAATATCCGGGCCAAACCAACAGCTACATCCCCTCCGTGTAGACCCGATGCGTCCGTTTTCCCCCTCCAGGTGCCGGCGGCGGCGCCGTCCGTTAGGAGGGCCACGCCTCAGAGATGCGTGCCGCCTCTTCGAACATGCCACAACACCACCCGGTTGTGGTAGGTCATCCCATAGAAACACTTGAGAGCAACGTTCCCTCCGTATAGACCCGATGCGGCTGTTTCCGCCCTCCAGATGCTGGCGTCGACGCCGTCTGTGAGGGGGGCACACCGCGGACGTGAGGGGGTCACACTCCGGAGACGGGTGCCAGGCGTTTGCAACCGCCACTCAACTTCTGTCGCATAGCTGTTTTTGATTTTAATAAAATTTAAGGACCTATATTCAAAAGAACATGACAGCATATTAGTAATGTGCTTGAAAAAAATACAAACTATATATATATATTCATAATCTATGGAAAAAATTACAAACTACATATATATTCATATAATACATAAAAAAGCATGAAAACATATTTTTTAAAAAGCATAAAAACATATACAAAAAAACGTATGTAAAAAAACATTAAAACATATGCAAAAAAAAAGTATGTAAAAAAATAGCTATGCCGACGGCAAAGCCATCGGCATAGATACGGCAGGGTTCTGGTGGGCGCCGTGCCGCGGATCGGTGACGTGGCAACTATGCCGACGGCTACCGTCGGCATACCTACGCCGCGGATCGGTGACGTGGCATGCGGAGATATGCCGACGGCCGCCCGTCCCGACCGTCGGCATAGGTTTGACGGCGTTAGCCGCTCGTCACGGGCGGGGTCGCCGGGCCCGCCGTTATACCGACGGCTGATTTATGCCGACGGCTTCTGTCGGCATGTCTGCGCCTAGGTCGAGGGCCGTTCTGTGCCGACGGCAGCCGTCGGTATAGATCCATGTAACCCGACGGCCAGTGTAAGCCGATGGCCAAGACTAGGCTGTCGGCATATCTCAAACTAGGCCGACGGCAGCCATAGGCATAGGTTTGGCCGTCGGCGTATGCCCGTTTTCCGGTAGTGAGAATTGCTTCCAGGAAATTGCGGAGATATAAAGGTGGCCATGGCTGATGTACAAGACGACTTCTCCAAAATTCAAGCACCCCTGGGTTTGCTTGGGCAGGCAATGGATGAATTCCAAGACGAAGAGGAAGGCAGGAGCATCTTCATGAGAGGCGTGAAGCTCGGAAAGCAGCTCAAGGCCATGCCAAACCGTGCTGAAGGTTGGCAGATAATTGCAGACTTCTGGGCTGAGAAGATTCTCTACATCGCGCCAACGGATAATGTTAAAGGGCACATGGAACTTCTTGCGAAAGGTGGAGAGCTCCTGACCCACATCTGGGTGCTCCTGACTCATGCGGGTGTAGTCAAGATTGACAGGGAGGAAGATAAGAAAGCCATGCCCAGGCGCCGACCATCCCAAGAGAATGTGTGATTCCAATTCAGGCTGATTGCTTTCTGTCAGTATCTCGCATTTGTGTTCTTCCCTGCTTTCCCTTTTATTTACTTGAAAAACTTTGTCTGTGTTGTATTCTGTTTCTATGTGGTGTAACTCGACATTCCAATAGTGCGTGTCACTGCACTATTGATGTATCATTTCAGAATTGTCATTTGCAATGCAACAATGGTCATGTAGCATTTCGGAATTCCAGTTCAGGCTGATTGCTTTCTGTCTCTGTATCTCATATTGTGTTCTTCCCTGTTCTCCCTTTTATTTACTCATTTTGTTTCTTTTTACTCTGCATATAAGATTTGTCTTAAGCCAAACTTAGTGGAGTTTGACAAAATTTACATTAAAAATATCAACATATATAATACTTACGATGTACAATATGAAAGTTATTTCTTGATGCAGATATTGATTTTATAATGTGAATGTTGATTTTCTTCTAGAAGCAGAGATATTGATTTGATATTGAGCAGGTCAGTTTTGCTTCTAGAAGCAGCCCATCATGGCTCCTTTTAGTGTTAAAAATTGATCCATGTTTCTTTGAGCACGACATTTTGGTCATCTGAGTAAGCAAAGCATGTTCTTGCTAGGTTTTTGCATTTGTGAAGACGGATAAATCCATTGAAGCAACCCACGAGGCAAAATGCCATGCCTGCGAGTGTCCGTTGGAGTACCGTACTGAATTCGAGGTATGTGAAATTACCTGTAAATTTCGTACAGATTTTGCAGTACCAAAATGTATGGTTTTCAACATTTTTTCAATGGGAACCTGATCGCTGTTGTGTTTTTACCAAATTACGATCTTGCTAAATCTACATCAATTTTTTGCACAGCGATATATTCTGCAATCCCTTCCCAATACTTTCTTCACTGATATGGTGAAATTTCGCAGTTAGTTCTGTATGTAGATTCTGTGAGAGCATAAAAGCAAAGCACAGGATGTCTTCAGTTTTTGACATTGCTCTGCGGAGATCTCTGTCTGGACCTTGAAGAAGCTGGGTCTATGGCCGGGTTTATATAGCAAGGCAAGGGCATCCTAGGAAACGGAGATGGGTAAAAGACTAGAAACACAATGCATGTTGCCTTTGTCCATTGATCAAACCTAGCAGTTTGTCAAGCAGTCCATTCTTTCCCGAGATAACCGACCTATGCAGATGAACAGATGATAAAATTATTGACGTATTCCTTGTCAAAAATTTGCTCCGCTAGAATTTGATTCTTGTAATTGATGTGTAGTTCATGAAAAATGCTTACTTATGCTTTATCATATTTGGGCCAGTCAATTCCTTAATGGGCCAAAGCCCATTACTGTGAGACATAGCCTTCCTCTTTCTCCTTTTTTTTTCTGTTTCTGTTTTGTTTTTATGTGTGTTTTTCCTTTTCTTTATTAGTTGGTTTTCATGTTGGGTGAGTGTAAATATATACTCCCTCTGTAAAGAAATATAAGAGCGTTTAGATCACTAAAATAGTGATTTAAACGCTCTTACATTTCTTTACGGAGAGAGTACTTCATTATTTTATTTTTTACTTTTTATATTATTTTCTTTCTTCTTCTGTAAGGGTAATACTAATGTCACTAATTTATTACATTTTAGTAACATCTTTTTTTTGCAAAAGTTCACTATTATGTGGCTATCCTTGCATATTATAAAAAAGTACAGTATTTTTTGTGTAAATTGTGTGCAATTTTTGTCATTTTTTATTCTTTTCACTATGTTTCTTCTTTGTAATATCAATGTCACTAATTAATTTCTTCTTAGACAAAAACATTTTTTTTGCGTGTTTAAGGATACATGCAAATACTATATAATATGTGTGTAAATTACCGTAGAATGTGAAAATTGCACTTATATGCTTATTCTCTGCATATTCCAAAAAGTGCAATTTCGGTGTAAAGTTGTGTCCAAGTTTTTAAAGGTTTTTGTTTTCACTTTCTTTCTTCTTAACATGTTTCATTCTTTCTTAGAAAACTTTATTATCCTGATTTTGATTTAGTATTTTTTTTCTTCTGCAAGGATAATACCAATTCCACTAATTCATTCTTTCTTAGAAAAACTTTATTTTCTAGTTTTTATTTCATTTATTTATTTATTTTAGTTTTCATTTATTTTATTTACTTTTCTAAGGGTAATACCTATGGCAGAGTTTACTTCTTACAAAACACTTTTTGTGAAAATTTTACTATTATATGCTTATTTTGCATATTATAAAAAGAAAACTTATGTGTAAATTGTCTGCAAAATTTGTCATTATTTGTTCAAATTTTAATTTTATTCTTAAAAGGGTAAGTACCAATGTCACTAAAATCCTTCTTAATACTTATTCTTGCTTATTGTACAATAGAGCATTTTTTCATTATTTTGTGCATTAACTAATTAACTTTTCACTAGAAAGTTTCATTTGTTGCTTTTTAGTGGTTTTTGTTCATCAACGGGCTGTTGTAGGATAAACAAGGATGAGTGGGCTGGGGTACGAATCGCATGCACAAATTGTGATGGACCATGCTTGCACGAGATATGCATGAATAACATGCAACAGTGCAGCCCTCGGCGCCTCAATCACCTCGAGCGATATTGATTCACATACAACAGTGCGACGGAAAAAAGTGACCGACCGCAAAATGATTTTCAGTCAACTGATGTATAGCCTGTTGTCACTATAGTTGTGACCGCGGTCGGCGCCGTGCTCTTCTTCCTCCTCGCTGTGGTTTTTTTTTTTTTTTTGAGAAACCACGGTGTATTCTGTTTCAGTATCTCGTGTTCTTCCCTTTTTAGTTACTTGAAAAAGTTTGTCTCTGTTGTATTCTGTTTCTATCTGATGTAACACAGACATTCCATCGGGTTTGTGTCATGTGCCACTATTGAGGTATAATTTCGGAATGGGAATTGTCCTATGCAAGAATGTTCATGTATTTGAATGTGAGAGTTTGTGTTATAGGCTTGTCATGTACTCCCTCCGTAAAGAAATGTAAGACTTTAGTGATCTAAACACTCTTATATTTTTTTACAGAGGGAGTACCATGGAATAGTAGGGGAGCCTGAGATAACATGAGAAATACATGATGGACCTAGTGACCTTCAGTTGTGCTATCTTACAGATACTAGTGCAGGCATAAATTTTCCCATGGGGCTTACCAGCAATACGTATGCCATTCACCTTGCTAGTCTAATGTTGCATGGAACGCTACTAGTAACACTATGACAGGTCAATGTTAATACGTCATAACAATCGGACAAAGCTAGGCGAAACTTGGCATGGTATCATCATATCTCCCGCATAGCATGCGCGAAAGAGTAGAGAGGGTCACGGCAAAAACTGGACGCACTTCGTGTACAAACTGGACAAACTCTTTCCGAGTATCAGGGTTTCGGACGAGAACTCATCTGTTACATGGCCACTTCAATGTTTTTTAAACTTATTTGAACTCCGGACTTCTTTTGTGTTCAGTATGCAGCATTTAAAGCGATGTCATCAATTTCCAACATGTTCTGACATCATTTGTTGTTTTTCGGTCATTTACCTAATTGTTTAGAGAGCTAAATGACCGTGAAATTGAAAATCACTACAAAATGAATCTTGAAAATGTTGAAACTTGGCATGGTATCATCATATCACCCGCATAGCATGCGCGAAAGAGTAGAGAGGGTCACGGCAAAAACTGGACGCACTTCGTGTACAAATTGGACATACTCTTTCAGAGTATCAGGGTTTCGGACGAGAACTCATTTGTTACATGGCCACTTCAATGTTTTTTAAACTTATTTGAACTCCGGACTTCTTTTGTGTTCAGTATGCAGCATTTAAAGCGATGCCATCAATTTCCAACATGTTCTGACATCATTTGTTATTTTTCGGTCATTTACCTAATTGTTCAGTATGCAGTATTCAATTTCCAGAAGAAAATAAATAGAATAAAATAAATAATGCAGAAAATAAAAAAACTATACAAAAAAATTACTCAAAAATAAATAGAAGAAAATAAATAATGCAGAAAAGAAAGAACTATATAAAAAACTACTCAAAAATAAATAGAAAAAAATAAGTAATGCAGAAAAGAAAAAACTATATAAAAAATTTGTTGGCGCGCTGCCCAGTGGGCCTGCCAGACCTAGGGTGTGCAAATGCAGGCCCAGAAGGGCCAGCAGACTCACAGGGCAGCGCATCCTAATTAATTAGGCCAGAAGCCTGCTATATAGAGGAGTTCGAAGAGGTAGCCGCGGCTGGGTTTATAAACCAGTGCGGCTGCCCTTCGCGGGGCGAGGTGGGACTAAACTTTAGGGTGGCAGCGCAAGGCCTTTAGTACCGGTTGGAGCCACCAACCGGTACTAAAGGCCTGCTCTTCCCGCCTCTTGGCCTGGCCAAAGTTGGCCTTTATTACCGGTTAGTGGCTCCAACCGGTACTAAAGGCCTCTCCTATATATATAGCACTTACGAAAATTTCAGTTACATCTCCCCACTTCTTCGCGTCTCCAACCTCTCGCGCGCCGCTCCCGTCGTCGCCGCCCGTCGTCGTCGTCGTCATCCCCGCCGCCGCCCCGAACGCCGCGCGCCGCCGTCCGTCGTCGTCCCGTGCCGCGGTCCCGTATACGTACGTATCTCGCTCTCCCCGCGTACCCGTCGCGCCGCGCTCCGCCCGTCGTCTCGTGGCGCGCACCCGGCCGGCCGGCCCGTACGCCGGCGCCCCCGCTCGTACGTACGGGGCAGCGGCGTACGGGGCCGCACACACACACACATACCACACACGCATACACACACACACACACATACACACATTTTTTTACTTATTTTCTGTTTTTTAGAAAAGTTAATTAGATGATCGAATGTTAGATTAATGTCGAATGTTAGATGAATTAGCTAGCTAGATAGAAAAATTGTCGAACTAAAGATTAGAACTATAGTTGAATAATTAATATAACTAGTTTATTTTTAGTTAGAAAATTGTCGAACTAGTTTATTTAGGTATATGAGATTTGAACTAGTTCAATAATTAATACAACTAGTTTATTTTTAGTAAGAAAATTTAGGTATCTGAGATTTGATGATTTAATTAAAATATTATTTATTAATGAGTTTTTCTATTTATTTAATTTTTTATATATTTTGAGTTTATATAAATGTTAGATTAATGTTGAATGTTAGATAATTAGATAGAAAAGTTAAATATATAGTAATGTCAATTGTTAGAGATGAATATAGTTAGATATATTAATGTCAAATGTTACATGAATATATATTTGGCTAGATATAGGTGTTTAATGTTTCACCTATATGAACATAGGAAATGTCATCTGACGACGAAAAAGATTTCATTATGTGCGAACACTGTGAAGACCAGCGCGGCCTGTGCGATAAAAATTTCCTTGTTGATGGTAGGCGCTTCAGCATCAAGCTGGATGAGACATTCGAAGTTGATACAGTAAGTCACTTTGTCAATTATTATTTGAATGCAAAACTTATGTTTCATTTGCTTCAACTTATAATTTTAAATTTTCACTATTCTACTAGCGCAACCCCTGCCATGCAAGAATTTTTGTCTTGGATAAGATAGGTTTTAGTGCTATAGATGATATGGATGTAAAGAGAGTTTACTTGAAGACAGAGCATGGGTATACTTTCAACGTCAAATTATATAATGGAGACACATACACCCATTTTGAATGCAAAACTTGGCAAGCACTATGCAAGGCTTATGCATTTGAGCCTGATATGGTTATCACCTTTGATATTCGTCCGAAAGATGATATTGAAGGTAATATAGACATCTGGGTCGATGTGCAAACGCCTCCAGTTCTACCATTTGGTGAGTTTTTCTCAACCATGCATGCATATGTTTATGTCTTTGATACAGTTTATTCAAAAATAGTTGACAACTAATTTGTATTGTCAGCTTATTTCGGTTCAAGCAAACATGTCCGGCGCTTGGTAGACAGGACCTACTACTGCCCCGGGGCTCAACTAAACTGCGAAGAAATAAGTCATTATGTTTCATGGCTTGAGGATCTTAATACTGTCAAGACAAAAAAAAAATCTGAACTTAGAAACGTTAGTACTCAAAACGTGCGACCAATGGTGATCGTATTGAACTACGGTCACATCTATAATCGAAAGATGGTAAGATTTTAAATATTTGTCTTTAATTAGTGCATCTTTTGTATACATTATTTTTGAAGCTAAACTTTCATTGCTTAGTATATTAATTACTATACGATGTTCTTCAACAGGGACTTCCGATGACAGTTGTGCCTCAATGGATCGAGACAAAAGGTCGCATGTCAATATTTAGCTTACGACCAAGATTTCCTACATTGCACATGAGTGCATTCAGGATTTCTGAAAGCAAAGAATGCTTAATAGTAAAAGATTGGAGCAAAATTGTTAACGATCGCAGAGAAGTACTAGGGGGCAGCAAGGAGAAGCGCAACCCAAGATTAGGAGACAGATTCATCTGCATGCTCCAGTATGATGAATCAGGAGAGCTATACATGTTCTATGCTATTCTACCTGAGAGGAAGTAGCAGGATCAGTAGCTACTAGTTCATGCTCTTAATTAGTACTTGTCTCATGTCCGTGTCCTGAACTTCGATGTTGGTGATGATTATGTTGAACTTGATGATATCTTTGCTTCTGTTAGAAAGTGAATGTTTCCTCTTTAAGCTAGCCAGCGTTGATAATGATTAGATAGCTAGCGGTAATGACTATGATGATTAAATAGTGGTAATTAGACGACTATGATGATTTTTAGCTAGCTAGAGTTTATTTATTTATTAATATGTGATGATGATGATGATGACGACGACTACAACTCATTATAACGTAAAACAATCCTAAATTAAATTGATAACACAAACTTAATTGAAAAATACAAAATAAAACAAAAACCCACAACCATTTAGTACCGGTTGGTGTTACCAACCGGTACTAAAGGGCTCCCGGCCCCCGGAGCTGGCTCGTGCCACGTGGTTTCCCTTTAGCACCGTTCGTGCTGAACCGGTACTAAAGGGGGGGGCTTTAGTGCCCAAACTTTAGTGCCGGTTCCTAAACCGGCACTAAAGGGCCTTACGAACCGGTGCTATTGCCCGATTCTGCACTAGTGGAAGGATTACGTAGGCACAGTTTTACATACGATCCCCTTAAATATTCAATTCAGACGAGCACTAGTTGGTGAGCGATGGAATGCATGGATGCACCTGGTTCGGAGATTGATGGATGTTCAACTCTCTGATCAACCCGACTCCATGCAATGGAAGCTAGCTAAGAATGGGTTTTTTACGGTAAAAACTTTCTATATGGATTTGATTAATTCTGGCCCAGTCTCGAGATCGTTGCATATTTGAAAGATTAAGGTTCCTTTGCGCATTAAAATCTTTATGTGGTTTGTCCACAAACAAGTCATTCTTACAAAGGACAACTTAATCAAGAGGCGATGGGTAGGTAGTCCACGATGTTTCTTTTGTGATCATGATGAAACAATACAACATTTATTTCTTGAATGCCCATTGGCCAAATTGCTTTGAAGAACGATTCATATAGCCTTTAACATTACTCCTCCAGTTGACATTGCATCGTTGTTTCGAATGTGGTTAACTGGGGTCAAACATACTACGGCGGCACGTATTCGGATTGGAATTTGTGCGCTATTGTGGGCTATATGGAATTGCAGGAATGATTTGATTTTTAACAGACAACACAATTTAACTTTCTTGCAGGTTATCTTCAAAGCTACCGCTTGGATCCGTACGTGGTCCTTACTCACTTCTATGGAATCCAGGGAGCCTTTGGTTACTGGGTGCAACCAGTGGGAGATGGTCGCACGGGCTATATTCAACCAGTTTGGATGGCGATCGCATAACAGGATAGGAGTCTAGGGAGCTTATCCTTATTATTGCCATTCCGGTTGAGATTGTTAGCATGGACTTTGCTTTACTTTTATTTTTCGCTCCACTTGCGAGCTGTAAGATGACTTTGTGATACTTTGCGACTTCTTAATAACATGGCTGCATGCATTATTATGATGCAGAGCCCGGGGGTACTCCTCCATTTCCAAAAAAAAGTCACATGTTTGTTCAGAGCAAATATATGATTCTGATCCAAGGCAGGTAAGGCCAGGCAACAGCCAGCTTCTAGGATATATTTGAAAGAACGGTTCTTTTTCAGAAAATACTTGTGTGATTTCAGGTACAAGACACACATGACCCCAAAGAACAGTTTATAACGTTCTTATTACTCTGAAAACACACCAATGTTCTTTCTTTATCTTCAATACTACCACACACCTTACAACATTGATTGCTTTACAACAAGTCAAAAATCCAAACACCAAACAGAAACAGAATACTTGGTAACAACTGATCTTTTTATTGTCTTCATCAATACGATGAGTCGGCAGACTTGGAGCTCCCTCCAACTCAATCAGCTATATCTCAGCACCCAGTACTGCTGTCAACAACGGAGTAACATCATCAGTATTGCAAAAAAGAATAGATGAACTAATGAGTTATCTTGTTCTGGCTGAGCAATGCATGTGCAATGACGACAAGTTCATGTAGGTTCCATGAGAAATTCTTGCAGTGCATATACATGAAAAATGTTATACAGGACCTGACAGCGTCAGATTAGGTACTATATGTGATTATCTTGGTGTTGATATATTGGTTTGTTTCTTTGTCAGACCATGCACATATGTATATTATCAGTAAAGAAAGCATCATTAAACTTTTGGCTCTGCTTCTCTAAAAGGGAAATGCATGCTTGTCCATACAAGTCTCAGATGTGTCCTAACTACAAAGTAGAGAGTTATATCCTATTCCAAACTTGCAATTATCAAAGGATACTGAGGAATATTTTGCTCACAAGTGCAAGTGTTTGATCGCCTTCTTTTTTCAAGACGGTTGTCCAGTCTCATAGCAGAATTTCTTCTCCAGCGATTCATTCTCCAACGAAGCTATGTAGATACATGGCTCCGTTGTTTCTTTACCGCTTGACATTTCATCATTGCTCTTACGCTTCCTACTAGAAGAAGGTGCTTCCTGCTGCTTTTCAGCACCTGTAAATGGTAGTTCGATAAAAATGGTAAGCACAGTTATACCGACAATTCAACCTATCACGACAGTTTCTAGTGCCACATGGTGGTATTGTCATCGGGAAGCACTAAAGTTACTATTTACTAAAGTTACATGGTGGTATGGACATCAGCAACGTCTTTGCAACAGGCCAGTGACAATCAAAGAAACTGCAAATTCAGTCATACCTCCACAAGCATATGACTGAGGTGTGGATCGCTCACATGTAGAAGTAGCCAGCAATCCAGCAGGTGGCCATGGCATTTGGTAAGGGTAAGCCACGCAATGGTGACAAAGAAATTTGTCCTTGAGGCTCAGGTTCTTGAGATCAATGACCAAGCAATAATGCTTGCCGCCCACACAGTGAACAAGAGCTAGTCCGGCAACCACCAGATGGATGCTAAATCGCCGGTAGCCGGCCACCTCGCCTATTTGACTTGGCTTCTCCAGCTCCCACACATTTGTATTGTCGCTGTTCTTCTTGAGCAGCCACAGTTGCACGATGGCTCTGTAAACGATGAACACAAGGCAACACGCACCATCCTGAGTTTCTCCTATGGTGTATACCGGTGCTGGACTTAGCGGCTGCGTCGAGAGGACTACCAGTGGAACTGGGAGAGGGACCATGGAGAATGTCATGGTGCTGGTGTCAAGCAAGAGCGAGGAATTCAGGTCACATCTCCAAAATATCAGCCCATCGGCGCCGGCGTGCATCGGCCGTTGTGTGCAGGGCCGGTCCTGAGATTTGGGGGGCCCGGGGCGAAACTAAAATCTGGGGGCCCTTAATATAAAGATCAAGATAACATATTTTTCATTTACTTTGATATTGGTCTAAGTTGAAATTGTTTACAGCGAAAGAAACATTCGAATGCCTTTAAAATAGTGCTTTTGCAACATCACTATAATACCATGAAATAGATCATTGAGTTAAGCTGACAAGTTCATAAAGAATTTGGCGCAACTTAGAGGTTAATACTTTTCTGTAGACATCGTCTCATAATCAAGGAACATAAACTATGTAAATTATTTGTCTTTCTTTATATTCGGTAGGTGTTATATCCTACCACATTTACTTGATTTACCCTTTTTTTAGTTTCTGAATTACAAAGTGTACATATGGCCAATTACTCAGAACCATATGGTCTATTTTGTACTACTAATATTTGCTACACTACAACATAAGTGTCAATCATAGCGAATGTGAGTAATAAATTGTGCCTTGCGTAAACACATCGTATATTGACTAGGGTATGTACTTGAGTTGCTACTAGAGTGAAAAGTGCCCAGATTTTATATTTCAGAGTCGAACTATAATACGTGCTGATTTTGTAATGCTAAGTGAAGAATCCTCCTGATTATGGTGACTACAATATCTCCGGCCCGGGCAAGTTTAGAAATCTCAAAATAGATGCAATCCCAAAGGATTCGATCAAAAAAGGCCGCGTTGTTACTTACCAGAGTCCGACCATGAATCTAAAGGCGTGCTCCTCCATCGCCGCCGCTGCGGCATCGGAGGCCGTGGTCTTGCCGTGTTGGGGACTGGAATTGGGCGCTGGCGGTGGTGTGTACAATGGGAAAAACGAGGCGTCGGCGTCTTGCGCTACTATTCGTCAATGATGGTCATGCATGCCGCTGGGCAAGGCCTGGTATCTTGGCGTGATTGATGTTCAGTACTTGCCATCTCAAGGAAAAAGAGGAATGGTCGTGGGCTGTTGCGTGCGGGGCTGCCAGCTGACTCTGAACGAGATTTACCTGTTGCGTCCCTGGGCCATGGCCTACCCGCGAACCTGGGCGGGGCCCCTAGATTTTGGGGGCCCGGGGCGGCCGCCCCCCCTGCCCCTCCCCAGGGCCGGCCCTGGTTGTGTGGCCAGCGTATGCACATTGGGGATGCCATCCACCCACGGGTGGATGTGGTGTGGGTCAGGGCGGAAGCTACAAGATTTTCTATCTTTGTTTTTTTCTTTTTTTTGAGGGGGAGGCGGAGGCTACGAGATACGTACTCACTTTGTCGCCGGCGGATCGGCCAACCACATGAAGCGGGCCGTTCATACTTACTTGGGCTGGGCTGGGTTGTGCTGGAAAGGAATGCCTAGAAAAATGCAGGATGCCCCGAGGGATCATATTGCTGCGGGCTGTACATCCTCGCAGCCCACATCCACCTGAACTAGTCTCGGAGCTTATCGATCACACCAGACATTATTTGTATCCCGTCAGTTTTGGTTGATGAATAAAACCCTAGTTACACCTAAAAGGTACTTGCTTGACTTGTACTCCCTCCGTTTCAAATTACTTGTCGCAAGTATGGATGTATCTAGATGTATTTTAGTTCTAGATACATCCATTTCTGCGACAAGTAATTTGGGACGGAGGGAGTAGATTTTAAATACTGAAACCCCAAGGCAGAGACTAAGTGCGGCTTCTCACAATCCCAAGTGGATTGCCCCATCAGCTGGGAGAGTTAAAGTGCATGTGAATGCTGTCGTCCGTAGAAACGGCGACCGTGGGGCTGTGGCAGTTATATGTCGGAATGGATCGGGTGCTTATTTGGGTGCTTCTGTAATATCTTTTCAAGAGATGGTAGACTCGGAAGTACTTGAAGCTTTGGCAGGGATGGAGGCGTTATCTTTAGCAGCAGATTTGGGTTGCCAGAGAGTTGCATGGTAACGATCACACATCTGAGCTGTGATTATAGAGGACGTACCTTCAGCAGCAACTATCAAAGACATCAGGGGAAGAATGCTTGATTTTGCATCGGTGGATTTCATCCATGAGAAGCGGGAGTTGAATCTGGAAGCTCATAAATTATCTAAAGCATCAACTACTTTAGCTTTTGGCCGCCATGTTTGGCTTTCTGTTTTACCAGACATCATTTGTATCCCTGAACTTATTCCTAGCTAGGTTAAGTTGCTTGACCACTAAAAAAAAATGCAGGATGCCCTTAAAAAGAAGCAGGAGTAATTATTATATTTTAGAAAATGCAGAGCTGTAATATAGGAGTTCTTTTTTGTAGCATCACCTTACATTCATTAGTCAGGATATCTAACACATCAACTGGAACTGGGCCCAGTTGTACGAAGCCACCAGATCTCTTAGTTCGGGCTGCTCGGCTATGGGCTACTTTGTTCTGCTCGTGGCATTATATCCCCAACATTTCTGATCCAACCAATCTTGTAGGAGCTGAAGCTAGCTAGCACCACTTTAATATCCGCAATGATGGGGAACATGCTCGATTTGTTCGCAGCTCCCATCATCAACGCATTAGAAAGAAACACACAGTCCACCTCCACCAGTATTGGACCATTATAATATTTGGACATTTCCTGCAATCCATGCAACAGGGCCAGCCCCTCAGCTTCCTCCACTGACGTGCATTGGTTCAGAGAACATCCCAACGAGATGTAGACCTGACTCAGATTATTCATAGCAATGGCACCACCTACGCCTAATCCAGTGGCCGGCTCAAAGGCCGCATCCGTGTTCAGCTTTGCCATCCCTGCTGGAGGCGGGATCCATTGGTTGGTGCTCAGGCCTATCGGTTCCATTTGTTGATCCCCAAAGAGATTCAAGCCACAAGTGTTCATGGCGATTTCTGTCTTGTCCTTCGACTTGTTCACCTCCTGTTCGTACCTGATCAAGAAGGCTACGGATCCCGAGATGGATTCTTTACCCTTTTCATGCACAATGACATCTCGGAGAAACCATGCCCGCCACAGCAGTAGCAGTATTTTATTCCTCTCATCAGCACTACATGCACTCAGGAGGCCTTGGAGCCAGTCCTCACCAGTATATACCAGAAGCCCTTCTCAGTGCATGCTACCACTTCATGGTATTCATTTTCCTCTGCATTGCCACACATGTCACAAGTGTTGGCAGTGGTGAGGTCGCGTCATGGTGGTGGCCGATCTGCCATCTCCGGGGGGCGCATGTGACAGCGACCAGGAACCGTGGTGGTTCGTGGCCTGGGCAGTGCTTCGCCGTGCCTTGCTGACATGGTGCTCGATTAGGCGCGGTGGCTCATGTTGCGTCCGGCGGTCTTGCTCCCGGTCTGGCATTGGTGGATCTGCTGGCCTGCACGGTGGGTGGGCTGCCGGTAGCCTCCGCGAGGTGCGGGTGGCTATGGTGGCTCTAATGTGGCTTGTCCGATGGTGGTGGCAGGGGTGATGTGCTGGACCCTAGTGTTGGAGGTTGATCGTCGGTGGGCTCCGTGAGGTGCGATTGGTTGCGACGGTCTCGGCGCCTCTTCGTCGATGGACAACTTTGATGGTGGTGGCGGTTGGTGGGCTTGTCGACGCCGGTGCGGGATGATGTGCGGCCGATGTGGTGTGGGAGCTTGGGTGAAGACCCTGTCTCGGCCTTGTGCCGTAGCCAGCAATGGTGACGGTTGTGGCCGTCATGGACCTCCCTGGAGGCATCGCTGATTTGCTGCCGCACCTCTGCAGCACGGATCTAGCCTTTGTGGTCTCTCCAAGGGGAACCCTTGATCTTGTGATTGGACTTGGCGACGCTTTGCTGTGTCGTTTTCCCTCTTGAGGGCCTCGTCTTGGAGCTTGGCATCTGTAAGCGGGACCGGTGGTTTGCGGCGGTTGTGGTGGCCAGACTTCTGTGGCAACGATGATGGTGGGAGAGATGTCGGCAACACAACAATGGTTGCGGTATTTGGCTCTTCTCCGGCGTGTCTGCGATTTTGCCTCGGTTTTGTTTGTTGCTGTGGAGTCGAAGCTACGGCGGCGGGTCCCTGTGGTATACGATGACTGGCTGTAGGTGGCCCATACGGTGATCTTCCGCGGCGCCAGCCGTGCTTGGATTTGTCCTTCGGAGCTCTCCGTCAGAGTCGGAGTTGCGCTGCCTGGCTGCAGGTGGCCGAGCTTCGGCACATATCTTCTTGCAGCTTCACGTGTCCGCTACAGTGTGGGTTGAGTCGACGGTCGCCGTCGGCGAAGTCGGAGTCGTTTGCTCAGAGTTTTAGGGATGGCGAGGACGCCTCTAGGGGAGGAGTGATGACAATGACGCCTTCGTCCTGTCTCGGCGAGCCCTTCTTTGGAGTGGCGTGCCGTTCAGCAGTTGTGATGGTTTTGCCCGGTTCTCCATAATTAACCGGGCAAGCTGGTTTTCGCTCGATTTTCCCCAATTAACTAAGCAATTCTTTTCTTCTTAATGAATGTAGTGTAACTGCCGTTTCGAAAAGAAAAAAATGGCTGTCTGTCAGGAACAGAAGTATCGCCTTCCCATCTAGCACAAGACATTGATACAAATTCTTCTCTTTCTTGTTCTTGAACAGAAGTTTCTCCTTCTGTTGATGTCTCCCTATTGTTACTCTTTGGTTGCCAATATTTTTTGGTTTTACCCTTCTTACTTATCCTAGAGCTGGCATTCGAGATAGAAGTGCAACAAAGATTTAAAAATGTGGAAAATATGAGAACTAGTGCATAAAACAACCAAACAGACACATACGGACCCAGCCCAAAAAGGCAGGGTTTCGCACAGGCGCAACCTAAGCTGAACACCTTTTCTGAACAATAAGCAGCGCGAACTTTTAAGTAGCATGGATTCGAACACGCGAGGATTCCTAAAAAAAGTAGACACGCGAGGACAATGACGCCTTCGTCCTGTCTCGGCGAGCCCTTCTTTGGAGTGGCGTGCCGTTCAGCAGTTGTGATGGTTTTGCCCGGTTCTCCATAATTAACCGGGCAAGCTGGTTTTCGCTCGATTTTCCCCAATTAACTAAGCAATTCTTTTCTTCTTAATGAATGTAGTGTAACTGCCGTTTCGAAAAGAAAAAAATGGCTGTCTGTCAGGAACAGAAGTATCGCCTTCCCATCTAGCACAAGACATTGATACAAATTCTTCTCTTTCTTGTTCTTGAACAGAAGTTTCTCCTTCTGTTGATGTCTCCCTATTGTTACTCTTTGGTTGCCAATATTTTTTGGTTTTACCCTTCTTACTTATCCTAGAGCTGGCATTCGAGATAGAAGTGCAACAAAGATTTAAAAATGTGGAAAATATGAGAACTAGTGCATAAAACAACCAAACAGACACATACGGACCCAGCCCAAAAAGGCAGGGTTTCGCACAGGCGCAACCTAAGCTGAACACCTTTTCTGAACAATAAGCAGCGCGAACTTTTAAGTAGCATGGATTCGAACACGCGAGGATTCCTAAAAAAAGTAGACACGCGAGGACAATGACGCCTTCGTCCTGTCTCGGCGAGCCCTTCTTTGGAGTGGCGTGCCGTTCAGCAGTTGTGATGGTTTTGCCCGGTTCTCCATAATTAACCGGGCAAGCTGGTTTTCGCTCGATTTTCCCCAATTAACTAAGCAATTCTTTTCTTCTTAATGAATGTAGTGTAACTGCCGTTTCGAAAAGAAAAAAATGGCTGTCTGTCAGGAACAGAAGTATCGCCTTCCCATCTAGCACAAGACATTGATACAAATTCTTCTCTTTCTTGTTCTTGAACAGAAGTTTCTCCTTCTGTTGATGTCTCCCTATTGTTACTCTTTGGTTGCCAATATTTTTTGGTTTTACCCTTCTTACTTATCCTAGAGCTGGCATTCGAGATAGAAGTGCAACAAAGATTTAAAAATGTGGAAAATATGAGAACTAGTGCATAAAACAACCAAACAGACACATACGGACCCAGCCCAAAAAGGCAGGGTTTCGCACAGGCGCAACCTAAGCTGAACACCTTTTCTGAACAATAAGCAGCGCGAACTTTTAAGTAGCATGGATTCGAACACGCGAGGATTCCTAAAAAAAGTAGACACGCGAGGATTCGAACACGGCACCTCGTGGTAGTACGCAATGGTTCATAACCACTGGAATACACTATTTGGGTGTCTACTAATTGCAGCGTGGATTTTAACGACTGTGAGCACGGCACCTCGTGGTGTCTAAATATTATTTGGAATTTTGAACGCATTTTTATTTCAAAAGCGAATACTTGTTGAAACAAAAACATTTCAATTTTTGAAGGAATTTTAAAAATTGGACAATTATTTGAAAACGATAACACTATATGGAAAAGTAAAAAAAAGTCAATATTGAGCAAACTTTAGAAAAAGGGGACATTCATGAACAAATCTGAAAACATATTCTTTTAAATGAACGTTTTAGGAAAAATGAAACATTTATTGAACTTCTAAACAAAAATTTGAAAAGAGAAATTTTTTTGAAACTGCGAACAAAATTAGGAAAAGGCGAACTTTTTTTGAATGTCAAGAACATTTTATGAATTTGTGAACAAAATTTGAAAAACCAGTAATATTTCTGAACTTTTGAAGAATTTTGAACCCCAAATGAAGTTTGAAAATATAAATTTTTTTCAAATTAGAGATTTTTTTTAAAAAAATACAGATTTTTATAAATTTATGAACAAAATTGTAAAGACAAGAACATTTTTTGAACTTTTGAACAAAGGATTTAAACCTCCCGAACTAAATTTGGAAAAGGAAACTTGTGAAAAGCAAACACTTTCCAAACATGTGAACAGTTTTTCAGAAAAAAAACAATAACATTGTTGAAAAACAGGAACATTATTTGAAAATCATGAACAAAAATTTAAAAAACGGGAACATTTATAAAATTCCAAAACAAAATTTGAAAACACGAACATATTTTGAAATTCCTGAACAAAATTTGGAAACACGATTTTTTGAACTTGAACATTTTCTGAAACTCCTGAAAAAAAATGAAATATGAACAATTTTTTTGTGAACAAATTTTTGAAAATGAACATTTTCTGAAACTTTTATAAAATTTGGAAAGAAATATTCAAAAATATTTTTTAAAAAAGAACATTTGTTGAAATTCACGAACAATTATTAAAAAATGCGAACAGTTTTCGAATTAATTTACATATTTTTTTAAACTAACATTTTATAAAGTTTTGAACTTTTTCAAAAAATTGAAAATTTTGTCAAAATTCCAAACAATTTTCAAAAGATGTTCTTTAGAAAATTAAACTTGAAAAAGAAAAAACCAAAAAAACAGAAAAAAAATAAAAATAAAGTAGAAAAAGAAACAAAAAAAGAAAAGCGGTTGAGGGAACCTTCTAGAAAGTTCCCAGAATCAGAAAAAACTGGCTGGAGAGCTCTAGAAGGTTCCCAAAACGGGAAACATTTAAATGGGCCGGCCCAATCGGAATGATAGATGGATGGATTCTCCTGTGCGAAACAGCTACGTTTTGAAGCAGAATGTGTGGTATAGGGATTTCCGACCTAGCCTCCGCATCGTGGGCGTCCTGCAATGGCGAATTGGGCCTGCGGGTGCGCAGCCCGTCCTAGTTCGTCAGACGGCCGTGGCCGCAGCCCAAGTCCTAGAGGCGGCGCTGCTCATCGTCGCCGCCCGGAGGCGCACGTCCACCGCCACGGCCGCGCCCGGATGCGGATGACCCACCCGTATGAGGAGGCGAGAACGGAGAGGAGTCTAGGACCTTGGTCAAACGAGGTTTTTTTGTGAAGGAGGTACCGGGAATAAGTTTGCAAAGAGCCAATCAGGTCGAGAATCAGCCTACTAGCGGATCAGCCAAACAAGTACACGCACTTGCAATTGTTGATCGGCAGGAGACATCTCCGAACAAACAGTATACATTCATGAGCCATGACACCTAGGCCATCAATCTAGACCTCGTCCAAGGAACTCGTTGCATCCTCCTTGATCTAATGAAGAAAATGTCCATCAACACCAAGGTTGATTGGGCTTACACCTCCACCATGTACCGACATGTACCACCCGTAGGTCATCGAAAATCTGGGATCCGTGTGCCGTCAGATGAACACCAAGGTTGATCTTGGCATTGAAAATTTTGCATCGAAACGGAAGCTTATGCTGCTTAGGAGTGGCGTCGACAAATAGCCATGGTGTAAATGAAGCCGTCTTTAGGTCTCTTTTTCTTTCAGTTGCTTCCCTGCAGCTGATTGCCTACTTTTGTTTTGTCCGTATTATACATTTTACATTTCCTAGCTGACAAAATGAGAATTTCCATGCTTGAGATTGCGGTAATATGTTCAACAAAACCTTATGATAAAGAGAGAAAAATGCGACACTTCGCTGTTGTGTCCCGTCACACAAAAGCACTATCGTGCAACCTATCGTGCAACCGATATTACACAGCTGGGAGATAGCTGTCTACAACAGTATATCGCTCCCAAATCCCCAGCCTTCTAGTTACACAACAATACAACCTCCACCACAAGCGGGCTCCTCCTCTTACAACTTTAAGCCAGCTGATGCTTCCTCTTATCGAAAAATTCTCTCCTTCGAGATACATGGCGGTGTTTATATTAGAAAAATTAACGGACTCAATGCCCAGGAATCTTGAACCTTGTTGTTCCTCTATTTCCAATATAGGAGGCAACTCTATGCCGTCCCCTAGGGGCAAGATGTCGATGGTTATATGAGAAAACTCAGCCGAATGAATGCCCAAGAATGTTGAACCTTGTTGTTCCTCTATTTCCAATATAGGAGGCAACTCTATGCCATCCTCCAAGAATTTCATTGCATCTGTCATGAAAGGACGGTGTCTCCCATCTGGGTGAGAGCACCTGAGGCCCAGGACAATCACACGCTTCATCTGCGACTTGTCGAAGATGCCACCTAATCTGTGGTCAGCGGCATACTCCATCACCTCGGGTTCCTCTCTATATAGCTTCCATACTTGCTGTCTAGACTTGCCTGTGCATGCTATCTCTAGTAGAACGAATCCAAAGTTGTAGATGTCGGACTTACGTGGGTCCATGTTCCCCTCTGTCCCAGTATCAGTCGCCACTAGTATTCTATTGTTTTTACTGGCTGTCCTAGATAGCCCGACACCGAGCTTGGCGTTGAAATCAAAATCCAGTAGTACACTGCTTGGCTTGATATCTCCATGCAAGATGGTTCTATTGCATTCGTGGTGAAGATGATGAAGTGCAGACCCTATGCCCTTAATTATTTGGTACCTGTGAAATAATGTAAGGAGTAAAGTGAAATGTCGAGACATACATATCAACCAATCAAAATTCCAAATAACTGGGTATGTAGCACGTACTACACAATACCTCTTTTGCCATGGTAGAATTTTCTTCCTGTCGTGTAGGTGATCCTCTAGGTTGGCATTAGGAACAAATTCAAAGACAAGAAAGAATTGAACCCTTTGTTGCCTACAACAAGAAATAAAATCAACCAAGTTCCATGCGTTTCTTCTGCAGCACCAGCCTTTCAGCTCAATTAGATTTGTGTGTAGCCTCATTCGACCAATTCTCTGGAGTTCAGCGATAAAGTCATGAACTTCTCCTTCAGTAGTATTCTTTATTTCCTTCACAGCCACTTCTTGATAGCCATTCAAGTCTTTGTAGCTCCCTTTATATACCATGCCAAAGGCACCCAATCCAAGATGTTTGGAGAATCCGTCTGTCATGACGGCCAAATCATTGTACTCGAATCTCGTAAGGCCGGATATATCAGGAGCAAAATATGGCCTCTTTGAATATACGTTGAGGGACCATAATCGAATCATATTCTCTGTCTGATTCATCTTATCAATGATATCATTTATACTCGGCCTTTTGCGCCGATCTGCCTGCACACACTTTAAGGCTATTTCAATGCACGTCTTTACTTGTACACAATATGCCTCTAGCCCTGGCTCATGGATTGGGGGTGCTTCTAACCTAGCCCTCCAATTTCCCTGTACCTACCAACAACAGAGAATATAAAGGAAGGGTAGTAATACTAAACAGGTCAAAGTATTACTAACATATAGCTAACATGTACAACTAATAAAAGGAGGCATCGCTTTCTTACAAGTTCAACGAATTCCTTGGAAGACATGGTAGCACATTTGGAGTGGCCCTCAGGTCCAGCCATTACCTTTATGATAACAACACCCAAGCTGTATATGTCGAACTTGTTTGAGATTACTTTCTGCTCTATGTATTCTGGTGGTAAATAACCGCTGCATGCCACATTATACATATTATAATATGTGTCTAATGCAAAGAGAATTCCATACTCAATTGACACGAAGAGTTAATAATTAAGCTTACCGCGTTCCGAATGAAGTATTTGTGATTTTTGTTTGTTCTTCTCCAAACAGCCTTGACAGGCCAAAATCAGCTATCTTTGGTAACATATTCTTATCCAGCAATACATTGGCTGGTTTTAGATCCAGATGATATATAGGAGAATTTAGGTCCTGATGCAGGTATTTCAAACCATTGCAAATCCCCTTAATTATTCCATAACGTGTGCGCCAATCATGTCCATTAAATTCATCTGTCGCGACAAAGAGTATTCTTTTGTTGCATAAGAATAAATCCATAACATATTAACAAATACAATTGGAGGATGTTTGAAAAAAAATTATACGTAGAGCATCACGATATCATACCAGAAATATGATCGTGAAGGCTCCCATTGTGGGCATAGTCGAAACAGAGCGCCCTGTGTATCCTGTCAGCAACAACCGTTCTTCCTTCGTACTCTGCGCACTCTGGCCGAGTTTCATGGCAATAGCCGACTAACCGCACAATATTAACGTGTTGAAGACTCGTCAGATTGTTAAACTCCCTCATAAACTGCACATCATCAAGTGTAGGCATCTCATAGAGCAACTTCACGGCAATTTCTTCCCCATCTTTGAGAAATCCCTGTTTAAAAGCGTACCCATGAAGCTGAGCAGCACGGCAGATGAAATTGTGTGCTCATGAAATGTAGTCCCTCCGTTCTTAAATATAAGTCTTTTTAGAGATTTCAATATGGACTACATACGAAGCAAAATGAGTGAATCTACACTCTGAAATACGTCTATATACCTCCGTATGTAGTTCATATTGAAATCTCTAAAAAGACTTGTATTCAGGAACGGAGGGAGTACCTTGTAAACTCTTCCATATCCGCCGCTACCGAGTAAGCGCTCCTCGGAGAAACCATCCGTAATTTCCTTTAACAGATCGTAGGAGAATTTCCTTGGCAGCGCACTTGCATGGTCGATCTTCCTGAATGAAAGAAGAACATTGATAGAAATTAATTACATGTCTACATCTTAACATCTAGGACGGTTATTTTCAAGAGCGATTTAACTGTGTGCACCTCTAAGAACAGAGTAACCGAGCTTGCAGGTGCAGATCAGATCCAAAACAATACTGTAGGAAGAGAAATCAACCTGGGGAAGAAGGATGGCGCCGTTGATGGAGCAGAAGTGCAAGAAGCAGAATGCCGCGTTGACTCAGTTGATGTGACCTCCTCAGATGGCGATGGGGGAGAAGTGGGGAGTAAGCTGACCCGGTCAGCCGCTGCACGTACGGAGCTGGCGTCGCTGCTCGCCGCCTCCGCCATAGTTGTGGAGACGAGGTGCAGATCGAGATGGGGATGATACAGGACAGGACTGGTTGACCTGACTCGTCTGGCGATATATGGTAAGGGGAATGGGAGATTCGAGCAGAGACAACACACGGGAAGATGAGTTACCACGAGGATGACGCGCGGGCTGCGGCGCGTTGTGGTGGAGGTTGGAGGCGACGCCCCTCTGTCGTACTACTTCCGGTGGGTGTGCGGCGGCGGCGGCGGGCGGGGCCGGCCAGATCTGGGCCCTTCCTGCCCCGTGGCTGGTGCGAGTGGTGGTGCGGACCGCGGCGCGTGGTGCAGATGTCCGTGCTTCCGTCGTGCTCCGGTCTGGGTGAGAGGAGGGGGCAGCTCCAGATCTACTGGTGGGAGCTCTCCCCGACGATCTACTGGTAGGAGTATGCAATTTCTCCCGATGATGACAACGCCCGTGGATGGTGTTTCCTCAGTACTCCCTCCATTCCAAAATATATTGCGTCCGCGCTTTCCAAGATCCAACTTTGACCATAAATTTGACCAACGAGACCGACTGCGGGGGGAGAAAAAATTATATAATTGAAAACTTCTTTCGAATACGAATTCACCGATACAACTTTTGCTCCCGCCGCAATCGGTTTTGGTAGTTAAATGTACGGTCAAAGTTGAAACACGAGGATAGAGGAAGCACTACATTGTGGAATGGAGGGAGTAGTAAAATGCATCAGCCGTCACGAACTCAGCTGGCAAGGACCAAAACGGTCACTCTCATCAAACTCCTGCAACTTGCAAATACGATGTCAGTACAGTCCTGCAACTTCTGCCGCGACGTCCACGTCAGCGCAGAAACGAGTTCACGGGCAGCCACTAGGAGTCCTTCGTGTTTTTTTGTTCGGCCCCTCAAGATCTGATTCTTTCACTCATCCGCCCTCACCCGTTCCTCTCGTCGGAACACAAGCAGTCGACCTTGGACGGGCGCTGTCGACTGATGATCGTCGGCAGGTCCAGCGCGTGAGTGGCCGAAGGCGGAGGAACAGAATTAGGTGCTATTCCCATTGGCAACTGAGAAGGTAGCACCCAGCTAGATCTCGTCTTTAATAGCTTGGATGGACCTCCAGAACTGGGAGCCAGTGGAGCAAGAACAAGACAGCAAGGGTTCTCCTTGTAGATATTCCGCCTCAAGCAGCTGGAGCCATAAACCTCCATCACCTCTCATAATTTGCCAGACCCATCCCAGGCACTTCGAAATGCATCACCCCATTAGCCATCCACCAGCTTGTGCTACCACGGTTACCAGACAACTCTCGCCGCCTCACTGAAGCTGCCAACACGAGACCTGGAGAGGGAAAGGCAACACCGGTGTCAGGACCCCGATCCTAAGTCACATCGATCTAGCATGTAACACATCATATCACTTTGCGGCCTCACGCACGGTATTCCCACAGGTGCCACCTTACCTGGCCTGGGACCGTTTGCGTCTTTTGACTCACGTATATGATAGTGTCGCTAGCATCCATATAACAAAGAACCCAGGCCGACATGACTAGTCGTGAACCCAAAGTGGCGCTAACTTACGGGGACAGGCATACATGACCTAGCATCGAACGTGTCGGTCATCAGCGTGTGAATCTGGGCTATAGCAACTAGGCTGACAGGACTCCGGGAACCCGGGCTGTAGCAGGCTAGCAGGACTCCGGAAGTCATCGCGTGACATTTCCCTGAAGGAACAGACACAGGAACGAAGTGGGACACATGACGGTCAGTCTAAGTGTTCCGGAGCAGTAGTAACTGGGCTAGCAGGACTCCGGTAAACCGGGCTGTAGCAGACTACCATGGCTCAGTGGAAGCACTAGACTACATTTCCCCATAAGAGAGGCTACCAAGGATAGACAACTAGGTTGTCGGATCCCACACATACCAAGCATTTCAAAATCATACACACAATATGCTCGATATGTGCAATACAACATGGCATCACAACAAGACTCTACGACTTAGAGTATTTATTCATTAGGCTCCGAGGAGCCAAGTATTACAAACATGGGTCTCATGACCCAACATACAGAGTATACAAGCAACAAGCGGAAGCATGAACATGTCTGAGTGCAGACAACTACAAATGAAAAAGGCTGAGAAGCCCGACTATCCACAAGACCCTCCCAAGGGTACAAGATCGTATCTGAGGTAACAAGCTAAACGTCGAAGTCCACGCGGAATTACTAGCGAGACTGAAGTCTCTCTGCAAAACATAGAATAAGCAAACGTGAGTACAAATGTACCCAACAAGACTTACATCAAAACTATCTACATATGCATCGGTATCAACAAAGGGGTGGTGGAGTTTAACTACAGCAAGCCAGCTTTGACTTAGTGGCTAAACTAAACTACGACTGCAAATAACTCTTTGAGGTGGCGCACACGAGTCCACATATTCACCATATCGATACACCACTATGGATCCGCTCCCATCTTCCTATGAGAACGCCATCCATAGCACTCATGCTTATCTTGCGCATTTTAGAGTATCCACTTTCACTTGTATATGAACTGTACAGGCAACCTAGAAGTCCTTTACCGCGGACACGGCTATTCGAATAGATGATGTTAACCCTGCAGGGGTGTACTTCTTCACACATGCTCTCGCCACTTACCACCATGTATAGGTCGTGTATCTCGGCAACCTTCAAGTGGAAGCCTGGCGAGGGAGTCGACCACGACCTGACTAACCACACAAGTCTCTAGTCCAGGTTTATCGTCTATTCGGGTTCCATCCGCAAGGAGATCCAGCCGGGGTGTCGCTCACGGCCCCAAACAATGTGAGCAGGGTTCCCAAGCCCACCATCCGGGTGCCACTTGGTACACCGTGCCACTGTGCCTAGTCTGTCCCAAGCCCACCTGTACCGGGTGCCACTTGGTAGACTACTAACACTACCTACAAACATCAGAAACTAGTTGCAACTCCTGGACAGAGATCAGGTTGATTAATAAGTCGAGAGGGGCACTTAAGCATTCCAATGCGTGGTAGTAACTGTTCATGGATCACAAACACAGAACTCAGTTCCTGAGGACGGCTGCAATGAGACAACCCACCATGTACTCCTACATGGCCTCTCACCGCTACCTTTACCAAATTGTGTTCACACACTTAGCTCTCAACAGTAGGACATGTTCACCACATTCCAATTCATCCCCGATGAATCAGACCTGACTCAACTCTAAGCAGTAGCAAGCATGACAAACACGCACGAATGAGTAGGCACATCAGGGCTCAAACAACTCCTACTCATGCTAGTGGGTTTCATCTATTTACTGTGGCAATGACAGGTCACGCAGAGGAAAGGGGTTCAACTACCGCAGCATGTAACAGTTGAATCGTTGTTGTCCTAATGCAGTAAAAGAGAGCAGGAGCGAGAGAGTTGGATTGTATCGGAATGAACAAGGGGGTTCTGCTTGCCTGGCACTTTTGAAGATAGTATAGTTCTTCATCGGTGTCATCGATCTCGTCGTCGGAACCACGTCTACTTAGAGGGAACAAACACCGGCAACAGAGAAGGAAACACAATCAATGCAATGCACAAATATGATGCATGATCATGACATGTCAATATGCTATGTGTTGGGCTAATGCAACTAAAACCAGGGTGGTTTAAGCTTATTTGAATCTACCATTCAAATACAAGCCTAAACAATGAACTCATATAAGTGCATTATCATGTTTCATCTAAACAGCAAGGTTACGTTGCTCTAACATGCATGAAACTAGTACAAATGAAAAGATTGGATTTTTCTGATCATTTTTCATATATAACTTATTTCATTCTGAGTTACGGTTGATTTTATATGATTTTTAGAAGTTCATAACATTTTCTAAAATAAATAAACCATTTAAGATTTATTTAAAATCTAGAAAGAATTACTGCTTCAGCATGACGTCACTGTGATGTCAGCGGTCAACAGGGCCGGTCCAGGTCAAACCTGACCAGTGGGGCCCGCGTGTCAGTGGCTAACTAAACTAACCTAGTTTAATTAGCACTAACCTAGATTAAACTAATTAAGTTTAAACCTAAACTAGATTAATTAGTCGGGCGGGGCCCGCATGTTAGTGTGAGAGAGGGGTCAAACCCCTGGCAGACGGGGTCAAACCCTGCCGGTCAAATTGGTCAACCTGCCGACGTTTAGCCGCCGGCGAGGCCGGACGCGGCGGAGCACGTCAGGATCCACCTGCAGGGGCTCTTTTGGCGCGCAGGGAGCAGCTATGGGAAGAGGGTGGAGTGGCGCATCCAACGGTGGCGGTGGCGGAGGCTGGGGTGGCCAGGAGCAGCACCGGCGTCGAGGTTTGCGGCGGCCGGAGCTCGGGTGCAAGCGGGGATGGGGCTGCTGTGCGTAAATGAGCGTTGCGAGGTGCTACGAAGGCTCTACGCGATGCAGGGAGCGCGTTGGGCGCATGCCCGGGACCAAATGGTCACCGGAGCATCACTGGCGACGAGCGCGGGCGGCGGCGCGTGCGGGTGAACGCGGTGCAGTCGCTACGGCGCGCGGGGAAAGAAAAGAAGAGGAGGGGGAAGGTCAGTGGCTCATAGCGGTCACGTAGAGAATCTCGGTGGGCTCGGGGAAGGGTTGGTGACGGCATGCGGTCGCCGGCGATCTCGGCGGACCGAGGTTGAAGAAGACGATGTTGGCAGCACTTTAGGGCTTCCGGCGTCGCGCGTCTCGGTGAGGAGGAAGAGGAGGTCGGGCTGAGCATGGGGACACGTTGGAGAGGCGCGGGGAAGGCGATGGCCACGGCTACGACGGTCGGCGGCGGTGAGCACGCTCGGCTGTGGTGGGGAACGGCGAGAGAGAGGAAGAGAGGAAAAAGTGCGGTGTACAGGGGGTCGAGGGGAGGCCGGGGAGGCGGTTCAGGCGTCACGGTGGCGAGGGACGCAGGCAGGCAGGGAGGTGGCATGTCGCCACGGCGCGCGCGTGCGCTGTCTCCCTCCTCTGCCTACTGGCAGAGGTAGAGGATGACTGGCATGGGCCCTGGTGGGCTAGGCCACCAGCTGGGCCAGCCAGGTGGGCTGCCAGGTAGGTCCAGGTGAGTGGCCCAGTGGCCTTCTCTCTCTCTCTCTCTCTCTTACTTAATTGTTTCTGTTTTTCTATTTTTCTGCAACTTTAGAGCTTTATTAAAAATACTAAAACTAACGCAAAAATCACGAAACTTCTCATGCCCACTGTTTGTAATATTTCCAATAGTAAACATTTTAGTTTACGATTATTTGGACATTTAAAATATTTTATAGCATTTAAATGTCCAAATGCAATTAACATATGATTTAATGCAGTGACCTTATGATGTCCTAGTAAAATGTGCACCATTTTTGTCAGAGGTTCTAGACCAAGGCAAAGATGATGAACATTTTAGAAGGGCATTTCAGGTTCACTGAAAAAGATTTTATTTGAACCTATTTGAGTTCTTTCTGGTGCTAGGGTTAGATCAATCCCCATTTCAGCTTTACATAAAATTTAAACATGATGCAACATGCAGATCTAACCCAAGTGCATTACTGAACTAGGGTTGTGACAACTCACCCCCACTAAATAAGAATATCGTCCCGAGATTCAAGACGTGAGGTAAGAGGACAGAGGGGACACTACATCTCACAACCTTCGTGATCCAAGTTGCACTTCTTAAGAACGTTGATTCGATCATCATCTTTGTATCGACATCTTGCTCTGAGAATTTGCTACCTCTTGAGCACTGCGTTGGATTTCCTTGAAGAGGAAAGGGTGATGCAGCAGAGTAGAGTAAGTATTTCCCTCAATTTTTGAGAACCAAGGTATCAATCCAGTAGGAGGCTACGCGCGAGTCCCTCGTACCTACACAAAACAAATAGCTCAACGCAACCAACGCGATTAGGGGTTGTCAATCCCTTCACGGTCACTTACGAGAGTGAGATCTGATAGAGATGATAGATAATATTTTTGGTATTTTTGGTATAGAGATGCAAAGTAAAATAAAAGGTAAAGTAAAAAGCAAAACAAATAATAAAGTGCTGGGAGATTTGATATGATGAGAATAGACCCGGGGGCCATAAATTTCACCAGTGGCTTCTCTCAAGAGCATAAGTATTCTATGGTGGGTGAACAAATTACTGTTGAGCAATTGACAGAATTGAGCATAGTTATGAGGATATCTAGGTATGATCATGTATATAGGCATCACGTCCGAGACAAGTACACCGACTCCTGCCTGCATCTACTACTAGTACTCCACTCATCGACCGCTATCCAGCATGCATCTAGAGTATTAAGTTCAAGAAAACAGAGTAACTCCTTAAGCAAGATGACATGATGTAGAGGAATAAATTCATGCAATATGATAAATACCCCATCTTGTTATCCTCGATGGCAACAATACAATACGTGCCTTGCTGCCCCCACTGTCACTGGGAAAGGACACCGCAAGATTGAACCCAAAGCTAAGCACTTCTCCCATTGCAAGAAAAACCAATCTAGTAGGCCAAACCAAACTGATAATTCGAAGAGACTTGCAAAGATAACCAATCATACATAAAAGAATTCAGAGAAGATTCAAATATTGTTCATAGATAATCTTGATCATAAACCCACAATTCATCGATCTCAACAAACACACTGCAAAAAGAAGATTACATCGAATAGATCTCCACGAGAGAGGGGGAGAACATTGTATTGAGATCCAAAAAGAGAGAAGAAGCCATCTAGCTACTAACTATGGACCCGTAGGTCTGAGGTAAACTACTCACACTTCATCGAAGGGGCTATGGTGATGATGTAGAAGCCCTCCGTGGTGGATTCCCCTTCCGGCGGAGCTCCGGAACAGGCCCCAAGATGGGATCTCGTTGGTACAGAATGTTGCGGCGGTGGAATTAGGTTTTTGGCTCCGTATCTGATCGTTTGGGGGTACGTGGGTATATATAGGAGGAAGGAGTACGTCGGTGGAGCAAAGGGGGGCCCACGAGGCAGGGGCGCGCCCTAGGGGGGGCGCCCTCCACCCTCGTGACCGCCTCCCTCCTTTCTTGATGGAGGGTCCAAGTCTCCTGGATCATATTTGTTGAGAAAATCACGTTCCCGAAGGTTTCATTCCGTTTGGACTCTGTTTGATATTCCGTTTCTTCGAAACACTGAAATAGGTAAAAAACAACAATTCTGGACTGGGCCTCCGGTTAATAGGTTAGTCCCAAAAGTAATATAAAAGTGGAAAATAAAGCCCAATATGGTCCAAAACAGTAGATAATATAGCATGGAGCAATCAAAAGTTATAGATATGTTGGAGACGTATCAGGCATCCCCAAGCTTAATTCCTGCTCGTCCTCAAGTAGGTAAATGATAAAAAGAGAATTTTTTATGCGGAGTGCTACTTGGCATAGTTCAATGTAATTATTCTTAATTGTGGTATGAATATTCAGATCCGAAAGATTCAAGACAAAAGTTCATATTGACATAAAAATAATAATACTTCAAGCATACTAACAAAGCAATTATGTCTTCTCAAAATAACATGGCTAAAGAAAGTTATCCCTGCAAAATCATATAGTCTGGCTATGCTCTATCTTCACCACACAAAGTATTTAAATCATGCACAACCCCGATGACAAGCCAAACAATTGTTTCATACTTTTGACATTTTTAAAACTTTTTCAATCTTCACGCAATACATGAGCGTGAGCCATGGATATAGCACTATATGTGGAATAGAATGGTGGTTGTGGAGAAGACAAAAAGAGGGGAAGATAGTCTCACATCAACTAGGCGTATCAACGGGCTATGGAGATGCCCATCAATAGATATCAATGTGAGTGAGTAGGGATTGCCATGCAACGGATGCACTAGAGCTATAAGTATATGAAAGCTCAACAAAAGAAACTAAGTGGGTGTGCATCCAACTCGCTTGCTCACGAAGACCTAGGGCATTTTGAGGAAGCCCATCATTGGAATATACAAGCCAAGTTCTATAATGAAAGATTCCCACTAGTATATGAAAGTGACAAAATGAGAGACTCTCTATCATGAAGATCATGGTGCTACTTTGAAGCACAAGTATGGTAAAAAGGATAGTAACATTGTCCCTTCTCTCTTTTTCTCTCATTTTTTTATTTGGGCCTTTTCTCCTTTTTTATGGCCTCTTTTTTTCCTTTTTTTTATTTTTCGTCCGGAGTCTCATCCCGACTTGTGGGGGAATCATAGTCTCCATCATCCTTTCCTCACTTGGGACAATGCTCTAAAATGATGATCATCACACTTTTATTTTTCTTACAACTCAACAATTACAACTCGATACTTAGAACAAAATATGACTCTATGTGAATGCCTCCGGCGGTGTATCGGGATATGCAATGAATCAAGAGTGACATGTATGAAAGAATTATGAACGGTGGCTTTGCCACAAATACGATGTCAACTACATGATCATGCTAGCAATATGACAATGATGGAGCGTGTCATAATAAACGGGACGGTGGAAAGTTGCATGGCAATATATCTCGGAATGGCTATGGAAATGCCATGATAGGTAGGTATGATGGCTATTTTGAGGAAGGTATATGGTGGGTGTATGATACCGGCGAAAAGTGCGCGGTATTAGAGTGGCTAGCAATGGTGGAAGGATGGGAAAAGTGCGTATAATCCATGGACTCAACATTAGTCATACACTACTAGGGAAAACCTTATACACAGAATCTTAGCAGCAACGTGGTTTAAAAATAGGTGCTACTGCTAATTAGCAGTAGCGAGCTTCAGAAAAGAGCGCTACTAACATCTAAGTAGCAGTAGCGCTCTAGGTGAAACGAGCGCTACTACTATAATTGCCACGGTGTTGCCTCCAGGCTAGATATAGTAGTAGCGCTCTTCCCAAGGACGCGCTACTGCTAAAGAACTTAGTAGCAGCGGTTTTCTTCAACACTCGCTACTGCTAAGTATCACCGCAACTAATTAAGTGTAGTCCCATACTGCTAAGCGAACAAGGTGTTTACCACCTTAAATATGTTACTTCTCAACCTATCTCGAGCACTTGGTCTTCATTGAACTATATGTGTATGATTTGTGGTTGCAATATGAATCCTCGCCTGTACCTATACAGGTACAGTGAGGATTCATGTTGACTATTTAGATTCTACACAAAAAGATCAATGATGACCAATGTATATTTTTGTTGTTTTTACATTGCTTAGACTTATAGCGTTTTTTCAGTACAAAGCGTTACTGATATTGGGATAAACAAAAGAAATAACTGCTTTCATTAGCAGTAGCATTTTTCACTAAAACGCGCTCTAGATAAGTTAGCTATAGCACATTTTCCTTATGAGCGCTACTGCTAGTTCGAGTTAACCACCCCCGGCTCAAAATTTCGCTAAGTCCTCCCCCCGCGGCCTTTTCCCCTACTCCTGTCGCCGCCACCCGAGCCCTCACAGCCGCCGCCCGAGCCCGCCCTCAACCTCACCGCCGCCGCTCTCGACCACACTGTCGCCGCCCTCGACCTCACCGCCGCTGCCCTCGACCAAGCCTGCCGCCCAGGACCGCCGCCTCCCGATCCCGAGCCCGCTCTCGCCGCCCCTCCGTCGCCGAGCACCTCCCCGCCACCGTCTCTCCCTTTGCAAGCCCCCCACCCCTCCCCCACCCCCTCTCTCTTTGCTTAGTTAGTAGATGATTTTAGTAGTAGTAGTAGATGTTAATTTAGGGTTCATAGATAATGATTTTTAGTAGTAGTGGATATTAATTAGTAGTAGTGATGGTAAACTAGTTGTATAATTAGCAGTAGTAGATGTTAATTAGTAGTAGATGTAGTAGTTAGATGTTAATTAGTAGTAGTAGTTGTACTAATTTCTTTCTATTTATAGTAAGTTTATATTTAGTAAGAACGAGTTGAATTAATAGAAGTAGTTTAGTTTTAGTTGAACTAGTTTAGTTTTAGTTGAACTAGTTTAGTAAGTAAATTAATAACTAGTTGAACTACTTTATTTTTAGAAAGAACTAGTTTTTTTCTTTTTATAGTAAGTTTATATTTAGTAAGAACTAGTTGAATTAATAGAACTGGTTGAACATGTCATATTTGTTGTTATTTTTTTAGTTTAAGCAATTATTTCATGTTTTGGTTACACCTCCGAGTGGCCTATGTTTTGCCGGAGTGTTGATTAATTTCCGTTCCGGCAAATTTCAGGCGCTCGATATGTCCTTTTTTAGCAAAGGTCATGCCGGATTTTTCCGTGAATTCTGGGATGACTTGTGCTAGAATATGTACAAGTTTAATCTTTGAATTATGAATGTAGGAAATGTCGTACTCGGACGACGACAGTCTCCCGGGGGAGTGCAGCTGGTGCCACGACAATCGAGGTATGTGCGACAAGTTCGTTGAGCTGGATGAAGATCGGCGCTTTAGCATTAAGCTCGAGGAGACCTTCGATGTTAAAATGGTACGCAACAACGACAAGTGTTTTTTTCGTAATTAAGCATGACTTCAACTATTTCAACGTCTAATTTTCATCTTTTACAATTCGACTAGCTTATCCCATGCCATGCAAGACGCTATGTCTTGGAGAGGATGGGTTTCGAAGACCATGAAAATTTTGAAACAAAGAAAATACACCTAAGGACCCATCATGATATCAATTTTGAAGTAAATCGGTACAATTCTCAGAGCGTAACCCATTTTGGTTGCCAAAATTGGGAAGCACTTTGCAAAATATACGGTTTTTATGAGGGTATGATTGTCACCATGGATCTTGGTAATCCTGACATCGAGCAAGACAATATGGACATTTGGGTCCTTGTTGATACGCTTCTGATTCTACCGCAATGTGAGTTTCTCAAACATAGTTATTAACTAATTTATATTGTTTATTTCAAAATAGTTGACAGCTTATTTCCATTGACAGCTTATTTTGAATCTTCAAAGAATGTGCAGAAGATGGTAGACAAAACCCACTACACTGATGGCTCCGAATTAACTTATAAGGAGAAAAGTCATCCGATTGCTTATTGTACTTTTCTTGAGAATTACAATACCTATTATCGAACTCCTCCAAATTATGGTGAATACGTGCCACTAGTGGACGTGTTGAACCACAGTAACTTCTATGGAGATACCCTGGTAAGATTTTTTACTATTACGACATCCGTGCATCTTTTGCATACTTCTAAAACTAATACATCATTGCTAACTACGAAGTTATTACTATGTTTTTCAACAGAAAATCCCAATGGATTGTGTGCCTCATCTGATGAATCAGAATGGTCGCTTTGCAGTTATGAACATACAGCCAGGTCAATCTAAGGAGCTCACCTATGCATATCGGATTTCTAAAACCGGTAAACACATGCTAATCAAAGAGTGGAAAAAATGTTTGGACATTCGTAAGGAGGTTCTTTTAAGTAACATTAAGCGAAAGGCAAGAATTGGAGACAGGATAATCTCCATTCTCCATAATGGAGAGTCAGGGGCTATCTTGTTTTTGCTATTTTACCTTAGAGAATATAGTAGGTCCTAAGAGAATGTAGTAGGTCCTATGAGGTACAATATGTTTATTATGTGATATAATGTGTTAGAGTTGATGATGAGGAGTACTTGTGATTACGACTAGTGACCAATTTGCTATGTGATGTCTCATTGATGAAAATGATGATCTTGAGGAGGTGTTATATGACAATGATGTGTTATGATGATAAGTTGTTAATGATATGATGATGATGATGATATTTATTATATCATTGGGTGAAAGAACCGCGGATTAGTTTCAAGTGGATGTCCATCCACTTGAAACTAGTCCACGGTTCTTTCACCCCGTGATGTAATAACTCATTATGATGTAAAAACAATTTCTAAATTCCTGTTGTATGAAAACTTGTGTAAAGGTGTACGAATACAACATGAAATAAAAAAGAAATAAAATATGAAATAATAGTAGCAGCGCGGGTAGGGAGAAGCGCTACTACTAATTACCAGTAGCGCTGCTCCGGGAAGTCGCTACTACTAAGTCTATTTAGCAGTAGCGTGGGCGGAGGAACACTACTGCTATACGTTAGCTATAACGCCTTATCAGTAGCGCATAGCCCCGCACTACTGATAGGCCTAAAACCCGCGCTGCTGCTAGGCTTTTCCCTATTAGTGATAAAGAACTCATATACTTATTGCAAAAATCTAGAAGTTATCAAAGCAAAGTATTACGCGCATGCTCCTAGGGGGATAGATTGGTAGGAAAAGACCATCGCTCGTCCCCGACCGCCACTCATAAGGAAGACAATCAATAAATAAATCATGCTCCGACTTCATCACATAACAGTTCACCATACGTGCATGCTACGGGAATCACAAATTTTAACACAAGTATTTCTCAAATTCACAACTACTCAACTAGCATGACTCTAATATCACCATCTTCATATCTCAAAACAATTATTAAGCATCAAACTTTTCTTAGTATTCAACGCACTCAAAAGAAAGTTTTACAAATCTTGAATACCAAGCATATTATTATTTTTAAGAAAATTACCATGCTATTTAAGACTCTCAAAATAATCTAAGTGAAGCATGAGAGACCAATAGTTTCTTTAAAACAAATCCACCACCGTGCTCTAAAAGATATAAGTGAAGCACTAGAGCAAAACTATATAACTCAAAAGATACAAGTGAAGCACATAGAGTATTCTAACAAATTCCAATTCATGTATGGCTCTCTCAAAAGGTGTGTACAACAAGGATGATTGTGGTAAACTAAAAGACAAAGATTCAAATCATACAAGATGCTCCAAGCAAAACACATATCATGTGGTGAATAAAAATATAGCTCCAAGTAAAGTTACCGATCGAAGTAGACGAAAGAGGGGATGCCTTCCGAGGCATCCCCAAGCTTTGACTTTTTGGTGTCCTTGTATTATCTTGGGGGTGCCATGGGCATCCCCAAGCTTAGGCTCTTGCCACTCATTGTTCCATAATCCATCAAAAGATTTCACCCAAAACTTGAAAACTTCACAACACAAAACTTAACAGAAATCTCGTGAGCTCCGTTAGCAAAAAGAAAACAAAAGACCACTTCAAGGTACTGTAATGAACTCATTCTTTATTTATATTGGTGTTAAACCTACTGTATTCCAACTTCTCTATGGTTTATAAACTATTTTACTAGCCATAGACTCATCAAAATAAGCAAACAACACACAAAAAACAGAATCTGTCAAAAACAGAACAGTCTGTAGTAATCTATAACTAACGCAAACTTCTGGAACTCCAAAAAATCATCCAAAATAGGACGACCTAGGAAATTTGTTTATTGATCAGCAGCAATTGGAATAAGTATTTTATCACGTTGTGATTTTTAATAATTGTTTTCGTGAACAGAAAGTTTCTGGAAATTACAGTAAGATCAAATAACTATCATCCAAGAAGATCCTATAGGTTTAACTTGGCACAAACACTAATTAAAAGATAAAACAACATCTAAACAGAAGGTAGATGGATTATTTATTCCTAAACAGAAACAAAAACAAAAAAAACTAAAATAAAATTGGGTTGCCTCCCAACAAGCGCTATCGTTTAACGCCCTTAGCTAGGCATAAAACAAGGATAGATCTAGGTATTGCCATCTTTGGTAGGCAATCCATAAGCGGCTCTCATGATAGATTCATATGGTAATTTTATTTTATTTCTAGGGAAGTGCTCCATGCCCTTCTTTAATGGAAATTGGAATCGAATATTCCCTTCCTTCATATCAATAATTGCACCAATCGTTCTAAGGAAAGGTGTACCAAGAATAATAGGGCAAGAAGGATCGCAATCTATATAAAGAATAATAAAATCTACGAGCACATAATTCTTATTTGCAACAATAAGAACATCATTAATTATTCCCATAGGTTTTTTAATAGTGGAATCCGCAAGGTGCAAGTTTAGAGAGCAATCATCAAAATCGCGGAAATCTAGCAAATCACACAAAGTTTTGGGAATAGTGGAGACACTAGCACCCAAATCACATAAAGCATAAAATTCATGATCCTTGATCTTAATTTTAATAGTTGGTTCCCACTCATCATAAAGTTTTCTAGGGATAGAAACTTCCAACTCAAGTTCTTCTTCATAAGATTGTATCAAGGCATCAACGATATGTTTGGTAAAGGCTTTATTTTGACTATAAGCATGAGGAGAATTTAGCACGGATTGCAACAAGGAAATACAATCAATTAAAGAGCAACTTTCATAATTAAATTCCTTGAAGTCCAAAATAGTGGGTGTCGGTGTCAAAACCGGCGGATCTCGGGTAGGGGGTCCCGAACTGTGCGTCTAGGCGGATGGTAACAGGAGACAAGGGACACGAAGTTTTACCCAGGTTCGGGCCCTCTTGATGGAGGTAAAACCCTACGTCCTGTGAAAGTGCAACTATCCCTAGGTGGTTTTGGTAATTCATAACAACATATAGCTCATTGAGCTAATGCTATTTCAAGATGATTATTTCAGGAAAGCTCAATGATTGGCATGGCATGAATGTGAAAGTGGAACCCTCAAAATGCTAAGGACAAAGGATTGGCTCAAGCTCAAAAGCTCAAGACTCTTCATTTTATATTTTAGTGATCCAAGATCACATTGAGTCTTTAGGAAAAGCCAATACTATCAAGGAGGGATGAGGTGTTGCTTAATGAGCCTCTTGCTTCATGTGCTTAGTGATATGCTCCAAAACCCTCAACTACTTTCCCATATCCACATATGACCTAAACTCTAAGCCGAACTCAGTCCTACCGATTTTTCCTATCCGGCGCCACCGAGTTTCACTTGTCATTAGCCACTGCCAAACCCTAGCAATTCGGTTCTACCGATAAGGTTCTCGGTCCCACCGAGATGGGGTTGCAAACTCTCTGTTTCCCTTTCGTAACTTTTCGGTCCCACCGAAAGAGCGAATCGGTCCCACCGAGATTGCAATGTAAACTCAGTGTTTCCCCTTTGTAACTTTCGGTCTCACCGAGTTCCGCTCGGTCTCACCGAAAGAGCAAATCGGTCCCATCGAGTTTGCCTGACCAACTCTCTGGTTAGCTAGTTACCAAATTCGGTCTCACCGAGTTTGTGTAATCGGTCTCACCGAGATTACGTTATGCCCAAACCCTAACCGAATCGGTCCTACCGAGTTGCATGTCGGTCCCACCGAAATTCCTAACGGTCACTAGGTTTGCATTTTCGGTCTGACCGAGTTTTATGATTCGGTCCCACCGAGATTGGAAAACTGTGTAACGGTTGGATTTTGTGTGGAGGCTATATATACCCCTCCACCTCTTTCTCATTAAGAGAGAGAGCCATCAGAACACACACATCATTCCAACTCATTCGTTCTGAGAGAGAACCACCTACTCATGTGTTGAGATCAAGACATTCCATTCCTACCATATGAATCTTGATCTCTAGCCTTCCCAAGTTGCTTTCCACTCAAATCTTCTTTCCACCAAATCCAAATACTATGAGAGAGAGTTGAGTGTTGGGGAGACTATCATTTGAAGCACAAGAGCAAGGAGTTCATTACCTACACACCATTTGTTACTTCTTGGAGAGTGGTGTCTCCTAGATTGGCTAGGTGTCACTTGGGAGCCTCCGACAAGATTGTGGAGTTGAACCAAGGAGTTTGTAAGGGCAAGGAGATCGCCTACTTCGTGAAGATCTACCGCTAGTGAGGCAAGTCCTTCGTGGGCGATGGCCATGGTGGGATAGACAAGGTTGCTTCTTCGTGGACCCTTTGTGGGTGGTTGCTTCTTCGTGGACCCTTCGTGGGTGGAGCCCTCCATGGACTCGCGCAACCGTTGCCCTTGGGTGGAGCCCTGTGTGGACTCGTGCAACCGTTACCCTTCGTGGGTTGAAGTCTCCATCAACGTGGATGTAGGATAGCACCACCTATCCGAACCACGGGAAAAACATCCGTGTCTCCAATTGCGTTTGATTTTTCCAAACCCTTCCCTTTATATTCTTGCAAGTTGCATGCTTTACTTTCCGCTGCCAATATACTCTTTGCATGCTTGCTTGAATTGTGTGATGATTGCTTGACTTGTCCTACAATAGCTAAAATCTGCCAAGAACTAAAATTGGGAAAAGGTTAAGTTTTTATTTGGTCAAGTAGTCCAATCACCCCCCTCTAGACATACTTTCGATCCTACAAGTGGTATCAGAGCCTTGGTCTCCATTTGCTTGATCTCCATAGCTTTTGGTGGTCATAGCCTTGGTTTCACAACCTAGGAGAGTATGGCGTCTAGCGAGGGAAATTATCACCGTAGAGGTCCTTACTTTGATGGTACTAATTTTGCTAGTTGGAAGCATAAAATGAAAATGCATATTCTTGGACATAACCCCGCCGTATGGGCTATTGTGTGTGTTGGTTTGCAAGGTGACTTCTTTGATGGGAGAGAACCAAACCGTGAAGCTACCGCGGATGAGTTGAAGATGTTGCAATACAATGCTCAAGCTTGTGATATTCTCTTCAACGGATTATGCCCCGAAGAATTCAACAAAATCAACCGCCTTGAGAATGCAAAGGAAATTTGGGACGCTTTGATTGATATGCACGAAGGTACCGACTCCGTCAAGGAATCCAAGTTGGATGTACTTCAAAGCCAACTTGACAAGTTCAAGATGAAGGATGGTGAAGGTGTCGCTGAAATGTACTCTAGGCTTGCTCTCATCACAAATGAGATTGCCGGCTTAGGAAGTGAAGAGATGACCGATAGATTCATCATCAAGAAGATCCTAAGAGCCTTGGATGGAAAATATGATACCGTGTGCACATTGATCCAAATGATGCCCAATTACAAAGATCTCAAGCCAACGGAAGTAATTGGAAGAATTGTTGCTCATGAGATGTCACTTGAGGATAAAGAGGAACTTCACAACAAATCAAGTGGTGCCTACAAAGCCTCATGTGAAGCCCCTACATCATCAAGTGAGAAACAAGACTTCAATGAAGAATTGAGCTTAATGGTGAAGAACTTCAACAAATTCTACAAGAGTAGAAGCAAAGATAGAAGCTCCAAGTCAAGGTCCTACAATGACAAAAGATCTTCTAGTCGAGAGCGAAACTGTTATAATTGTGGAAGACCCGGACACTATTCCAATGAGTGTACGGCTCCCTACAAGAGAAGAGAAGATTCTCCAAAAATAAGAAGCAAAGGATCACCACCAAGAGAGAGAAGGAGTAGAGATGATCGTTATGAACGAAGATACTCACGGAGAAGCAAGGATTCGGAAAGGAAGGAAAAATCATCAAGGAGCTACACAAGATGAAGACATCAAGCTCATGTTGGTGAATGGGTATCCGGCTCCGACTCCGACAGCCACTCCGAGAGAAGTTATCACTCCGACTCCGAAGATACTCAAGATGAAGGTGTTGCCGGTCTAGCAATTGTGTCAACCAACTCCTACGACATATTTGACTCACCAAATGAAGGAATTGGAAGATGCTTCATGGCCAAAGGTCCTAAGGTAACTCACCCCGAGTATGTTGATTTCAATAGTGATGAAGATGACTTGTTAGGTGATGATTTGCTTGGTGACAACTCTAGTGATGAATACTATGATGAAAGACTAATTAATCATGCTAATCAAGATAAAACGAATGACAATGATAAGGAGAAGATTGAGGCTCTAACTAAAGAACTAAAAACTCTTAAGTTAGCTCATGACACTATCTTCGAAGATCATCGAGAACTTTTAAGAGCTCATGAGAAACTACGCTTTGAAAAGCTCAATCTTGAGCAAGAGCATGAGTTCTTAAAGGCAATAAATGATGATCTCCGCAAGAAAAGTTCTTCTTACATTGCCAAGCGTTTACTCTTATCCACTTACATGTCTCAAGTCAAATCTAACAAGAAAGATTCTTCCTCTAGTAGTAACAATGATCATGCTAAATCCAATATTGTTGCTTCTAGTAGTTCTCTTGATTCCGCTAATGATTCTCTTAGCCAAGTTACACTTGAGCAAGAAAATAGCTTATTGAAGGGAATTATAGAGAAAGGAGTGTACAAGAGCCTTGCCGGGAGTAAGCAATTCGAGGAAATTGTGCGCAAGCAAGGAATGCACCGGAAGAATCAAGGTATTGGTTTTGAACGAAAGTTCAATGCCAATGGAGTTGAGTGGGAAGAAGATCAATACCCCAAGACGAAGTTTGTCCCTCAACAAGAGAAGTTTTTAAAGGGGACACAAGCTCAAGATGATCTTCCACCACAAGACTACGAGCAAAAAGGCAAGGACAAGCTTCAAGAGGAAATTGATGCATTTGAAGAAGCTCCTAAGACCTTAGTCAAGTGGATTCCCAAGACTACTTCAAGTTCCACTTCATCAAGTACGACTACAACTCCAAGGATCCCCATCAAGATGATGTGGATCCAAAAGAAGAAGAACTAGAGAGTTCTTGAGGGTGACTCCGCCAACATACTTCACTCTTATCATTTTGGCAAGAACAAGTGCAGTCAACTTCCACATCTTGCACTAGTTCAAGGAGTCACAAACCCTCTTGTTGGTAAGACAAGGGACAAGGTAACCTAAAAGCTTTCATGGACATCATCTTTTGTGTGCATCACTCTATGTCTATGGATATCCTTGTTTGTTCCTTGTGGGACTAACCCATGTAGGTATTGAAAGTGCAATTCACTCAAATGGATAGCTCCAAGAGATCTACATCAACATTGAGCATCCACATCTTCAATGTCTACATGAAGTCATCATCGACAAAACCCAAGGTTAGTTCATCCCTCTTAAGGGGGATATCACATCTAGGGGGAGCTTTACTCTAAGACTTGAGCTAAAGCAACTCTAAAGATGTGAACAAAACAATGCTTTATGTAAAAGTGGTAACCCCACTTGAGCTTAAACGATGAGTATGACCTACGATCAAGTGTTCTCACTTGACTCCTAAGTCAATATACTCATATATAGATGACCTAGTCATCGCAAACTGCTTGATAGATGCTAGAATTGGTTGTGCATGCTTTGCCACATATTTCATTTGCTATCTTATTGTGTGAGCATGCTGATTGCATACTTTACTCATTCGAGGACATCCACTTATTGTTTTGATTGTTGGCTTTATCTTCTTTTGCCAAGTGGATGGACAAGAATGCCTAAGAACCTCCTCTAGCTATGTATGCTTTTCTCGTCTCAAACTCTATTCATGCTGCATCACAAAACTTGATCAAGTCAGATTCGAACCACTCTGTGTGAGGAGCGCTCGGAGTCCCCGATTCGTCATAGACTTAAACTTCCAAAACCCCTTTATGAATCTCGGTCTGACCGATACTCCACTTTCGGTCCTACCGAGTTCATTAAGTTGATCTAGGTTTTCGATCTTGGTGCAACCGATTTGAACTTTTCGGTCACACCGAGTTGCAATAACTGCACACAGTTTTGCATCTCGGTGCCACCGAGTCGTTCCACTCGGTCACACCGACAGGGTCGGGCTATATATAGTGACGGGCAGAATTTTGGAAATTTCTCCGAAACCTCCTCGCCCGCGCGATAGCCTGCTCTGCCTTCATGGTATTTGGATCGTCTCCTCGCTGCCAGCAGCCTCCAGTCGCTGGTCTTCATCACCGTCAATGGATTTCTGCCCCGCCGTTGCCGCCGTAGCAAGTCCACGCCAAACTAGGGTATGGACTTGATCTTTGTGCTATTCCTCAATCTGATTCCTAGCACATTGTGATCACATTGATTCTTGCCACGATTGAAACACTTCTATCCAGTCAAAACGCTCGTAGATTAGGTTTAATTCAAAAATTTTAGGGTTAGGTTTCCGCCGAAACCATCTCGGACCCACCGAGTTGAAAAACTCAGTCCCACCGATCTGGCTTTTGCCATTGCACAAGTGAAACTCGGTCTGACCGAGAATAACTTATCGGTGTGACCGATTTTGGAATTTTGTGAAACCCTAGTAGTCTCGGTGCCACCGAACTGTGACTCGGTCTGACCGAGTTCACCAGTTCTGGTGCCAAAACTGCTTCGGTGTCACCGAGTTCGAAAATCGGTAGATCCGAGATGCTTTCTGTGGAAAACTAAAACTAAGTTTTTGAATTAATCTTTTGCAAAAATCTCTGCTTTTTGTGATGCTCATCCACTCTATCTCTTCTATAATCTATTCACAGGGTCAGCAGTCAGTTTGCAACATGTCTGACCAAAGCGACAGCCAGAACCTCTCAGAGCAGCAAGTTGTGATGAGTGAGGGCACTAGCCCCTCAAGTTCTTCTGATGATGGCAGCAGGAGCACACCCAGCAATCTGCCTAAGGCTGCCACACATCAAAGGAAGAAGAGAACGTCTGATTCTGAAGATGAGGACTATGTGGCAAAGGAAGAGGCCACCTCCAAGAGAGTTGAGCCAGCTCAAGGCTCAAAGCCAGGACTGAAAGTCAAGAGGCCAGCAGGCAGGCAGCCAATGTCAAAGGCTAGAGCCTCAACTGAGAAGCCTGCACCTGCTCCCATTGAGCCCATTGCAGCTGAGGGGAAGAAGAGGAAGGAGAGAGTAAAGAAGACTGTAGCCAAAGTGCTTGGGAGAGCCTCCATCATGGTAGAAGAGGAGGAGGAAGAAGAGGTTGCTGCACCAGCACCCAAGGCAGCCAAACTTATGGGAGATGCCATAAGGTCAGGAACAGCTGCATCCAAGCCCAAGGAAGCACCCAAGGCTGCATCTAAGCCTAAGACAGATCCAAAGAGAAACACAAGGAATATACCTGCTGCAGAAAAGAACAAGGCCCCAGTGCCTGAAGCTATTGAAGAAGAAGAAGAGAGTGTCCTTCGGAAGCTCAAGCCCAAGATCCCAGACCACAATGATGCTCATCCTGTGGCTGAGGACATGAAGCTCAGGAGAGACTCAGGGCTCAGGAAATGGAGAGAAGCAGATCCATATGCTTCTAGGAGAAGGACTGCCGTGGATTACAGATTTCATACCAAGGAGCAACAAGATTTTTATGAGACTGTTTTGCTTGACAAGAAGCCAATCGTTTGTGACATGAGATGGGTCGACTGGACCTATATCAAGGAGAATGAAGAGCACTACCCAGGAGTTCAGGACAGCTTCAGAGCGCGTGGAGTAGAGGACTTTGTTGGGCAGAAGCTCACAAAGTGGAACAAGGAACTCATCATGCAGTTCTACTCCACAACTCACTTTTATCCGGATGGAAGGATTACATGGATGTCAGAGGGTACAAGGTACCAATCTACAGTGGCCGAGTGGGCACAGATCATTAATGCCCCAGAAGAGCAAGATGAGGATTTGGATATCTATGCCAAGAAAAAGATGGACCACAACTCCATGTCCAACATGTACAAGGAGATCCCGAATGAAGCACTTGACACGTTCAAGTTTGGCTCAGTACATTATCTGCTCTCAGGATTGCCTACGATCAACTGGATCCTTAGGCACACCCTTCTGCCCAAGTCTGGAGATCACAAGATGATCAGAGGTCATGCGATCAACTTGCTTCATGTCTTTGACGTGCCTCAGAAATTCAAAGTCATGAGTCTCATTGTGGAAACCATTAAGAGGACAGCTGCAGATCAGAAGAGGAGCTGTGGATATGCCCCTCAGATTCAGGAGCTCATCAACTCCAAGATGGGCACGGGCGTATATTTGTTGGATAAGGAACACCTGTCCATCCGTCCACATTTCGAGGACAATGAAGTTGTGATGACAGAGAATGAGCCATCGTCTGCACAAGCATATGCAAAGAAGGAGAAGGCGAGGAAGGAGAAAGCTGCCAGGATGCCTACTCAAGAGGAGGCATCTGACTATTTCTTGAAGACCAAGCAAGAGCAGCTCAGTTACTTGATTGCATCCACGCTGAGAATTGAGCAAAGCCTGGCAAACCTCACTAAAAATCAGCAGAGCCTAGAGAGGATCATGGAACAGAAGTTCTATGACTTGGATGTCAAGGTAACAGAAGTTCAGTCTGTAGTGGAGCAGCTCCAGGAGGACATGAATGAGAGGAGAGACAGGACCACGACTCATGCTTTTTCTAGAGTGCCACAAGGTCCGAGGTCGTCTGCACTGCCAGTTGCTGACACCAGAGCTACTACTTCAGCACCAGCTACGGCCTCAGCTCCAGCATCTACCTCAGCTCCAACTCCAGCGACTACTTCAACATCTACAGAAGCCTTCGTCCTTGGAGTGATCCGGACTCCACCACCACCTGAAGATCAAGCCTGAGCGTCAATCTAGTTCTATGCATTTTCTAGGAACTTTTTGGTAACTTGTTGCCAAAGGGGGAGAAGATGTATAGATCATAGGCTTCGAGAAAGAGAGTGTTGCTTTTCTCTCTTGTTTTATTTGGTGGTTTCTTTGAACTTTGTTTGCTTTTGAGTGCTTGATACTATGTCATTATTTGTGAGACATCGATGATCATGTGTTTGATCATAACCTACACTTAATGCTTGCTTAAATATTATCATTCTATCTATCATTTGTGATCATTCACTACTCTTGGTGATGAGTGCATGCATTTCAATCTTATCAATTTGAGCGCTCCACCAAGATGTATGTGACATGGAAGAGTAACCCATGACTCTAACTCTTTGTGCATTTGCAGTCCAAAGCAAATTTTAAAATATGCACAAAATTAGGGGGAGCTCTTACTTATCACATACTTCTCAAAGCGACGATATATTTCATGCTTATTATCTTTTGTCGAAGCTTTGATCTATATGTTGTCATCAATTACCAAAAAGGGGGAGATTGAAAGTGCAACTATCCCTAGGTGGTTTTGGTAATTCATAACAACATATAGCTCATTGAGCTAATGCTATTTCAAGATGATTATTTCAGGAAAGCTCAATGATTGGCATGGCATGAATGTGAAAGTGGAACCCTCAAAATGCTAAGGACAAAGGATTGGCTCAAGCTCAAAAGCTCAAGACTCTTCATTTTATATTTTAGTGATCCAAGATCACATTGAGTCTTTAGGAAAAGCCAATACTATCAAGGAGGGATGAGGTGTTGCTTAATGAGCCTCTTGCTTCATGTGCTTAGTGATATGCTCCAAAACCCTCAACTACTTTCCCATATCCACATATGACCTAAACTCTAAGCCGAACTCGGTCCTACCAATTTTTCCTATTCGGTGCCACCGAGTTTCACTTGTCATTATCCACTGCCAAACCCTAGCAATTCGGTTCTACCGATAAGGTTCTCGGTCCCACCGAGATGGGGTTGCAAACTCTCTATTTCCCTTTCGTAACTTTTCGGTCCCACCGAAAGAGCGAATCGGTCCCACCGAGATTGCAATGTAAACTCAGTGTTTCCCCTTTGTAACTTTCGGTCTCACCGAGTTCTGCTCGGTCTCACCGAAAGAGCAAATCGGTCCCACCGAGTTTGCCTGACCAACTCTCTGGTTAGCTAGTTACCAAATTCGGTCTCACCGAGTTTGTGTAATCGGTCTCACCGATATTACGTTATGCCCAAACCCTAACCGAATCGGTCCTACCGAGTTGCATGTCGGTCCCACCGAAATTCCTAACGGTCACTAGGTTGGCATTTTCGGTCCGACCGAGTTTTATGATTCGGTCCCACCGAGATTGGAAAACTGTGTAACGGTTGGATTTTGTGTGGAGGCTATATATACCCCTCCACCTCTTTCTCATTAAGAGAGAGAGAGCCATCAGAACACACACATCATTCCAACTCATTCGTTCTGAGAGAGAACCACCTACTCATGTGTTGAGATCAAGACATTCCATTCCTACCATATGAATCTTGATCTCTAGCCTTCCCAAGTTGCTTTCCACTCAAATCTTCTTTCCACCAAATCCAAATCCTATGAGAGAGAGTTGAGTGTTGGGGAGACTATCATTTGAAGCACAAGAGCAAGGAGTTCATTACCTACACACCATTTGTTACTTCTTGGAGAGTGGTGTCTCCTAGATTGGCTAGGTGTCACTTGGGAGCCTCCGACAAGATTGTGGAGTTGAACCAAGGAGTTTGTAAGGGCAAGGAGATCGCCTACTTCGTGAAGATCTACCGCTAGTGAGGCAAGTCCTTCGTGGGCGATGGCCATGGTGGGATAGACAAGGTTGCTTCTTCGTGGACCCTTTGTGGGTGGTTGCTTCTTCGTGGACCCTTCGTGGGTGGAGCCCTCCGTGGACTCGCGCAACCGTTGCCCTTGGGTGGAGCCCTGTGTGGACTCGTGCAACCGTTACCCTTCGTGGGTTGAAGTCTCCATCAACGTGGATGTAGGATAGCACTACCTATCCGAACCACGGGAAAAACATCTGTGTCTCCAATTGCGTTTGATTTTTCCAAACCCTTCCCTTTATATTCTTGCAAGTTGCATGCTTTACTTTCCGCTGCCAATATACTCTTTGCATGCTTGCTTGAATTGTGTGATGATTGCTTGACTTGTCCTACAATAGCTAAAATCTGCCAAGAACTAAAATTGGGAAAAGGTTAAGTTTTTATTTTGTCAAGTAGTCTAATCACCCCCCTCTAGACATACTTTCGATCCTACATCCTGCTTGATTAATATTGATGATATGGGTAGTACAAGAGTAGATCTACCACGAGATCATGGAGGCTAAACCCTAGAAGGTAGCCTATGGTATGATTGTTGTATGTTGTGTTGTCCTACGGACTAAAACCCTCCGGTTTATATAGACACCGGAGAGGGTTAGGGTTACACAAAGTCGGTTACAATGGTAGGAGATCTAAATATCCGCATCGCCAAGCTTGCCTTCCACGCCAAGGAAAGTCCCTTCCGGACACGGGACGGAGTCTTCAATCTTGTATCTTCATAGTCCAGGAGTCCGGCTGAAGGTATAGTCCGGCTATCCGGACACCCCTAATCCAGGACTCCCTCAGTAGCCCCTGAACCAGGCTTCAATGACGACGAGTCCGGCGCGCAGATTGTCTTCGGCATTGCAAGGCGGGTTCCTCCTCCAAGTACTTCATAGAAGATTGTAAACACTAGGGATAGTGTCCGGCTCTGCAAAATAAGTTTCCACATATTGCCATAGAGAGAATAATATTAACACAAATCTAATCTGCCAACGTATCCCATAGCGTGACATCACACCATGGCCAAGCCTTTATTCGAATCGTTTTTACTTCCCCACCTCAGCACACTTTGCGAGGCGGTTTCCTTGGCACGTCTTGTCAAAGCAGAGACCGTGTCCCTTATTTACGGGATTCTCATCAATACGGACGTGGGTAACCCAACCGTGCCATTTATCACGGCGCTTGGGGGATAAGAGAGTTTTACCAGGCTGGTGGGGACGCATAGTTGCATCTGCCCATATAAGGGGATAAGGATCCACCTCTTTACCTATGCCTTCTTCCTCCTTTGCCTATCCATCTTCCGCGCACTCGAGCTCCAGCGCCCAAGCCCGCACTTCCCACCTCAACCTTCTCCAGCCATGTCCGGAGCGGGAGGCAAGTGGATGGTCTCCTCTGTTACGGAGGGCCATATCAAGAAACTGAGGAAGGCCAGATACTTGTCTAACGACATCGCGCACCGGCTTCCCGAAAAGGGGCAGCTCCTCCCCACCCCAAGGCCCCATGAGAGGGTAGTATTCCTTCCCCATTTCCTCCGCGGACTGGGCTTTCCTCTCCACCCATTCGTCCGGGGCTCATGTTCTACTATGGCCTGGATTTCCACGATCTGGCCCCGAACTTCGTCCTCAACATATCGGCGTTTATCGACGTGTGCGAGGCTTTCCTCTGCATCCGCCCCCATTTCGGCCTATGGCTCAAGACCTTCAACATCAAGCCGAAGGTGGTGCGTGGCAACCAGGCGGAGTGCGGAGGCGCCATGGCAGGCAAGATGGCCAACGTCCTATGGCTCGAGGGCTCCTTTGTGGAGACCCTGAAGGGGTGGCAGTCAGGGTGGTTTTACATCACCGAGCCGCACGATCCGGAATGGATCGCAGCCCCTGAGTTCCGGTCCGGACCCCCTACGCGGCTCACGTCCTGGAAAGAGACGGGCCTGTCGTGGGGTTACAAAGAAGAAGTGACCGGACTGCAAAAATGCATCCAAATCCTGGTGAACAAGCAGCTTAGGCTTGTCAATGTAGTCCAGGTTATGCTCGTCCGCCGGATCCTCCCGTGCCAACAACGGGACTTCAATCTGTGGGAGTTCGACCCGACGCAGCACCCAACCTTGAGCAGGCTCTTCGACATGACGTACGAAGATGTCTGGAGGGTGCTATTCAAAGGCGCCGAGGCTCCTGCGTCTGCTTCCGAGGACCGCGGATTCAGCATGCAGCGTCACGCTGACGAGGTAAGCTATTTTTACCTTTTACAGGATGTTGTTTTTCCATAGTTTGACTCTATGCGGGATCTAAACTCCCTCACCTTTGACAGGACTGGCAGGTGAAGTCCGGACAGATCGACTGTCCGGCTCCTTTGCCCGAAGACCCAGCCAGTGCTCGCTTATCGAAGCTGCTGGTTCCGGCACCCTATGTGGTGCCGGAGAAGAAGGTCAAGAATAAGACCATAGGGACTCAAAAGAGTGCCCGGCGTTTGGAGGTGTCGGATTCATCATCCGA
>NC_041380.1:17027648-17072538 GCF_002162155.2 Triticum dicoccoides
AAGATGAGGAGGAAGAAGAAACCTCTCCCCCTCCAGCGAGGGGAGGAAAGAAGAGGAAGGCCGCCCCAACGGGGGAGGCCGAAGGGTCCAAGAGGGGGAAGACCCCTCCTCCGGACTACTCCACCGACACCGACGAGGGCGAAGAGGAGTGGCCGCACAGGGCCAAGCGCCCAGCGGGATCGTAAGTATTTGGATACCAGAGTAACTCATAATATTCCTTTGTTGCCCAGCCCTTCCTTATGTCGAATATAATTATACAGCCCGCCCAAGGCCAGGTTCGACGAGTCGTCGAGCGGCTCCCTGGATTCATCGGACGTGAATTCAGTTCCGCCTGCTGCCTCCCCCCGTGCCGCGGACGACGCCGAAGTGGCGTCGCAACAAGTTCCGGGCCAAGAGGAAGTGGTCCTGGAGGAGCCGCGAGGCAACCTCCTGGACTCCGGGAGTAAAGGGGACAAGACCCCCCAGGGCTCCAAGTCCGGCTTTGCGTCGGACTCCATGCCGGAATCCTCAATGGTTCCAGACTGCGGTAGGCGACCTCCTTCTAAGAGGAGCAAGCCTACTAAGCCGGCGGGCTCCGTCCAACCGGAGGCACTGGACAATCTGCTGGAGGTGCTTAAGGGCGCCTCCATCGACGAGGATCACCGTACTATCATGAGTACGGTGATCCAGAAGGTTCAGTCCGCCAAAAGTGGACTGACTGAAGCTTGTGCTAGCCTTCTAACGGGCTTCGAGGTAAGTAAAAAATATGTAAAAATATTACCGCATAGACAGTAGCCCCTGATGCTCTGTTTGGCGTTCGGAAAGAAAAGCCGAATAGAGGATCTAATAAATTTCGCAGGAGTCTAACAAAAAATGAGTCAATATGCGTATGCAGGCTTCGCTGCTTGCGACCGCCGCACTGACTGCGGAGGAAAGCACACTGAAGCGGGGCCTCGAGCGGTCCGAGCAAGAGCTCGGCCTTGCCAAGCGGCAGCTTGAGGAGAAAGAAGGTAAGGGATAACTTATAGAAAAATGTATATAAAAAGATGCAATTGCAAAAATGACAGGATCATGCTGCTTATGGTAGGTGCCACAACTGAGGTGGCGACCCTCAAGTAGGCGCTGTCCGAGGCCGAGAAGAAAGCGGCCACAGAGCGCACCGAGCGGGAGAAGTTTGAGGCGCAGGTCAGCGAGGCGCGGCAAGAGTTTCAGGCTCTCATGAAAAAACATGAGAGTTTGGAGCTTGACTCAAAGACGCAAGCGTCCGAGCTCGCGGCGGCCATCGAGACTGCCAAGTCTACCAAGGCCGAATGCCAGAAGGCCCTCCAGGAGTTGGATGCGGTGAAAAAGATAGCGGCGGGTAAGGCATTCTTTATGCAATTGTTACTTACCCGAATCCGGAGCTCTCCAGGAGCATTCGCAGATCTTCCCGTTAGCGTATCCGATGCCGCCGTGTTCTACCGAGCCGAGGAGGGCAACTCGACGGAGAAGGTGTTCTGGTCTCAGTATGCTGAGGCCGGACACCCTGTGCCCCTGAGTGACCAGCTGAAGCAGTTGGTCGAGCTCCACAAGGCGGCCGAACAGGCCATGAAGGGCCTCATAGTTCGGCTGTGGCCTGGAGAGGCCCTGCATGGGAGCTACTTCAGGCTGGTGCGGCGGCTGGTGGAGTCCTGTCCAAGGCTCGAGGTGATCAAGCGCTCCGTCTGCATCGAAGGTGCCCGGAGGGCCCTTGCCCGCGCTAAGGTGCACTGGGGCAAGCTGGACGGTGAGAAGCTTGTGAAGGATGGGCCACTGCCGGGGAAAGAGCATCGCAAACTCGAGAACTATTATAAGGATGTACTGAAGGGTGCCCGCCTTATGGCGGATGAATGTACCAGGGATGTAATTTTTGAGTAAACCCGCTCGTATTGTCCTGTGCGCTGAAAACTTGTTCATATGCGCTAAGCAATGCTTGTTGAATTTAAAATATTACTTTCTGTGCGGCCGTTTATCAAAAATTGAGAGATGGCCAGTCGCCGGCTTCTGCCCCCATGCAACTAGTGCTGGGGTGTTCGGGATAAACCTGAGCGCTCTTTTTCCCATGTTTGGGTCCTTTGAGGGAGGCGCTCAGCACAACGAACAAGGCAATCGGACTATAATGCTTGAACACTCTCACTTAGCCATAGAACTCTATAATTTTAAATTTCGGCGAAGCCCCTAGTATTCGGAAGAACGAGTTTGGGGCGCTATCCACGCCTTGGCCGGACAAAGCCGGTTCCTCGCTCGAAGCGGCATAAGTCTTTAGGGACTCGAAAAACCTCTCGAACAACGACCGGTCTCTCGCTTCATCATGACAGTCAGTTTTAGCTTTCTCTAGTGAGGTGCTCAGCCCAGCTCAACTGGGGCACAATCGCAGTAGTTCTCCTAGTGCTACCTTAGCCGATATAGCAGAACGTAAGGCACCAAAACATAGGAGCCGGGCAAACCCAACTATTGACCCAGGACATGATTCGGAGCCGATGCATATAATGCTATAAGTTTGTGGTGCCGCACTTGTTAAAGTGTTCGGATTTCTCACACCATATGGAGGGGTACTGAAGCCCCTGGCGTATTTGCTGTATCACAGTGTACGGGTGCAACATGTCATTAATGAACATATATTTATATAAAAAAGTAATGCAAAAATAGATAAAAGCTATGCATTGTTTATTAAAAATGCTGCGATTGAAGCAGAATGATACAAATAGCGCGATAAGCAAAAGGTTGGACTATTTGACATGTCCGGTCCAGGGGCAGGCCGCGGAATTGTATGCAAAATAGGTATACTACTCGTGATAGAGACCACCTGGGAGTTCCATAATGCGGCATAGCTTGTCTGCATCCCTGGTTCTTGCATCGTTTGTGCGGCATTTGAATTGCCGAATAGGTCGTCCGAAGTATGGAGTCCTAAAAGTAAGAGAAAATAAAGAAAGAATTCGGCAGCCCCTTGTACGGTTTAAGCCGTGTTTTGGGCGTGCCGTGATGGTGCCCCTCCCCGTGTGCCCATGGTATTTCGAGAGCATAGTTATGTACACGAAGCACTGGTTTCGCTATTTCGCGAGGGCCGGGGTTGGGGCCGCATTGCTACGCCTGCTCAGAACATGCCAGGCGGTCTTGTTGTAGGTTACTCCGGCGCACTTGATAGTGTCCGGCCTTTTAACGGCCGGACTGGAGAACTACCTAGAGAGGCTGCTTTGTACTTCCGCTGCGAGGGCCGCCGTGTGCTCCTCCGTTCGGAGGGAGCGTTCGGTGTTTCCATTGACCGTGATTACTCCTCGAGGGCCTGGCATCTTGAGCTTGAGGTATGCGTAGTGCGGCACCGCATTGAACTTCGCAAATGCGGTTCGCCCGAGCAGTGCGTGATAGCCACTGCGGAACGGGACTATGTCGAAGATTAACTCCTCGCTTCGGAAATTATTTGGAGATCCGAAGACCACTTCAAGTGTGACTGAGCCTGTACAGTTGGCCTCTACACCTGGTATGATGCCTTTAAAGGTCGTTTTGGTGGGCTTAATCCTCGAGGGATCTATGCCCATTTTCCACACTGTATCCTGATAAAGCAGGTTTAGGCTGCTGCCGCCGTCCATAAGGACTCTTGTGAGATGAAATCCGTCAATAATTGGGTCTAGAACCAATGCGGCGAACCCGCCATGACAGATTCTAGTGGGGTGGTCCCTTCGATCAAAAGTGATCGGGCAGGAGGACCATGGGTTGAACTTTGGGGCGACTGGCTCCATCGCGTATACGTCCCGTAACGCACGCTTCCGCTCCCTCTTGGGGATGTGGGTTGCGTATATCATGTTCACCGTCCACACTTGTGGGGGAAAACCCTTCTGTCCACTGTTGTTCGGCGGCTTGGGCCCCTCCTCGTCGTCGCTACGTAGCCCCTTGTCTCTATTTTCGGCATTTAACTTGCCTGCTTGCTTGAACACCCAACAATCCCTGTTGGTGTGATTGGCTGGCTTTTCGGGGGTGCCATGTATCTGGCACAAGCGGTCGAGTATTCGGTCCAAACTGGACGAGCCTTGAGTATTTTTTTTGAATGGCTTTTTTCCGCTGACCGGATTTGTAGCCTCTGAATCCGGCATTGACTGCCGTATCCTCATTGTTGTTGCTGTTAACGCGACGCTTTTGCTTGTTCCGACGCGACCTGCCACTTTTGTCCTTGGTATCCGAATTACCAAGGTTCTTGGTTAAGTTGTTGCTGCGAGCTAGCCAGCTGTCTTCTCTTGCGCAAAAGCGGGTCATGAGTGTCGTGAGGGCTGCCATAGATTTCGGCTTTTCCTGTCCAAGGTGCCGGGCAAGCCACCCGTCGTGGATGTTATGCTTGAAGGCTGCTAGGGCCTCTGCGTCCGGACAGTCGACTATTTGGTTTTTCTTTGTTAGGAACCGTGTCCTGAATTGCCTGGCCGATTCTTCTGGCTGCTGAATGATGTGGCTTAGGTCATCGGCGTCCGGTGGTCGCACATAGGTACCCTGGAAATTGTCGAGGAATGCGGCTTCCAGGTCCTCCCAAGAACCGATTGAATCTGCTGGCAAGCTGTTAAGCCAATGCCGGGCCGGTCCCTTAAGTTTGAGCGGGAGGTATTTGATGGCGTGTAGATCATTGCCGCGGGCCATGTGGATATGAAGGAGATAATCCTCGATCAATACCGCGGGATCTGTTGTGCCATCATATGATTCGATGTTCACGGGTTTGAAACCCTCAGGGATTTTATGATCCATTACTTCATCTGTGAATCATAGTGGGTGTGCGGCGCCTCTGTATAGGGCTATACCGCGACGTAGCTCAAACGAGCTTTGTCTATTGAGTTCGGTCCGGCTGGATTTATTGTATCCGGAGTGACGATCGCCGTCATGTGCCGTGGGGCGCCCACGCGATCCGTAGATTGATCTTGTTTGCCTTGCATTGTCCTCCAGTATCTCTCGCAGGTCTGGCGCATTTTCCCGTGCCTTAGTATGTTTTGAGCGGCGCCGGGGCACAGCTTGAGTGGAGGGACGAGAGGCCTCTCTGTCACGGCCACGAGGTGGCCGGTCGGCCATGTCATGCGTTGGTGATGTAGGTTTAGGTGCTTCCTCCTCTAGTCGGGGTAGCAGCCTGCGCTTTGGGTAACTCTTGGAGGGGCGTTCGAGTTCATATTCTTCGACCGCCAGGACTTCAGTCCATCTGTCGGCTAGAAAATCTTGATCAGCTCTAAGCCATTGCTGCTTTTTCTTGAGGTTGCCTGCCGTGGCCATATGCCTGTGTTTAAAATGCTCTTGTTCGGCGGGATCCTATGGCACGATGAATTTGTCGTCATCGAGGCTTGCCTCGTCTTCGGAGGGAGGCATATAATTATCATCCTCAACCTCTCTGTCTGCCGCTCTTTCGTGAGGGCTGGCTTCTCCATCCTCCTGTGCTGAATCTTGCTGGAGGGGGTGTTCTTCGACACTATCCGGAGTATTATTATCTCCCGTGCTGGAATCACCGTTTTTACTTTGGCGGGATTTAGAGCGGCGCCGCTGATGCCGGCGCTTGGGTTGTTTTTTGGAGGTGTCATCCCCTGCTGTTCCATCGCCATCTCCATCTTTTGGAGTGTCCACCATATATATGTCGTACAACGAGGTGGCCTTCCAGTGCCATATAGGTGCTGGTTCTTGGTCGTCTCCTGCATCGTCGTCCATACCGTCGATGTCTTCGGAGTCGAAGTCGAGCATGTCGGTTAAGTCATCGACAGTGGCTACGAAGTGGGTGGTGGGTGGGCTTTGAATTTCTTCATCGTCCGTATCCCAACCTTGCTGACCGTAGTCCGACCAGGGCTCTCCTGATAAAGAGAGAGACTTTAGTGACTTCAGGATGTCACCGAAGGGCGAGTGCTGAAAGATGTCCGCGGTGGTGAACTCCATGATCGGCGCCCAATCGGATTCGATCGGCAGGCGCGCGGAGGGCTCTGAGTCCGGAGAGGAATCCGGCCCCTCAGAATCACGGGCCTTGCGGAGTACGGGTCTGGTGTTCGGCTCGATCGCCTTTGAGATCGCAGCCCCCGAGGCGGCGTCCAACCACTCATCCTCGATCGGTGCAGTGGGCTCCGAATTAAGGGTCGGAACCGATGCGCGTGCGGCCTCCAGGGCACTGTTCGGCGGCAGAGCTAGATCATGCCCATCGAGACAGTGCAGCGCGCTCGGCTGTGGCTCGAATCCGTCGAAGATCAAATCTCCGCGGATATCAGCTGTGTAGTTTAATCTTCCAAACCTGACCTGATGGCCAGGGGCGTAGCTTTTGATCTGCTCCAGATGGCCAAGCGAATTGGCCCGCAGTGCGAAGCCACCGAAGACGAAGATCTGTCCGGGGAGGAAAGTCTCACCCTGGACTGCATTGTTGTTGATGATCAAAGGAGCCATCGGGCCTAAAGGTGATGACACAGAGGAACTCTCAATGAAAGCACCAATGTCAGTGTCAAAACCGGCGGATCTCGGGTAGGGGGTCCCGAACTGTGCGTCTAGGCGGATGGTAACAGGAGACAAGGGACACGAAGTTTTACCCAGGTTCGGGCCCTCTTTATGGAGGTAAAACCCTACGTCCTGCTTGACTAATATTGATGATATGGGTAGTACAAGAGTAGATCTACCACGAGATCAAGGAGGCTAAACCCTAGAAGCTAGCCTATGGTATGATTGTTGTATGTTGCATTGTCCTACGGACTAAAACCCTCTGGTTTATATAGACACCAGAGAGGGTTAGGGTTACACAAAGTCGGTTACAATGGTAGGAGATCTAAATATCCGCATTGCCAAGCTTGCCTTCCACGCCAAGGAAAGTCCCTTCCGGACACAGGACTGAGTCTTCAATCTTGTATCTTCATAGTCCAGGAGTCCGGCTGAAGGTATAGTCCGGCTATCCGGACACCCCCTAATCCAGGACTCCCTCAGTGGGTTTAGCAACATCTAGGGTTTTATTCTTTTCAATCCCACTTTTATCAATTTCATCATCAAGATCTAAATACTCCGAATTTTTGGAACGCCTTCCAGGTAAAGGTGGATCATATTTAGTTTCATCAAGATTCATATTGAAAAACAAAGATTTAATAGGGGACACATCAATAACTTTTAGATATTCATCTTGATTTTCATAGGAATTGGAAGAACACGCTTTAATAAAGGCATCTTTCGTAGCACGAATCCTAGCGGTTGTTTCCTTGCACTCATCAATGGAAATTCTCATGGCTGTGAGAGACTCATTGATATCATGCTTAGGAGGAATAGATCTAAGCTTTAAAGAATCAACATCAAGAGAAATTCTATCAACGTTCCTAGCCAATTCATCAACTTTAAGAAATTTCTCTTCAAGCAAAGCATTGAAATTCTTTTGCGAATTCATAAACTCTTTAACACTATTCTCAAATTCAGAGGGCATCTTATTAAAATTTCCATAAGAGTTGTTGTAGGAATTTCCATAATTATTAGAAGGATTACTAGGATAAGGCCTAGGATTAAAATTCCCTCTATACGCGTTGTTACCAAAATTATTCCTACCAACAAAATTCACATCCATAGTTTCATTATTACTCTCAATCAAAGTAGACAAAGGCATATCATTAGGATCAGAAGAAACACTCTTAGTAGCAAATAATTTCATAAGTTCATCCATCTTTCCACTCAAAACATTGATTTCTTCTATCGCATGCACTTTTTTATTAGTAGATCTTTCAGTGTGCCATTGAGAATAATTAACCATAATATTATATAGGATTTTAGTAGCATCTCCTAAAGTGATTTCCATAAAAGTGCCTCCCGCGGCCGAATCTAAAAGATTTCTAGAAGCAAAATTCAATCCAGCATAAAAATTTTGTATAATCATCCATATGTTCAAACCATGAGTAGGGCAATTACATATCATTAATTACATTCTCTCCCAAGCTTGTGCAACATGTTCATGATCAAGTTGCTTAAAATTCATAATGTCGTTTCTAAGAGAGATGATCTTAGCGGGAGGAAAATACTTAGAGATAAAAGCATCTTTGCATTTGTTCCAAGAATCAATACTATTTTTAGGCAAAGACGAAAACCAAGCTTTAGCACGATCTCTAAGCAAAAAAGGAAATAGCTTCAATTTAACAATATCATTATCGACATCTTTCTTCTTTTGCATATCACATAAATCAACGAAGCTATTTAGATGAGTAGCGGCATCTTCACTAGGAAGGCCGGCGAATTGATCTTTCATAACAAGATTCAACAAAGCAGTATTGATTTCACAAGATTCAGTATTGGTAAGAGGAGCAGTCAGAGTGCTAAGGAAATCATTATTGTTGGTATTGGTAAAGTCACACAATTTGGTATTATCTTGAGCCATCGTGACAAGCAAGCAAACCAACACACGAGCAAACAAAAAGCAAGCGAGAAAAAGGCAAACGGAAAAGAGAGGGCGAATAAAACGGAAAGGGTGAAGTGGGGGAGAGGAAAACGAGAGGCAAATGGCAAATAATGTAATGCGAGAGATAAGGAATTGTGATGGGTACTTGGTATGTTGACTTTTGCATAGACCTCCCCGGCAACGGCGCCAGAAATCTTCCTGCTACCTCTTGAGCACTGCGTATTTCCTTGAAGAGGAAAGGGTGATGCAGCAGAGTAGAGTAAGTATTTCCCTCAGTTTTTGAGAACCAAGGTATCAATCCAGTAGGAGGCTACGCGCGAGTTCCTCATACCTACACAAAACAAATAGCTCAACACAACCAATGCGATTAGGGGTTGTCAATCCCTTCACGGTCACTTACGAGAGTGAGATCTGATAGAGATGATAGATAATATTTTTGGTATTTTTGGTATAGAGATGCAAAGTAAAATAAAAGGTAAAGTAAAAAGCAAAACAAATAATAAAGTGTTGGGAGATTGATATGATGAGAATAGACCCGGGGGCCATAGATTTCACTCGTGGCTTCTCTCAAGAGCATAAGTATTCTACGGTGGGTGAACAAATTACTGTTGAGGAATTGACAGAATTGAGCATAGTTATGAGAATATCTAGGTATGATCATGTATATAGGCATCACTTCCAAGACATGTAGATCGACTCCTGCCTGCATCTACTACTATTACTCCACTCATCGACCGCTATCCAGCATGCATCTAGAGTATTAAGTTCAAGAAAACAGAGTAATGACTTAAGCAAGATGACATGATGTAGAGGAATAAATTCATGCAATATGATAAATACCCCATCTTGTTATCCTTGATGGCAACAATACAATACGTGCCTTGTTGCCCCTACTGTCACTGGGAAAGGACACCGCAAGATTGAACCCAAAGCTAAGCACTTCTCCCATTGCAAGAAAAACCAATCTAGTAGGCCAAACCAAACTAATAATTCGAAGAGACTTGCAAAGATAACCAATCATACAATAAAAGAATTCAGAGAAGATTCAAATATTGTTCATAGATAATCTTGATCATAAACCCACAATTCATCGGTCTCAACAAACACACCGCAAAAAGAAGATTACATCGAATAGATCTCAACGAGAGAGGGGGAGAACATTGTATTGAGATCCAAAAAGAGAGAAGAAGCCATCTAGCTACTAACTATGGACCTGAAGGTCTGAGGAAAACTACTCACACTTCATCGGAGGGGCTATGGTGATGATGTAGAAGCCCTCCGTGGTGGATTCCCCTTCCAACGGAGCTCCGGAACAGGCCCCAAGATGGGATCTCGTGGGTACAGAAGGTTGCGGCGGTGAAATTAGGTTTTTGGCTCCGTATCTGATCGTTTGGGGGTATGTAGGTATATATAAGAGGAAGGAGTATGTCGGTGGAGCAAAGGGGGGCCCACGAGGCAGGGGGGCGCACCCTAGGGGGGCGCCCTCCACCCTTGTGACCGCCTCCCTTCTTTCTTGACGGAAGGTCCAAGTCTCCTGGATCATATTTGTTGAGAAAATCACGTTCCCGAAGGTTTCATTCCGTTTGTACTCCGTTTGATATTCCGTTTCTTTGAAACACTGAAATAGGCAAAAAACAACAATTCTGGGCTGGGCCTCCGGTTAATAGGTTAGTCCCAAAAGTAATATAAAGTGGAAAATAAAGCCCAATATGGTCCAAAATAGTAGATAATATAGCATGGAGCAATCAAAAATTATAGATACGTTGGAGACGTATCAGAACTCCATCCAACATGATAACGAGAAGAAAGGGAAAACTCTAGAAGAATCGATCTTCTCAAAGATCGAGCAACCCCGGATAAACTCATGGCGTGAGACGAAAGAACGTCTTTTGAGCTGAGATACAAGACACACATCGAGAGGGATGGAAAAAAACATATGAGAGAGGTTCAAATTGGTAGGCAACAATTCCACGCTTGAATAAGATGGTGCACTAGTTTTAGGGTAGTGAGTATATATATTGCCCTAAGTGCAAAAAGAATTACTTTTGATACAAAGATCATTGAAACTCTTTATACCAGCCTGAGGCAATCACAATCAACCATTTGAAGGAGTTCGAGAGAATGACATACTCGGACTAGGATGGATGATGTGGACTACTGATGACCCACAAGTATAGGGGATCTATCGTAGTCCTTTCGATAAGTAAGAGTGTCGAACCCAACGAGGAGCAGAAGGAAATGATAAGCGGTTTTCAGCAAGGCATTCTCTGCAAGTACTAAAATAAGTGGTAACAGATAGTTTTGTGATAAGATAATTTGTAACGAGCAACAAGTAACAAAAGTAAATAAAGTGCAGCAAGGTGGCCCAATCCTTTTTGTAGCAAAGGACAAGCCTGGACAAACTCTTATATAATGAAAAGCGCTCCCGAGGACACATGGGAATATCGTCAAGCTAGTTTTCATCACGTTCATATGATTCGCGTTCGGTACTTTGATAATTTGATATGTTGGTGGACCGGTGCTTGGGTGCTGTTCTTACTCGAACAAGCATCCCACTTATGATTAACCTCTATTGCAAGCATCCGCAACTACAACAAAAGTATTAAGGTAAACCTAACCATAGCATGAAACATGTGGATCCAAATCAGCCCCTTACGAAGCAACGCATAAACTAGGGTTTAAGCTTCTGTCACTCTAGCAACCCATCATCTACTTATTACTTCCCAATGCCTTCCTCTAGGCCCAAATAATGGTGAAGTGTTATGTAGTCGACATTCACATAACACCACTAGAGGCTAGACAACATACATCTCATCAAAATATCGAACAAATACGAAATTCACATGACTACTAATAGCAAGACTTCTCCCGTGTCCTCAGGAACAAACGTAACTACTCACAAAGCATATTCATGTTCATAATCAGAGGGGTAATAATATGCATAAAGGATCTGAACATATGATCTTCCACCAAATAAACCAACTAGCATCAACTACAAGGAGTAATCAACACTACTAGCAACCTACTAGTACCAATCCCGGACTTGGAGACAAGAATTGGATACAAGAGATGAACTAGGGTTTTGAGAGGAGATGGTGCTGGTGAAGATGTTGATGGAGATTGCCCTCTCCTGATGAGAGGAGCGTTGGTGATGATGATGGCGATGATTTCCCCCTCCCGGAGGGAAGTGTCTCCGGCAGAACAGCTCTGCCGGAGCCCTAGATTGGTTCCGCCAAGGTTCCGCCTCGTGGCGGCGGAGTCTCGTCCCGAAAGGTTGCCTATGTTTTTTCCTCGACGAAAGACCACATATAACAGAAGATGGGCATCGGAGATCCACCAGGGGGCCCACGAGGTAGGGGGCACGCCCTAGGGGGGGGCGCCCCCCACCCTCGTGGACAGGGTGTGGGCCCCCTGGTCTTCATCTTTGGCAAGAATTTTTCATTATTTTTTATAAGATGATCCGTGGAGTTTCAGGACTTTTGGAGTTGTGCAGAATAGGTCTCTAATATTTGCTCCTTTTCCAGTCCTGAATTCTAGCTGCCGGCATTCTCCCTCCTTATGTAAACCTTGTAAAATAAGAGAGAATAGCCATAAGTAATGTGACATAACGTGTAATAACAGCCCATAATGCAATAAGTATCGATATAAAAGCATGATGCAAAATGGACGTATCAACTCCCCTAAGCTTAGACCTCGCTTGTCCTCAAGCGAAAGCCGATAACGATAAATATGTCCTCATGTTTAGAGGTAGAGGTGTCGATAAAAAATAAAATACGGACATGAAGGCATCATGATTATTCTCATAACAGCAACATATATAAATTTTGTCATATGATTTCTTATACTCAAGTAATAATTCATTCACAAAGCATAGTACGAATCATAAACTTTATTGAGAACCAACAAACTATAATCTCAGTCATTGAAGCAATTGCAATTTATCATAACATCAGAAAGAGTCTATGTAAGAGCTTAAAAGCAAGTCCACATACTCAACTATCATCTAGTCCTTCATAATTGCTAACACTCACGGAATACTTGTGGTTATGAAGTTTTAATCGGACACAGAGAAAGATAGGGGCTTATAGTTTCGCCCCACAACCTTTTACCTCAAGGGTAATGTCAACAATAATAACTCATGCTCCCCTACATCCAATTAGATATATATACCAGGTTCTTTCCAACATGCTGTGCTTGCCAAAGGATAAAATGAAAAAGGAAAGGTGAAGATCACCGTGACTCTTGCATAAGGTAGAAGATAATAATAAAAGATAGGTCCTTCGTAGAGGGAAGCCGAGGTTGCCATGCGCTTTTATGGTTGGATGCATAAAATCTCAATGCGAAAGAACGTCACTTTATATTGCCACTTGTGATATGAACCTTTATTCAGTCCATCGCTTTTATTACTTCCACATCACAAGATCGTATAAAGCTTATTTCTCCCACACCAATCAATCATACATATTTAGAGCAATTTTTATTGCTTTGCACCGATGCCAACTTACTTGAAGGATCTTACTCAATCCGTAGGTAGATATGGTGGACTCTCATGGCAAAACTGGTTTAAGGGATTTTGGAAGCACAAGTAGTATCTCTACTTGGTGCTGAGAATTTGGCTAGCATGAGGGGGAAAGGCAAGCTCAACATGTTAGAGGATCCATGAAAACATACTTTATCTCAGATATAAGAAAACATAACTCATTACGTTGTCTTCTTTGTCCAACATCAACTCTTTAGCATGTCATATTTTAATGAGTGCTCCCAATCATAAAAGATGTCAACAATAGTATATTTATATGTGAACCCCTCTTTCCTTATTACTTCCTATTAATTGCAACGATGACCAAAACTATGTTTGCCAACTCCCAACAACTTTTAATCATCATACTCTTTCTATGTGAAGCCATTACTCTCAACAAGATTAATATGAACTCTTTGTTTCTTTATATTCTTTTTCTCTTCTTTTCTTTTATTCACTCAAGATCAAGGCAAAATAATCAAGCCCTTGACTCAACACTAATCTTTATTATATATAGCTCACGGACTCGATTACATAGAGAGATCATAAAGCAAAACTCAAAACTAGATCATGCCATAAACTTTATTCTACTAGATCAAGATAGTACTAATAGGATCGAACTAAGAAAAACAGTAAAGATAGGAGTTGTGATGGTGATACGATACCGGGGCACCTCCCCAAGCTCGGCAGTTGCCAAGGGGAGTGCCCATACCCATGTGATTATGTCTCCTTTATTGTTGGTGGTAAAGGTGGTGGTGATGGATAGTCGCACATCAAGCGTAAGAGGTCCTCCAACTTGGGAATAATGCCATTGAGTGCAATGATATGCTCCTTCAACAAAATATTTTCACTTGTGAGATACTTGTTTTGAATACGAGCTAACTCAATCATCTTGAAAGCTTCGATCTCAGTTGGGGTTAAGAAGATTGTGATCACGTTGAAGGATGTCTTCTGCTGCCGGAGCTTGGTTCTCCGTGGCCTTCCTGATCCCTTCATCCTTGTTGATCTCCATGGGTTCTTCCCTCTTCAGCTCTATCTTCATTAGCCAAGCATCTTTGTCACCATTGTTGGAGGAGGGGGACGACTTGATGCCTGGCCTTGACAATCCTGACAGAGAACAGCTCGAAACAAGAACAGAGAAGATTTGCGTGATACGGGAGTCAAAACCTTCGGGAAATTATATAATGAATTTTACCGACCAAAATACGTATCGTGCAAGAAAACGGAGTCCGGAAGGCACATGAGGTGCTCACGAGGTAGGGGGCGCGCCCAGGCGGGTAGGGCGCGCCCTCCACCCTCGTGTCCTTCCCGGACTGCCACTTATTTTTCTATTTTTCTAAATAATCCAAAACGGAGAAATAATGCCTTAAAAATTATTTTGGAGTCGGTTTACTTACCGTACCACATACCTATTCCTTTTCAGAGTCTGAATCGGTCTGGAAAGTGTCCCTTATGTATTCCTCCGGGGTCACGGTTTCAATAATATTGGTTTCAACATTTATATGATTACCTGAGATATAATGTCTAATTCTTTGACCGTTTACCACCTTCGGATTTGTGCCTTCTAAGTTGTTGATTTTTATGGCACCGGAATGATAGACCTCCTCGATAACGTAGGGGCCTTCCCATTTAGAGAGAAGTTTTCCTGCAAAAAATCTTAAACGAGAGTTGTATAGCAATACATAATCACCTACATTAAACTCACGCTTTTGTATCCTTTTGTCATGCCATCTTTTAACTTTTTCTTTAAACAACTTGGCATGTTCATAAGCTTGGGTTCTCCATTCATCGAGTGAGCTAATATCAAATAACCTCTTCTCACATGCAAGTTTGAAATCATAATTGAGCTCTTTAGTAGCCCAATATGCCTTATGTTCTAGTTCGAGAGGTAAGTGACATGCTTTTCCATAAACCATTTTATATGGAGACACACCCATAGGATTTTTATATGCAGTTCTATAGGCCCATAATGCATCATCAAGTTTCTTAGACCAATTCTTTCTAGACCTATTGACCGTCTTTTGCAAAATTAATTTGAGTTCTCTATTACTCAGTTCTACTTGACCACTAGACTGTGGGTGATAAGGAGATGCAATTCTATGATTAACGTCATACTTAGCAAGCATTTTACGGAAAGCAGCATGAATGAAATGTGAACCACCATCAATCATTAAATATCTAGGGACTCCAAACCTCGGAAAAATAACTTCTTTAAGCATCTTAATAGAAGTGTTATGATCAGTGCTACTAGTTGGAATAGCTTCTACCCACTTAGTAACGTAATCAACAGCAACTAAAATATGTGTATATCCATTAGAGGTAGGAAAAGGTCCCATATAATCAAAGCCCCAAACATCAAATGGTTCAATAACAAGTGAATAATTCATAGGCATTTCTTGACGTCTACTAATATTACCAATTCTTTGACATTCATCACATGACAAGACAAACTTACGTGCATCCTTGAAGAGAGTAGGCCAATAAAAACCGGATTGCAATACCTTATGTGCAGTTCTATCTCCAGCGTGGTGTCCTCCATAAGCTTCAGAGTTGTGTAGGATCTGTTCCTGTTCATGCTCAGGTACACAACGTCTAATAACACCATCTACTCCTTCTTTATAGAGATGTGGGTCATCCCAAAAGTAATGTCTCAAATCATAGAAAAACTTTTTCTTTTGCTGGTATGTGAAACTAGGCGGTATGAATTTAGCAACAATGTAATTAGCATAATCAGCATACCATGGAGTACTGCAAGAAGTACTTATAACATTTAATTATTCATTAGGAAAGCTATCATCAATAGGTAGTGGGTCATCAAGAGTATTTTCTAACCTAGACAAGTTGTCTGCAACGGGGTTCTCAGCTTCCTTTCTATCAACAATATGCAAATCAAATTCTTGTAGCAAGAGAACCCATCTAATAAGTCTAGGTTTATCATCTTTCTTTTCCATGAGATATTTAATAGTAGCATGATCAGTGTGAATAGTTACTTTAGAATCAACAATATAAGGTCTGAACTTATCACAAGCAAATACAACCGCTAAAAATTCTTTTTCAGTAGTAGCATAATTTCTTTGAGCATTGTCTAGAGTCTTACTAGCATAATGGATAACATTTAATTTCTAATCAACTCTTTGCCCTAGAACAACACCTACAGCATAATCACTAGCATCACACATAATTTCAAAGGGTAAATTCCAATCAGGTGGTTGAACAATAGGTGTAGAGACCAATGCTTTCTTAAGTATTTCAAATGCTTCTACACAATCATCATCAAAAACAAATGGTATATCTTTTTGTAATAAATTAGTCAGAGGCCGAGAAATTTTTGAGAAGTCCTTAATGAACCTTCTATAAAATCCGGCGTGATCAAGGAAGCTTCTTATACCTTTGATGGCCTTTAGACATGGCATCTTTTCAATAGCATCAACCTTGGCTTTATCAACTTCAATACCTCTTTCAGAAACTTTATGCCCCAAGACAATACCTTCATTAACCATAAAGTGGCACTTTTCCCAATTCAAGACAAGATTAGTTTCTCCACATCTCTGCAAAACTCGATCAAGATTGCTCAAGCAATCATCAAAAGAAGATCCATAGATGGAAAAGTCGTCCATGAAAACCTCACATATCTTTTCACAAAAGTCAGAGAATATAGCCATCATACATCTTTGAAAGGTAGCAGGTGCATTACATAAACCAAAAGGCATACGTCTATAAGAAAAAGTACCAAAAGGGCACGTAAAAGTAGTCTTTAATTGATCTTTAGCCGACACAGGTATTTGAGAGAAACCAGAATAACCATCTACACTACAAAAAAATACACTTCCGTGATGATACGTGTTTGTCACAGTAGGTCGCTTTTTTTGTCATGCATGTACATCCATGACAAATTTATGACAGAATCAAGATAGTCATACCTGTGCTGTCGTAGAAGTGTTCCTTGACATTACCAAAATTATCATCACGGAAGTGTCCACTTCCATGACGATAAATCGCGCGTCACAGAAGTGCTTTCGTCAAGGGTGACCGACACGTGGCATCCACCGTAACGGAACACCGTTAAGCTATTGGATCGGGTTTTGGATCTGATAACCCATTAAAAGCCCCGACCAATGGGGATTTTCCACGTGTAAAATCATCATTGGCTAGAGGAAACACGTGTCGGCTCATCGTCGGGACAGATGTCATCCACTCACTGGACAGAAGGCGCCTATGATATGTCGACACGTGGCACGGCCCAACAAGTTTAAATGGGCTGGCCCAACTAAAGGCCCACAAGATTTTGCGGACCATAATGGGCCGGCCTGGCTAAAGGCCCACGAGATTTTGCGGACCATAATGGGCTGGCTCAGCTAAAGGCCCACAAGATTTTGCGGGCCATAATGGGCCGGCCCAGGTAAAGGCCCACAAGATTTTTGTGTGCCATAATGGTCCGGCCCAGGGAAAGGCCCACAAGATTCTTGCGGGTCATAATGGGCCGGCCGAGCTAAAGGCCCACGAGATTTCACCGACATTAATGGGCCGGCCCAGCTGTAGGCCCACAAGATTTCACTGACATTAATGGGCCAGCCCAGCTGTAGGCCCACAAGATTTTGAGGACCCTAGTAGGCCGGCCCATTAACTAGCTGCCATGTTTTGGGCCAAATGCCGGCCCATATTTGATCCGGTCCATTTATGGCCTGCCACGCTCCGGACCTAATAGTGGCCCATATGAGATCCGGCCCGTTAACAGCCTACCACGTTCTGGGCCAAATTACGGCCCAGATCAGGTCCGGCCCTTTAAGAGGCTTTCGGCTCAATTATGGCCCATATCAGATTCGGCCCGTCAACTAGACACTATGCTTTTGGGCCCCCTTGCTAAAGGCCCAGTTAGTAATTCGGCCTGATATTAGTTTTGGCTTGTTAAGGGCCCGTTTAACATTTCGGCCCTATATTAATTTCGGCATGTTAAAAGCCCGTCATATAGTTGGGCCTAACTACGGCCCAGTTTGCATCCGGCCTGCTCGCAGCCGATATCTGATTGGGCCAAACAAGGACCGAGACAATTTTTCGGCCTATTAAAAGCCCGTGATTTGATTCGCACAATCATGGGCCGGGGTTCATTTCGGGCTGCTGCCGGCCCGTGAGATGATCGGCACGTTTCAGGCCCAACCTACATCGTGATTGCATGACAGCCCGATTATGTACCGTAATTTTACGGTTTGGCCGGTTTACTGTGAAGACAGGATATATATACAGTAAAATAACTGCAGCATCGTGAATAAGAAAAAACCTATACTATATAATAAACAAATTACGACATATTACATCCACTGGGCATCAAAGTTCGCCACTATGATAATAAAGCACAAGCAGACAGCAGATTACATACACTGGGCATCAAAGATCTCCACCAGTGCAAATAAACACGCCAACAAAATAATATACAAAACCGACAGCACTTCAATAGAGTTCAAGAAAGGTTAGCCCTGCTAGGGAGCTACAGAGCAAGCAGCTGAGCAAGATGATGAGACTGCGCTTGTTCAACACTTATATCTTCCTCACTCTGAAAGATAAACAAGCAGACAGATGACAGGTTTTGCACATAAAAGTATCAGTGCTGACAATTCATCACATTTCTTACCGACGAATAAAGTGACATAGTTTAAATTTGCATTAACACAATATGGTATTGTTCAGGTCAAGACATGGCAGGAAATGACATTGTGAAGGAGTTGGCAGCTTCACGACACCACTGGATTACAGATCAAGAACTCATAAGTATCAATGGTTAGTGTGCTGTCAATTTATACCATTTCAGATTGGCAAATAAAGATACGGTTTAAATAATAGTAGAATGATTTGACATTGTTCATAGTTAAGACATTGCAGAATATGACATTGTGCTGTTGTGGGTAGGTTCACCACACCACTAGATTATAGATGAAGAACAGAAGCATACATGCAGTGCAAAAGAAGATCACTTGCTCTGTATAGTTTAATTTACATGGTATGAAGAAGGAACTTGGTTGTGCAACTGAAAACTTAAACTAAGAAAGGACGAACTTTTGTTTATGAACTACATATAATAAACTTTAAACAAGCAATTTGATGCAAACACCAAAAATAAACAGTTGTTGTAGTCATGCCTAACCAAATATAAACAACAAAGTTTGAAGGCTTGAGATGGACAAACTTACATTATTGGTGAAGACAGGCTCTATAAAGGCCTTGTCCATGCTGATGGGGGGGGGGGCAATTCAAGAAGTTTACCACAGAATCTTCTTCAAAAGCATTGCCTTTATTCTACATTTTGTTAAGAATAAATATAGACGTGATAATATACGAAAAAATGGAGAATATTTAAGATAAGATGAAGAGTGATGCTACATAACCAAGTAGCTATAAATGTAAGTGCAGCGATACAGGCAAAAGGTACAACCAAGAGCAATGCACATCTAAACTTCTTCAGTACCAACGTTATGGTAAGAGTAAATATAGATCTGATGTGTAGAAAATGGAGGGCAAAGGAAAATAAGCTCCAGAGTGATGGTACATGAACAACTACCTGTCATTATAAGTACACTGATAAAGGACAGCATGTACTTACGAGAACAATGCAGAGCTAAAACATTGGCATTGGATATATTCTACACTTATGTAACCATTCATACAGATCAGATAATTTCGAGCGAACAATTGATAAGCAAGCTATCATGCATACTGCTGTCACATAATGAACCAGGTATGTATGCAAGTACAGTGATACAGGACAACAGGTACTAACAAGAGCAAAGCAGCGGGCAGCATATTTGCGATATCCTGTCATTCTTGTCAAACCGGAATTCTTCTTTGAGCAGATTTCCTGCAAAAAAGATCCGTAAGGCACATGCGGAAAAGTAGGAGTTCAAATTGTCATGTGATTTCATAGAGAGTGCCTCATCCTGGGAACGAAACCAGTGCATAACAAGGTTTTTCCATTCAATGTCTTCTAAATTTAGCACAGGAGACTTCACCAGAAATTCGTTTATAGACTTGCCATCAAAGTGTGATTTCCTCAGGTAACACCGATACTGCTGCAATGCTTCCTTGAAAAGAACAAGCAAGCTTTGCTCGTCATGACTATCCAGATTGACCCTCGCCTAGTTACAACAATGTAATGTAAATCATTGATGTGTTCAATCAGCAGAAAACATGAAAATAATAACCATGAATAATAGCACTTACACGTAAGTTGGACAGGAAGATGTGAAAATGGTGTTTGTCTTCGCAATAATCTTCCCATGATGGGAATATATGCATGTAGTCCCTAACAACATTGAAAGCATTGTCTTTTAAACTGGGAATAAATGGAATGGGGTTCCAATCTGCAGGAATTGGCCGTCTCTACAGTTGGGATAGGTCTTCGGCCGGTGGACTTGCTGTACTTTTTGCTGAAGTGGGATTTTTCTGTGGTACAGCTGGTGCTATGGCAAATGAAATCGGTATACCTTTTGCTGGAGTGCAGATCCTGTGTGGTGGGGCTAGTGGTGTGGCCAGTGAAGTATGGGTACAGTCTGCTGGAGTCGGTCCTATGTTTTGTGTCACTAGTTGTACAACCAATATAAGTGGGGTGCTGTCTGATTTCTCCGGCACCACCACGTTTTTCAAGGACTTTGCTGGTGCTCCTTCAGATTCGGCAATCACCCTCTTCCTTTTTGATATCTGATGCACAATAACAGCATTTGAGTGAAAAAACATGGTATGATGACAGATGGAATATGTATTGATAATGGATGGGCATGGCATCTCGACATATATGATGAGTAAACTAAGCAGATGGCGGTGCAACAAAGTAGAAGAAATGCAAGACAACATATGCAAGATACGCGCAATCAATAAAACCTTGCCAAATTAGAACAGGCACCTTGATGGGTGAACAGGACAGGCCATCTGCCTTTGACTCCTCGAGGTTAGAATAGTCATTAGGATGATATTCTGAACAAGAATCAACAGGTGGGGAGCGTACGAGTTTCATTGCTTCCAGAATGGCACTCAATGCCTTGGTGCCAATTTTGTAAGTCATTGCAGTGTTCCACAATATTCTTCTGATGCGCGGATTCTGATATTCACTGTAATTGCGTATAATATCTAAGAACCATGAAAACATAAATAGTTGTGAGATTATCTTTGTAATGCAGATGATATTCTAATATAGGGGCGCCCCTGTAAACACTTGTGTGCTATCACTGGATTCTGATGAGAGAGCTCATGTGTGCTGTAATATGGTGCGTGCATTTATATAATCTGGCACAAGTACACAAAAAAATAGGCTCCAGAAGTAAGGATAGCTGGCAGATGATAGGTTCATAATATACTGTATAGAGAGTTTATTGCCAAACCATGATAACAAGAGCACAAAGCAACTAGGAAGATCATAGTGTACATAACAGGGGTACACCATAACCAGGATATATAAATCGGGAAAGTGGAACTGGCTGGAAATTACGGTGTTGTATTGCCGCTAGTAATTGAAAGCCTATCGATCACGTACAGGCCAGCTCTATCAGCTGTTAACTACAGATGTCCCTGCTCCCCTTCCTGACAAGGACCATATTGTGCTTCCCATACAGAACACCGCACGGGCCGCCGGCCGAACCACCGGCCCCACCGCCTGTGTTCCTCCGCCACCCCCACCCCCGCCCCCACCCGCGTCGAGTTTTCTTCGTTCAACGAGGCCCCACCACCGCCCCCCACAACCACAGTCCCCACCCGAGCCCCTTCGATCGCACCGGCGAACTCCGGCGAGCTCTGAAAAATCGACTGACCCAATTTTGAAATTTAGTCTACTGTGATTTAACTAGTGTGGAATATAAAAGGGGAAAACCATAAGCATTGCGAGTATGGTGTTGAGCGTGCCATGGTGGATCTGAAGGTGCAAACCGGACAAAGGCAACTTTGCAACCAAGACAAGAAATCAGAGTAAAGCAGTGGCGATCTATTTTCTCGCTGCGATAAATAAGTTGAGTAGATACGAAAGAGTACCGCCTCTGGTGCGGTGCCGTGTACGCATCTGCTAAGAATTTGACGGTGCTGCGGTAGCAATGGCTGTCGGTAGCGTGGAAGCAGATCTAGGAGGGTAGACGGTGGCGGCGGGGCGCGGTGGACGAGACGGTCATAGGAGCGGCGCCGGCAAGGTGGACAGCGGCGGGAATGAAGCGAGAGGACGGGATGCAAGGATCCCGGTCCGAAGCCGTGGATGAGAGAGGTCGATCTCTTGTAATGGACGGCGGCGTCGGGATGTCAGCTCCGGCATGGTGGAGGAGGACGGCGGTGGATGGGGTGGCAGACGGCGGCGGACGGAGGAGGGTGGGGTGGAGAGGGTATTTTGGGGCCAACGGAGTACGAATGGGGAAAAGGGAGGTAGAGAGGAAGGGGGAAACCATGCAGGGCGCGCTTGTCTCAAATGCGAGGAAATTTACAAACTTAGCCCCCGTTTCAAATTTCTACTACATCACAGTAACACTAGTCGGTTGGGGATAGGACCGTAATCTCGCATACACCGAATATTTGCCGACGAGAGTTTGTTTTTGGCGCCCACCGTGTATGAATATGAATCGGGGAGGGAGTCGATTTCGGCCGATGACACACTGTGTTATGGCGCCCACCATGTATGAATCCCGGTGAGAGGCGGTTACATCACATTTGGGTGAAATTAAAGACCTACCCCTATCGAAACCTATAGAAATCCAGCATATAGGCTTTGCGTGACAGGGATAGGCAGTAGTGATTTCCATCTCGCAGATTTTGGTTCGGGCGGTTACTGCGACATTCCCCGCTTCGTTCAAATTTTGCAAAGTGCACGTTTACCGTGCCAACTCAATTCGAATCGCGCTTGTATTCTATTTTTTCAGGCGGGATCCATTTTCAATTGGAATTACATTCTATATACATCATTTTTTTATATATACTTTCAAAAGCACAACAAGGAATTCTGCTCCTTTATATGCATAATATGATTTACAAATACAACGATCTCGAAATCTTAAGGTTGAATTCGAAATTTTTTAACCAAATTATGTTCTACTAAAATGTATGGATCAGTAATATCTACATATTAAATAACATAGATGTGCGTGAATTCATATGAGTATGCATGTTTGATAGATCAATTTTGGTTTGAGTATGGATTACATGTATCGTCATCTCAAATTCAAATATTTGAATCCCTTTTTTGTTCACTCCTTTCACGCCCATCTCTCTCGCATGCATGCTCCTTCAAGTAGCTATCACTCTCTTTTCTCCAGCTCACCCGCACGCTCACTTCATGTTGCTCCTATCCTTGCAAACATGGTCTCTCGACGTCTCCCTTGAGAAGTGTCACACTCTCCCTATCATTATGAATTACACGGTTTTCATTGTCTCTCATGTCTCTACTGTTCTCTGGTATCACTCGGTACCTAAGCTTTCTTTTTCACCACCAAACACACAGTCTCCACTCGTCTTTCACTTTGCCTTTCTCTCCACGGGATTCTCTCACACACCCTATATGTCTCTACATATGACTCATACCACTAAAATTACTCTCTCTATCTCTCCTGTAGACACAACATTTTTTGCGGTCTCCTTTTCGTCTCCATCCGAGACTGACATTATTCATTTGTTTACCAATCAGACAACCCCGACTACCGTCTCCTCTCTCTCTCTCACAGACACACACACAACTCCTGCTTCCACTCCCCTTCCCGACTACCGTCTCTCTCTCTCACACACAAAACTCTCGCTTTCGCACCCCGACTCGTATTTCTCTCACAAACATTTATCGACTAGCTAGCCTCTAGATAGGTTTATACACCCGCACACTCGTCCTTCCACCATCGCATACATGTCTCTCTCCCGCTCCTTGTATCTATGTAGATTTTTCTTCCCTTCTTGAGACATGCCCTCTCGATCATGCACACACATACTATCGCCTCATTTTAAGCTGATACCTATCGCACACACACTCCTTGTGTCTTTGTCACACATGCACTCCGTCCTCCTCCACTCGCCCTCTCTCTCTCACACACATGGGCTTTTTGCAACAACTAGCAAGATGCCCATGCGTTGCACGGAACATCAAGATGCATTTGTATGAGTAGTTTATCTTGTGGGGGAAAAGGATGAATGAGGGAAGGCCTTATTTGCAAATGTGGAGAGGGGTGTGGGTATCTTTTTGCAAAATTGCCATAGTTTCCTTCCTATCCGTCAGATATAGATCGGACGCCCTATATTGCAGGATGGCAGGCACACGATCATCACCGACAATGCTTATTATAAGAGTAGGGATAAAAAATATAGTTGGTGATGATGGTGGGCCTGCCATCCTGCAATGTAGGTCGTCTGATTTATATCTGATGGATAGGAAGGAAAATATGGCAATGCATTGGCACATTGCTAGTAGTTATTATAATTTTTTGGACACCAGACAAACGGTGGAGTACATATACGAAGAGAAGAGGCGCACGCACGCAATCGGCCTCTCGCTGTCTCGCACACATGAGTGTTACGTAAAGGCGATGTTAACAAATAAACCCTAAAACCCTAGGGGCACAATTGCTGTATTCGCGGGTACTGGGTACGTGGTGGAGCACCTTTGTAGGAATAGTCAGCTCGCGTGATAATTTGATCCGTAGGAGTTGATGGTCGGGACCACAGGTGAACGACTTGGAGCGCGGTGGCTCGCCAGTTGCCATAGATCGAGTAGCCACGTTTAAAATATCGTTTTTAGCGGGGTTAAGAGTTCTGATTTTCAATGGCGCGTTATAAGTAGTAAGTAGTTTTTAGAACGATTGGTATGGAGCAAAAATGGAATTCATAGTACTACGTACCTCCTTGGCGTATGGTTGTATGGTTTTTTTTTGCGATGGAGGTTGTATGAGTTTATGTTGCGAGATGTTGAACCTGGTAGTTCTAGGGCAAATACTATGGTTTAGATTTAGATGCTGGTTTTCTTTAATGAAAATCGGAAGGGGAAACCCTTCTTCGATTAAAAAAAACTACTACCTCCATTCTGGTTTACTAGTCCCCATCGTACTTTGGGTCAAAGTTTGTTCACGAACTTTACATGTAAAATGTGAATGGAAAACGAGATTTTGTTATACCCAAACTAAAAAGGACTGGAGGGAGTGATTGCTCTGACACGGACGCGACCTCTCATAGCGCAGGCATTGAACCGGCGCGCCGGCCAAGAGGGCTGCACTCGCTGCAGGCCCGGCTGAGCACGCCTCCTCGCCGCGTGCAACCAGCTTAAGACTGCCCCGCCTGCCTTCATTGAATCCGCGCGTGTGCCGGCAACACGTCCTTCCGCGAGCCGGCAGGCATTTTAGAACACAAAAAATGACTGAAATATAATTAATTTACGCATGGTCTTGACTTGTTGTGCTCGCACTGGTAGCAGGAACTAGTAGAGGATTTTCTTTATTTATAACTCTCCTCACATTTTTTTGTCTTTGAAGTGAATCATGGTTGTGGACATTATGTATGAAAGTGCAGATATCTGTGAACATGAGTTTGATGTGGAAGTTGAACTTGGAATGTCGGGCTTGCGCGTGAACTATACCATGTCCAATGCTTCGTCTGTTATTGTTTGGAAAGTAATTGTTGTTATTACATGACCCGAAAAAAACATTTTGTGCCACATCAATAGATGTACGGACATCACAACAGACATGCTGATTGGATAAACATTTGAACCTAGCTATTATGAAGGAAATTTTGTATTGACAACAGTTTTAGATAGCAGGGGACGCCTATCCTGCTCCGCCTCTGCTAGCTTATTTCTGGCTTCTTCCATCACTTCTTTGGCTTGGGTTAAGAGAGCATCTGATTGCTCTTTTCGCTTCTTCAGGAACTCAGCTACATTCTCAAGGGCTGCTGCACGCTTTCTTTCAGCCTTTACTAATGCCACGAGGACACGAACAACTGACGACTCCACCTGGCTTGTGTGTAATCCAGCATCATCTAGGAATTTGCACCTTGCGTCTAATCCAGCATCATTAGGGAACTGGCACCTTTTGTGTAATCCAACCTCATTTTGGAAACATGATCTCGAGGTTGACCATACTTCCCTCCTCGCAGGAACTGCATCCTGACATGAAGTTACTTCTTTTTTAGATCAATACTCAAAGCAACCTAGATCCATTTAGTAGAAGCCAGATAAATAGAACTCGGAGAAGTGAATTCAAAAGGAAAAAATAAATAAAAACAGACTACAAGGTGAGAACACCCACTTCCTACATCAAGCTAAAAACGAAAGAATTAGGACGATTAAGACTCTTCTTATTACACATCGAAGAACATCACGCTTAAGAGAAACAAAAACTACAACATATACACATCGAAGAACACGTGGCTACACGAAATTAATTGAAAGGGTGTTACTTACCAAAGCTTGTTTTACAGGTTCGGTGCAGCTCCTCTTTAACTTGCCACGCTCCTTGAAGATGTCCCGAATATCCCGTGTTTGGTCTTCATTGCTCCTCTGCATGTTCGTACTCGTGGTTTTAAAATCTCAACATGGCAAGAAAAATATACTACTAGTAATACTCGCGCATCTTGTGGGCAACACTAAAGCACTCGTCTGCCACGTTAGAGCATCTCCAACAAGATAAACTACTCATACAAATGCATCTTGATGCATGCAACGCATGGGCATTTTGCTTGTTCTAAAAACCTTTCCATCATTTGCCACACTACTGGTTGCAGATGAAAAACCTACCCAAGCACAACGCGATACAGGAGCGACACACAATTACAAGCTGATATTCTGTTGGACAATGGAGGCTATAACCAATTACTTTTATGGGAACAATAGCACCCAGGAAATTTGAAGGGTAGGTATGAACAAAATTGGAACTGCACATGTACTGCTAAGTGATTCAATACACACATTACCAATCGAGGAGGAGAATAATGGTCGCGGCGGCCTCTGTGAGTCATGGTCGGCAACGGGAGTCAGTTCATTGTCCACGACAGTGGTACTTCTGCGCTTGGCGTCGGCTTCCAGGAAGCAGATCCGAGACCGTGGAAGACGATGCCGGGGAAGAGGCTCCGTGTACGACGACGACGATGGACCGGCTCCAGTGCGGCGTACGAGGTCTTCAATGAGGCAGATGCGCTGCGGTGGACGAGTGCGCCTATGTAAAGGGGAGGAGCACGAAGGCTGCAGTGCCGTGGAGAAGTCTATTTTGCGGTGGGGATAGAAATTGGGGAGTATTCAGGTGTACTTCTCTGGGTGCCGGGGTGGGGTTGGCTGGGTAGGGTGAACCTGAAGTTACGAAAACAGCCCCCTACCAAGCGTCATCCGTAGGCCTGTTCCGAAGGCTATGATGGTAACTTCCCACTGCTTGTATCCGGGTCGCGGGAGATTTTCCTGCCGACCTCAAAATTTTGTGACACTGGACTCCCCGTGTGGCGTGTTGAGTGATTCGGCTAAGCAACTAGCGAGTAGTAGTAGTAAACTCTGCATATTAGGTTTGACCAAGTTTATAGAAAAATATAAACATTTACCATAACAAATATGTATGATGTGAAAGTACATTCAATAATGAATCTAATGGTATTTATTTGTTATTGTATATGTTAATATTTTTTGTTATAAGCTTTCTGAGAGTTTACAAAACTTGACTTTGACCAATGCTAATACGCGTACTTAAATAAAAACGGAGGGAGTACACATTTGTTTTCTTAGTTTGTAGTGAACTAATCATTTGTTGAAATTGTGAAATAAATATATTAGGCTATTGACTTCGAATGTAATGGTCTATACAATTCAATAGTTACAATCATTGTCGAATCCCAAGATGTATACAAGGTCTATAGTACTTCACAACATGCTCAAACTCACATAATCCCAGTCAAATGAGAATCTAAATGCATTTCATAGTTATTACTTTGTAGGATGCAACAAGAACAACCATAACTCTACATCAGCCATTATAGAAGCAACATTTTGACATATCCCAATGTGTGAATGAAACGTGCAGAGAGAGCTTTTGAAGATGGAGCAGATAGGGCGGGAAAGATTGTATGTATGTGGACGAGAGAGTAGGAGACAAACCTAACGAGACAGAGAGAGAGAGATAGAGAGAGAGAAAGAGAGGGGAAGAAGTTAGGTCTGTGAGAAAGATGCATACATGTAATATATATGAGATGCGTGTGCATCTGGATTCTGTATACGTGGAAGCAGAAGAGACAACATGTTTGATGAGAGAGCAGGTGTCAGGACCCCGATTCGAAGTCACATCGATCTAGCCGGTAACACCTCATATCACTTTGCAGCCTCACGCACGGTATTCCCACGGGTCTCGCCTTACCATGGCCCGGGACCGTTCGCGCCTTTTGGCTCACGTATATGATAGTGTCGCTAGCATCCATATGACAGAGAACCCGAGCCGACATGACTAGTCGTGAACCCAAAGTGGCACTAACTTACGGGGACATGCATACATGAATCAACATCAAGCATGTCGGTCAGCAGCGTGCGAATCCGGGCTATAGCACTGGGCTAACAGGACTCCGGTGAACCGGGCTGTAGCAGGCTAGGCAGGACTCTGGATGTCACCGCGTGACATTTCCCCAAAGGGACAGACATAGGAACAAAGTGAATCACATGCCGGCCAGTCAAGTGTTCCGGAGCAGTAGTGCTGGGCTAGCAGGACTCCGGTGAACCGGGCTGTAGCGGACTACTATGGCTCATGGAAGCACAAGCCTACATTTCCCCATAAGAGAGGCTACCAAGGATAAACAACTAGGTTGTCGAATCCCACACATACCAAGCATTTCAATCATACACACAATATGCTCGATATGTGTAAATACAACATGGCATCACAATAAAACTCTACGACTCAAAGTATGTATTCATTAGGCTCCGAGGAGCCAGATATTACAAACATGGTCTCATGACCCAACATTCAGAGCATACAAGTCAAGAACATGTGGAAGCTTAACATGTCTGAGTACAGACATCTACAAATGAAAAAGGCTGATAAGCATGACTATCTACCAGATCCTGCCGAGGGCACAAGATCGTAGCTGAGGTAACAAGCTAAACGTCGAAGTCAAAGCGGTACTACTAGCGAGACTGAAGTCTCTCTGCAAAACATAAAATAGGCAAATGTGAGTACAAATGTACCCAGCAAGACTTACATCAGAACTATCTACATATGCATCGGTATCAACAAAGGGGTGGTGGAGTTTAACTGCATCAAGCCAGCTTTGACTCGGTGGCTATCCTAACCTACGACTGCAAGTAACTCTTTTGAGGTGGCGCACACGAGTCCACATATTCACCATATCAATACACCACTATGGATCTGCTCCCGTCTCCCTACAAGAACGCCATCCATAACACTCACGCTTATCTTGCGAGTTTTAGAGTATCCACTTCCACTTGTCTATGAACTGTACAAGCAACCCAGAAGTCCTTTTCCGCGGACACGGCTATTCGAATAGATGATGTTAACCCTGCAGGGGTGTACTTATTCACAAACGCTCTCGCCACTTACCACCATGTACACGTCGTGTGTCTCGGCAACCTTCAAGCGGAAGCCTGGCGAGGGAGTTGGCCACGACCTGACTAACCACACAAGTCTCTAGTCTAGGTTTATCGCCTATTCGGGTTCCATCCGGAAGGAGATCCGGCCAGGGTGTCGCTCACGACCCGAAATGATGTGTACAGGGTTCTAAGCCCACCAAACGGGCGGCGCTTGGTCTACCCGGCCATGGTGCCTAGTCTGTCCCAAGCCCACCTGTACCGGGTGCCACTTGGTAGACTACTAACACTACCTACAAACACCAGAAACTAGTTGCAACTCTGGGACAGAGATCAGGTTGATTAATAAGTCGAGAGAGCTTGGACTTGGAGCGCCCGGAGCCCAATGTGTGGTAGTAACTGTTCATGGATCACAAACACAGAACTCCATTCCTGAGGGCGGCTGCAATGAGACAACCCACCATGTACTCCTACATGGCCTCTCACCGCTACCTTAACCAAATCGTGTTCACACACTTAGCTCTCAACAGTAGGACATGTTCACCAAATTCCAATTCATTCGCGATGAATCAGACCCGACTCAACTCTAAGCAGTAGCAGGCATGACAATGAGCATGAATGAGTAGGCACATCAGGGCTCAAACAAATCCTACTCATGCTAGTGGGTTTCATCTATTTACTGTGGCAATGGCAGGTCATGCAGAGGAAAGGGGTTCAACTACCGCAGCATGTAACAGTTGAGTCGTTGTTGTCCTAATGCAGTAAAAGAGAGCAAGAGAGAGAGAGTGGGATTGTATCGGAATGAACAAGGGGGTTTTGCTTGCCTGACACTTCAGAAGATAATATAGCTCTTCAGCGGTGTCATCGAACTCATCGTCGGAACCTCGTCTACTGAGAGGGGACAAACACCGGCAAACAAGAGAGAACACAATCAATGCAATGCAACAATATGATGCATGATCATGACATGGAAATATGTTTTTGATTGAGCTAATGCAACAAGCAACCAGATTAAATGAAGTTGGTTTGAACCAAAGGTTCAAATTCAAACTCCATATGTGACATTTCAAATGCCCTTTATTCAAATTGTCATATACAGCAACCTTAATTTGTTCAAACATGTATGAAAATGCCATAAACAGATTCTTTGTATTTTTCTGATAATTTTTCATATATAAATTATTTCATTTGGAGTTACGGTTGATTTTCTATGATTTTTAGAAGTTTTGCTAATTTTCTAGAATTTTCTGAATTATTTTAAATCCAGAAAACCATTACTACGTCAGCATGACAACAGCCTTGCGTCAGCAGGTCAACTGGGTTGACCCAGGACAAACTTGATGCATGGGACCCAACAGTCAGTGTCTTTGGGCTGGTTAGGGTCACAGACATGTGGGCCCATTTAGCAGCCACGTCATCTTGGTCAAAGCTGACACGTGGGCCCATAGTGGTTAGGTTAAAAGTAAACAGGGGTTACCCCATGGTTAATTAGAGTGGTGGGGCCTGCCTGTCAGTGACACAGGGCAAGGTTGCCTCAGGCTAATGACGCCACGTCACCTCACCGGAGTTGGACACCGGCGAGCACATCCGACGACGGATATTCATCGGAATCGGGCTACGGGCAACCATTTGCCTCGCCGTTTGTTTCTACGGGTTCCTTGAGTACGCGCGCATCCATAGGAGCAGGTGAGAGGAGCTGGGGTGAGCTATGGCGTCGGCAGTGGCCGGAGTTCGGACACACGCGGGGATGCGGCTGCGTGCGCTAGGGAAAGAGCTGACGGGCTAGCATCCGTGGTCCACCAGAAGCACACTGGTGCCACAGGTTCGAGCGGAGGGGCTCGGGTCGAGGAGGCTAGGCAGCCATGGCAGATGGCGGTGCTCGGACATGTGGGCGAGGGTGCTACAGCACAGAAACGAGCAAAACGAAGGAGGGGAAACAGAGTGGAGCTCACAGCGAGGTCGTCGGCGGTCTCGTTGGGCTCGGGGAGGCCTCTGCTTCGGCGAATTCGATGACGGTGTCCAGTGGCCGAGGCGGTGAGGAAGATGACGATGTCGACGATGATGTAGGCTGTCCCGGCTTGGTTCCTTCGGCTTGGAGGAGCTGCGCGAGGATGCAGAGCCCGGAGGCACGACCCAGGGGCGAGGGGACGGTTGTGGCCATGGCGAACGGCGTCGGTGGTGTCGGGCTGGCTCGTCCATGGGGAGGGAAAGAAGAGGAGCGAGGGGGAGAGAGAACCAGAGAGCGAGGGGTGTTCGTGGCCATCTGCGTGGCGCTAGGAGAGAGCCTCGGGGGCATGAGATAGCCAGGGAGGCAGGAGGTGGCGCGAGGAGAGAGCGCGTGCGTCGGCCACGCGCTCGGTATCCTACTGGCGAGAGGAAGACGACGATTGGCGCGTCGGCTGCCTGCTAGGCTGGGCCTCAGCTACTATGCTGGGCCATGAGGTGGGTTGCACAGGTGAGTTCTCTGCCTCTCTTTCTTTCTATTTTAGTTTCTTTTTTCCTATTTATTTTAACTCTGTTTTGATTTAGACTTTGCACTAAATCATTTATATGATTCTGATAAATTTTGTAGAGACTATTTGGATTATTCCAGAGCCCCTCACATTTACCCAGAATTATTGGACATATATAAAATATATAGCATATATATATCCAATGCAAATAGTTAGTGCATTAGTTCCAAATGCCCAAAATAAATATACATGAGCTTCTAAAAATATTGGTTGAATTTTACCTCTGACCAATATTTTCAGAGAGAAACATGAACATTTTCTTGGACCTATTTGGAGCAATTTTTATCGTGGTCATTTCCAGAAATGAGTTTTGAGGCTTTCACATGTCCCCATTTCAAATTCATTGAAACTTAAACATGATGCACACATGACTAGCTAGTCTAGGTCAAGGTAAGGCTAGGGATGTGACAACTCACCCCCACTAAACAAGAATCTCGTCCCGGGATTCAAGTCGTGAGGTAAGAAGATAGAGGGACACAAGCTAACACTATCTTCACGATCCAGATGTCTTTCTCGAGGATGTTGATTCATGGCATCACCTTGATCTCGATGTCTTGCTTTGAGAACTACATCCAACATGACAACGAGTAGAAAGGGAGAATTTTAGAAGAATCGATCTTCCTGAGATTCGAGCAACTTAGGATCATCTAAATGATCACAAGATCAACTCACGGAATGAGACATAGAAACATCTCTAGAGCTGAGAAGCAAAACATGCATCAGGAGGGACGGAAGAGACAATTTGACGAGGGTTTTGAAGTAGCGAGGAATTGAGTTGCCATGATTCCATAACGGGGCACCTCAAGAAAAATGACTCGTTGGATTATCCCCTGAAGTGGCAAAAGAATTACTTTTGATATGGAGATCATTGAAACTCTCTATACCATCCTAAGGAAAATCACAATCGATTATTGAAGGAATTCGAAAGAATGGCATACTCAGCTTGGAAAGGAAACTAGAGTTATAAGACAACTCGGCATACGGAAGGCACATTCCAATTGATACCGAGGATGTGACCTAGTGTCTGAGCGTGCTCTCAAGAACTTGAGCATTTCCATATTCATAAAGGTTTTACCAACATCCGTGGCTAGGATCCTGGCAACACGACATACTACCATAATGACTAGTGACGGATGATGCGGATACAAAGGAAGATAACACCTTCTCAGATTTCCCCTTAGCGAGGCTAAGGAAACATAATCTGGATGATCGACCGAGAGACATTTAGCACTCCGCTTCTAATGTTCTCCTTTATGTGCTAGCGTAACCCATTCATAGATATGGTTTGGTATCTATAACATCAAGTAAAAGGTCAGACTTCGGGAGCACAAGAATCCATAAGGAATAACTACTGGAGTAATTCCTATGAAATCCTTATGGGGAGGTGGCCAACTTACTCAATCAAGATACTACAATAATAGGTCTTCCGGCTGGGCGTGTTGGCTACGACATCCATGTTACCGGGTTACAGAGACCATTACTATAGTTATTGGGAAAATGTTCCAACCATCATATCTGCCTGAGATTCAGATCTGGTTAGAAACAGGATACTTCAGACTCACATGTCTGAAAAGAAGAGTTGCAACACAAATCGACGAGATAACGTTGCGAGCCTCTCGGGAGATGAACTACGATAGCAAGCTCCAAAACATGAGCTGGTTCTGCTACATACATGTGAACACGTTGTCGCAGACAAGCATGACCACATAGTAGTCTTACAACGAAACACTACCGAGTTCTGATTGGGAACCATCATTGGAATAATGAAGTCTTGTGCATGTCTATCCGGGCCCTTCAGGATTAGCGCATGAAATTCTTCTCTTTGAACAAATCAATCAGTGGCTTAGTGTGCTAGGGTATACATATGGAGTGGAGGTAATTAATCTACCATACCATAGAATACATTCGCACATGCATAATTGACTAGGGATGGTACCAGAGGAAAAAAATAGTCTTTCCCAAACTCACGGCGGCAACTTGCACCAAATGCACATGAATTCGAGGAAGTCACTTCTTCCATCCAAGCATAAGCTTCATGAGCGGAACACGAAGGCATTGCTTACAAAGTTTCCAACACTAGGTTGATGTTCAACATGAATCATGGGGGAGAAAAAATGCTACTGATGGGCTCAACAGCAACTCATCAGAATTTCTATATCACTGGACTTCCACCATCATGTGAACACGGCAATAGCATTGGTCAGACCAAAAGATGTAATGGTGTATGCTCGAGGGATCAACCACGAGTAAGACAACATTACGAACATCGTTGGTTCTGATTTGACTTAACGATAGCCCATACTCAAGTCAAAGTTTTTGACAAGGCAATAGATCCAACAACTGATCACGAGGACCAATTGATGGAGATATCATCTTTTTTCAATACACACAACACAAGGATATCCCTTTGGAATGAACTAAGTCAGATAAAGCTTTTATCTTCCAACTCTCCAAGTTGTTGTTTAGCTTAACCAACTAGCTCAGGGTATCCAACACAGAATCTTGGAGAATGGGTGGTTTAGAGGAAAGCCAACATGATCACGAACTCAACATATCGGTCAGGGGACAACCTGGTAATACTTCCAAGGAGATATTCGGAAAATCACGAACCACCGATATGTTACTAAGCTCGAGAATGATCTTGCTTTCCAGGGCAAGATGATATGATCAAATAAGCGAGGGACTGGCACAATCCTAACTCATTGATCAAAGTGTGCACCAAAAATATGGACTAGGTAGCACGATCAATCTTAGGATGATGATTCAATAACCAGCACGCTAAGAATGAGAGTATTGTCCATTAACTACCAAGCAACGTAGTTGCTAGGAGTATTGATTTCACACATCACGACTCACTTATCGGCACTCTGGTTACAATAACATGGGAACCGAGGAATGAACAATGATGGCAAGAAGTATCACTAAATCAAGAATTCATAAGAGGTGGTGCAATTCTCTTGACATTCTTGACATAAAGAGGGTAATACTCCGAGGTAGAACAGAACAAAAGCTGGATTGGCATTTTGATCTGCGAAACACAACTACTTTGACCCAATCCTAGAAATGGATGAGGTACTGGAGTTTGTTTCTCCTAGTCATTCCGGAATAGAATGGCTTGATGGGCCACAAGAATAATAGGCATCGATGAACACGAATTCACAACTATTCCTGACTATCAATTGATAGACGATGGTCGGAATACAAACGAAGAGGGACAACTCAAGAGGACATATATCTTTCTGAGTTGTGGATGCATAGATTAATATGTCGAACCAAGTTCAACAGGTTTCTTCTAGATAACCCATGCAGAAAGGTAGAATTGGCAGAATCACAATTATGAATGGAGAACTCCTCAAGAGTACTCTGATGGTGATATTTTGGTTCAAAGAACTTCTGCCTTAACGGTTCATGGTATTTGGAAGAAGGATATCCCACGGACCTCGAGGACTATCGCAAAGGTTACTAATATCCTAAAGGAACTAGCAACACTGTCAACATGAGGTAAGTAGGGTGAATCTCGGGTTCAAGAACCCAGGAATAGAATACCTACTACTAAATGGCATCACGGGATGCTTTCAAGAATGGTGGCCAGAATCATCACACTAGGAACACAAAACATGGCGATATTACCAGGTGATCCTCTAAGATGCCTAGGGTCATAATACTAGTTCCAACATATATGTCAAGGCAAGGAGTACCTCAACAGACGATTAGTGTGCTTATTCTGACCAAAAGGACATCAGGAACATGAAGGAAGAATTTGCAAATGCATCAGATTATTTAGAAACCTGGGATGACTTGGACATCATAACGGCTGTAAATGCTCAGAAATATTTAAGACATCCTGCAAAATGGTGGCATAACCACTCAACGTCACAATATCAAGGTTCTGAGATCAACTGACAACACACAGAAGTAGTAGGAACTAAACTGAGGCTTGAGTCCATCAATCTTATAAGTCTACGGATTAGTAACACGTCATCCTGATGGATAGATGAGAAGGCCTAGTTTTTAATCCCCGTAGAAAAGAAGAGGATGACTCAGATCAGAAGGGCATAAGGTAAAGGAGTAAAAAGAGCCTTGCGTTCCCTTCCACAATCAATTCCCTTACATAACTAAAGCATTTCTAGACTCAACTTCGACCAGTTTGGCTTGGTAATCCTACAAGCAGTCAGGCTCTGATACCAATGCTGTCAGGACCCCGATTCCAAGTCACATCGATCTAGCCGGTAACACCTCATATCACTTTGCAGCCTCACGCACGGTATTCCCACGGGTGTCGCCTTACCATGGCCCGGGACCGTTCGCGCCTTTTGGCTCACGTATATGATAGTGTCGCTAGCATCCATATGACAGAGAACCCGGGCCAACATGACTAGTCGTGAACCCAAAGTGGCACTAACTTACGGGGACATGCATACATGAATCAACATCGAGCATGTCGGTCAGCAGCGTGCGAATCCGGGCTGTAGCACTGGGCTAACAGGACTCCGGTGAACCGGGCTGTAGCAGGCTAGGCAGGACTCCGGATGTCACCACGTGACATTTCCCCGAAGGGACAACATAGGAACAAAGTGAATCACATGCCGGCCAATCAAGTGTTCCGGAGCAGTAGTGCTGGGCTAGCAGGACTCCGGTGAACCCGGCTGTAGCGGACTACTATGGCTCATGGAAGCACAAGACTACATTTCCCCATAAGAGAGGCTACCAAGGATAAACAACTAGGTTGTCGGATCCCACACATACCAAGCATTTCAATCATACACACAATATGCTCGATATGTGTAAATACAACATGGCATCACAACAAAACTCTACGACTCAAAGTATGTATTCATTAGGCTCCGAGGAGCCAGATATTACAAACATGGTCTCATGACCCAACATTAAGAGAATACAAGTCAAGCACATGCGGAAGCTTAACATGTCTGAGTACAGACATCTACAAATGAAAAAGGCTGATAAGCCTGACTATCTACCAGATCCTGCCGAGGGCACAAGATCGTAGCTGAGGTAACAAGCTAAACGTCGAAGTCCAAGCGGTACTACTAGCGAGACTGAAGTCTCTCTGCAAAACATAAAATAGGCAAACGTGAGTACAAATGTACCCAGCAAGACTTACATCAGAACTATCTACATATGCATCGGTATCAAGAAAGGGGTGGTGGAGTTTAACTGCAGCAAGCCAGCTTTGACTCGATGGCTATCCTAAACTACAACTGCAAGTAACTCTTTTGAGGTGGCGCACACGAGTCCACATATTCACCATATCAATACACCACTATGGATCCGCTCCCGTCTCCCTACGAGAACGCCATCCATAACACTCACGCTTATCTTGCGAGTTTTAGAGTATCCACTTCCACTTGTCTATGAACTGTACAGGCAACCCAGAAGTCCTTTTCCGCGGACACGGCTATTCGAATAGATGATGTTAACCCTGCAGGGGTGTACTTCTTCACACACGCTCTCGCCACTTACCACCATGTACACGTCGTGTATCTCGGCAACCTTCAAGCGGAAGCCTGGAGAGGGAGTCGGCCATGACCTGACTAACCACACAAGTCTCTAGTCCAGGTTTATCGCCTATTCGGGTTCCATCCGCAAGGAGATCCGGCCAGGGTGTCGCTCACGGCCCCAAACGATGTGTACAGGGTTCCAAGCCCACCAAACGGGCGGCGCTTGGTCTACCCGGCCATGGTGCCTAGTCTGTCCCAAGCCCACCTGTACCAGGTGCCACTTGGTAGACTACTAACACTACCTACAAACTCCAGAAACTAGTTGCAACTCCTGGACAGAGATCAGGTTGATTAATAAGTCGATAGAGCTTGGAGCGCCCGGAGCCCAATGTGTGGTAGTAACTGTTCATGGATCACAAACACAGAACTCAGTTCCTGAGGGCGGCTACAATGAGACAACCCACCATGTACTCCTACATGGCCTCTCACCGCTACCTTTACCAAATCGTGTTCACACACTTAGCTCTCAATAGTAGGACATGTTCACCACATTCCAATTCATTCCAGATGAATCAGACCCGACTCAACTGTAAGCAGTAGCAGGCATGACAACAAGCATGAATGAGTAGTCACATTAGGGCTCAAACAACTCCTACTCATGCTAGTGGGTTTCATCTATTTACTGTGGCAATGACAGGTCATGCAGAGGAAAGGGGTTCAACTACCGCAGCATGTAACAGTTGAGTCGCTGTTGTCCTAATGCAGTAAAAGAGAGCATGAGTGAGAGAATGGGATTGTATCGGAATGAACAAGTGGGTTTTGCTTGCCTAGCACTTCCGAAGATAATTTAGCTCTTCATCGGTGTCATCAAACTCATCGTCGGAACCTCGTCTACTGAGAGGGGACAAACACCGGCAAACAAGAAAGAACACAATCAATGCAATGCAACAATATAATGCATGATCATGCCATGGAAATATGCTATTGATTGAGCTAATGCAACTAGCAACTAGATTAAATGAAGTTGGTTTGAACCAAAGGTTCAAATTCAAACTCCATATGTGACATTTCAAATGCCCTTTATTCAAATTGTCATATACAGCAACCTTAATTTGTTCAAACATGCATGAAAATGCCATAAACAGATTCTTTGTATTTTTCTGATAATTTTTCATATATAAATTATTTCATTTGGAGTTACGGTTGATTTTTTATGATTTTTAGAAGTTTTGCTAATTTTCTGGAATTTTCTGAATTATTTTAAATCCAGAAAACCATTACTGCGTCAGCATGACAACAGCATTGCGTTAGCAGGTCAACTGGGTTGACCCAGGTCAAACCTAACACATGGGACCCAACAGTCAGTGTCTTAGGGCTGGTTAGGGTCACATACATGTGGGCCCAGTCAGCAGCCACGTCAGCTTGGTCAAAGCTGACACGTGGGCCCATAGTGGTTAGGTTAAAAGTAAACAGGGGTTACCTCGTGGTTAATTAGAGTGGTGGGGCCTGCCTGTCAGTGACACAGGGCGAGGTTAACGTGGTAATTAGCCTCAGGCTAATGACGCCACGTCACCTCACCGGAGTTGGACACCGGCGAGCACATCCAACGATGGATATTCATCAGAATCGAGCTACGGGCAACCATTTGCCTCGCCATTTGTTTCTACGGGTTCCTTGAGTACGCGCGCATCCAGAGGAGCAGGTGAGAGGAGCTGGGGTGAGCTGTGGCGTCGGCGGTGGCGAGCGAGGCGGTGGCCGGAGTTCGGACATGCGCGGGGATGCGGCTGCGTGCGCCAGCGGAAGAGCTGACGTGCTAGCATCCGTGGGCCACCAGAAGCACGCTGGTGCCACGGGTTCGAGCGGAGGGGCTCCGGTCGAGGAGGCTAGGCAGCCATGGCAGACGGTGGTGCTCGGGCATGTGGGCGAGGGTGCTACGGCACGAAAACGAGCAAAACGAAGGAGAGGAAACAGAGTGGAGCTCACAGCGAGGTCGTCGGTGGTCTCGTTGGGCTCGGGGAGGCCTCTGCGGTGGCGAATTCGATGACGGCGTCCAGTGGCCGAGGCGGTGAGGAAGATGACGATGTCGATGGCGATGCAGGCTGTCCCGGCTTGGTTCATTCGGCTTGGAGAAGCTGCGCGAGGATGCAGAGCCCGGGGGCACGACCCAGGGGCGAGGGGACGGCTGTGACCGCGGCGAACGGCGTCGGTGGCGTCGGGCTCGCTCGGCCATCGGGAGGGAAAGCAGAGGAGCGAGGGGGAGAGAGAACCAGAGAGCGAGGGGTGTTCGTGGCCGTCTGCGTGGCGCTAGGAGAGAGCCTCAGGGGCGTGAGACAGCCAGGGAGGCAGGAGGTGGCGCGAGGAGGGAGCGCGTGCGTCGGCCACACGCTCGGTATCCTACTGGCGAGAGGAAGACGACGACTGGCGCGTCGGCTGCCTGCTAGGCTGGGCCTCAGCTACAGTGCTGGGCCACGAGGTGGGTTGCACAGGTGAGTTCTCTGCCTCTCTTTCTTTCTATTTTAGTTTCTGTTTTCTTATTTATTTTAACTCTGTTTTGATTTAGTCTCTGCACTAAATCATTTATATGCTTTTGATAAATTTTGTAGAGACTATTTGGATTATTCCAGAGCCCCTCACATTTACCCAGAATTATTGGGCATATATAAAATATATAGCATATATATATCCAATGCAAATAGTTAGTGCATTAGTTCCAAATGCCCAAAATAAATATTCATGAGCTTCTAAAAATATTGGTTTGAATTTTACCTCTAACCAATATTTTCAGAGAGAAACATGAACATTTTCTTGGACCTATTTGGAGCAATTTTTATCTTGGTCATTTCCAGAAATGATTTTTGAGGCTTTCACATGTCCCCATTTCAAATTCATTGAAACTTAAACATGATGCACACATGACTAGCTAGTCTAGCTCAAGGTAAGGCTAGGGATGTGACAGCAGGAAAAACATGGACGAGAGGGGAAGGATCTCGTGGGTTGAGGGATTGACAATTTTGTGCGGGGGAGAGAGGGATTGGTAATTTTGTGCAAGAGAGAGAGAGAGGGTGGGGGGAGGAGTCAGTCAGCCGTCGTCACATCACCCTGCTTCCAAATGACCCCGCATTCTCTAGCGCAGTGTGGTCGCGGTCTTCGATCTGCTCGTTGCCCTCTTTGAAGATTGAGGTGTTGTGCATGGTTGGGTGCAAAGAAGCACAAATGAGAGTGGTCGCCGTATGACCTTGGATGGGGATGAATTGTGTGCTCGGGGGAGTGTGTGTGTTGTGCTGCGTGTGTCTGTGTGTGTGTGTGTGTCAGATATTGAGAGAAAACAAACCTAAGGAGAGAGATGGGTATTCACGAAGAGATTGTGCGGGCCTTGAGGTGGGCAGGGGCCGGCTGAGGGTGTCAAAATGTGCGCGTTGATGCATGTGTTCCCCGGCTCTGCGTCTTCCCCGGCTCCGCGTCGTCCCCTTCCTAGGCCTCACCATCGTCCACCGCCCTGGTGCTCTCGGCGCGGCGTGGTCAACGTGGTCAAGGAACGGCTTCCATCGGACGTGGACTGTACGTGAAGAGGCTGATAGTTGGGTCCACGGCCGCAACAAGGAAGTGCCTCCTTATTACGTGCAAAATAATTATTCCTCCACCTAACAACAGGACCCACTTGACGGGCCATCGTATTTCGCCCCCTGACTGCTAGGACCCACCAGCTACATCTTCGCACGCAAGGAAGTGCCTGACAGTCGGGACCCACCTGGTCGAAGTGTACGTAGCGTTGTCATTCTGGTCGCGAACGTGTACGTACATATATACTGGTGGATGTAGAGGCGCGCACGTGTCGTAGTAGAGGCGGCCAGGGTGCAAGAAATAAAATACGGCCACGTATGTGTACATACGGGCGGGGTCTCGAACGCCTACTCGCGCATACGTACGGCCAGGGCTCGTGTACATGGCTGGGTCGGAACGGAGAAACAGCATCGTCGTCGTGTTCATGGGGAGGCAACGGAATGCGTCGTGTTCGTGGGGAGGCAACGGAATGCTTCGTGTTCATCGGGAGGGCTTGGACGGAACAAGCGATGGAAACGAGGCCTGGCGTACCACAGAACGGAGGAAACGGCCTTGTGTTCGACCGGCCACATTCGAAACGGGACCCTGTTCATCGGGAGGGGTGTTGCATACCGCAAAACGGAGGAAATGGACCTCCTACGGTCGAAACGGGGGTCCTGTTGATCGGGAGGGGTGTGGCGTACCGCTAAACGGAGGAAACGGACTTGTGTTGGAGCGCTATGGTCGAAACGGGGTTCCTGTTCATTTGGAGGGGTGTGGCATACCGCAAAACGGGACTCCACGGGATACTATTCATCTTCACCGTCGACCCCCTCCAGCCTCCATGAGCTACTGTTCATCCACCGTCGACCTCCTCCAGTCTCCACCTGCGACTGTTCATCCACGGGCTCCTGTTCATCCAGCCTCCACCGCGCGCTACTCCACCGGCTACTGTTCAACCAGCCCTCTCCACGGGCTCCTGTTCAACCACCCCTCCACGGGCTACTATTCATCCTGCCCTCCACCGTCTACTGTTCATCCTGCCCTCCACGGGGTGGTCCTGTTCATCCAGCCCTCCATGGGGTCCTGTTCATCCAGCCCCAACCGGCTCGATCGATCGGGGTCCTGTTCATCCAGAGGCAACACCACGGGGTCCTGTTCATCCACCCCCACTGGGAACTGTTCATCCAAACCCCCCCGCAACGCTCACTGTTCATCCAGAGGCAGCATCGATTGGCTTCAGTTAGTAGCAGTAGCGAAGGAATCGCTCGATTGGGTTCAGTTAACAGCCATCGATCGATCGCTCGGGTTCAGTAACGCGTAGCCTGCAGTGCAATCGCTCGGGTTCAGTTAGAGCCCAACGCCTCGCCCGGGTTCAGTTAGAGCCAACGCCTCGCACACACGCGCGTACGTGTACAAGAGAAACACGCATCGCTCGGCCCCCGACCTCCCACCGTAACCGGGAACTCCCCAAAATTTTCCTCGCCCTCACTTCTACCACGGTTTTTTCCGTCATGGACATCCCAAAGAATGTCATGTAGCTGCGTCTCCGGCCCGCCCAGGACGAAAAGCCCATTTTCTGTCATGATTTTTTGTCATAGAAGTAGCAGCCCACCACATCTATGATGATACCGGGTTTTGTCACAATTATCGTCATAGAAGTGTCATATGTATGACAGAATTTTTTTTGTTTCGGCCCAAAATGTCACGGTTGTGTCTTTTTTTTGTAGTGTTAGAAAGCAATAATGTGTATGTTTGCATAATCTTTCTAGCATTTGATCAATAAAAGGTAAGGGGTAATGATCTTTCTTAGTAGCCTTATTTAATTTGCGGAAACCAATTACCATCCTATAACCTGTGATAATTCTTTGTGGAATCAATTCATCTTTATCATTAGGAACAACAGTAATACCTCCCTTCTTAGGGACACAATGGACATGACTTACCCACTGACTATCAGCAACGGGACAAATTATACCTGCCTCCAGAAGCTTTAGTATTTCTTTTCTTACCACTTCTTTCATTTTAGGATTCAAACGTCGTTGAGGATCACGAACTGGTTTGGCATCTGCTTCCAAATTTATTTTATGGTGACATAGAGTGGGACTAATGCCCTTAAGATCATCAAGAGTATATCCAATAGCGGCACGGTGCTTCTTCAGAGTTTTCAATAATCTTTCTTCTTCACGCTCTGAAAGGTTAGCACTAATAATAACAGGATATATCTTCGTTTCATCAAGATAAGCATATTTAAGATTATCAGGCAATGGTTTATGCTCAAACACGGGATCACCCTTAGGTGGAGGAGGATCCCCTAAGATTTCAACAGGCAAATTGTGTTTCAGAATAGGTTCTTGTTTAAAGAATACTTCATCTATTTCCCTTCTTTCGTTCATGAACATATCATTTTCATGGTCTAGCAAATAATGTTCTAAAGGATCACTAGGAGGTACGGCAATAGAAGCAAGACCAATAATTTCATCCTTACTAGGTAATTCTTCTTCACGATGTTGTTTACTAAATTTAGAGAAATTAAACTCATGAATCATATCGTCCAAGCCAATAGTAACAACATTCTTTTCGCAGTCTATCTTAGAATTAACAGTGTTCAAGAAGGGTCTACAAAATATAATTGGACAAAAGCTATCTTGTGGGGAACCAAGAACAAGAAAATCAGCAGGATATTTAGTTTTCCCACACAAGACTTCAACATCTCTAACAATTCCTACTGCCGATATAGTATCTCTATTGGCAAGTTTAATTGTAACATCAATACCTTCTAACATGCAAGTTTAATTGCACCCATATCACATAAGCCATGATAACAATGATCTCCTATTTTAACAAAAATAACAGGCATGCCTACCACAGGTCTATGTTTATCTTTAGCACAAGGTTTAGCAATTCTGGAAGTTTCACCGCAGAACTGAATAACATGCCCATCAATATTATCAGACAAGAGATCTTTAACAATAGCAATATTAGGTTCAACTTTAACTTGCTCAGGAGGTGTATAAGTTCTAATATTGCTTTTATGAACCACAGTTGAGGCTTTAGCATGATCCTTTATTCTAACAGGGAAAGCTGGTTTCTCAACATAAGAAGTAGGAACAATAGGATCATTATAAGTGACAGTCTTTTCTTCAACTTTAATAGGTGCACCTACTTTTACTTCTATGGGAGGATGATATTTAAACCACTTCTCCTTAGGGACATCAACATAAGTAGCAAAAGGTTCACAGAAAGAGGCTACTATCTCAGAGTCAAGTCCATATTTAGTGCTAAACTTACGGAAAATATTGGTATCCATAAAAGATTTAACTCAATCAAACTTAGGTGTCATACCTGACTCCTTACCTTCGTCGAGGTCCCAATCTTCAGAGTTGCGTTTAATTCTATCCAATAAATCCCATTTAAATTCAATAGTCTTCATCATAAAAGAGCCAGCACAAGAAGTATCGAGCATGGTGCGATTGTTTTCAGAAAGCCGAGCATACACACTACAAAAAAAAGACACATCCGTGACATTTCAGGCCGAAAGAAAAAAAATTCTGTCATAAATATGACACTTCTATGATGATAATTGTGACAAAACCCGATATCATCATAGATGTGGTGGGCTCCTACTTCTATGACAAAAAATCATGACAGAAAATGGGCTTTTCGTCCTGGGCGGGCCGGAGACACAGCTGCATGACATTCTTTGGGCCGTCCATGACGGTAAAAACCGTGGTAGAAGCGAGGGGGAGGAAAATTTCGGGGAGTTCCCGGTTAGGGTGGGAGGTCGGGGGCCGAGCGATGTGCGTTTCTCTCATACACATACGTGCGCGTGTGCGAGGCGTTGGCTCTAACTGAACCCGAGCGAGGCATTGGGCTCTAACTGAACCCGAGCGATTACACTGCAGGCTACGCGTTACTGAACCCGAGCGATCGATCGATGGCTGTTAACTGAACCCGATCGAGCAATTCCTTGGCTACTGCTGCTATCTGAAGCCGATCGATGGGATGAAT
>NC_041380.1:17072806-17082579 GCF_002162155.2 Triticum dicoccoides
GTGGAGGGGTGGTTGAACAGGACCCCGTGGTGTGGAGGGCTGGATGAACAGTAGACGGTGGAGGGGTGGTTGAACAGTAGCCGGTGGAGTAGCGCGCGGTGGAGGCTGGATGAACAGGAGCCCGTGGAGGCTGGAGGAGGTCGACGGTGGATGAACAGTAGCTCGTGGAGGCTGGAGGGGGTCGGCGGTGGAGATGAACAGTATCCCGTGAGTCCCGTTTTGCGGTACGCCACACCCCTCCTGATGAACAGGACCCCCGTTTCGACCGTAGCGCTTCAACACAAGTCCGTTTCCTCCGTTTTGTGGTACGCCACACCCCTCCTGATCAACAGGGCCCCCGTTCCGACCGTAGGAGGTCTGTTTCCTCCGTTTTGCGGTACGCCACACCCTTCCCGGTCAACAGGACCCCCGTTTCGACCGTAGGAGGTCCGTTTCCTCCGTTCTGTGGTACGCCACACCCCTCCCGATCAACAGGACCCTTGTTTCGACTGTAGCAGGTCCGTTTCCTCCGTTGCGCGGTACACTAGGCCTCGTTTCCATCGCCAGTTTCGTCCAAGCCCTCCCGATGAACACGACCACGCATTCTGTTGCCTCCCCATGAACAGGACGCATTCCGTTGCCTCCCCATGAACACGATGACGACGCCGTTTCTCCGTTCCGACCCAGCCATGTCAATGAGCCCTCGCCGTACGTATGCACGAGTAGGCGTTCGAGACCCTGCCTGTATGTACACATACGTGGCCGTATTTTCTTTCTTGCACACTGGCCGATGTACGTACATGTACATGCTACGTGCGCGCCTCTACTACGACACGTGCGCGCCTCTACATCGACCAGTATATATGTACGTACACGTTCGCGACTAGAATGACAACGCTACGTACGCTTCGACCAGGTGGGTCCCGACTGTCAGGCACTTCCTTGCCTGCGAAGATGTAGCTGGTGGGTCCTAGCAGTCAGGGGGGCAAAATAGGGTGGCCCGTCCGGTGGGTCCCCGCTGTCAGGTGGAGGAATAATTATTTTGCACGTAATAAGGAGGCACTTCCTTGCTGCAGCCGTGGACCCAGCTGTCAGCCTCTCCACGTACAGTCCACATCCGATGGAAGTTGTTTCTTGACCATGTTAACCACACCGCGCCGAGAGCACCAGGGCGGTGGACGACGGCGAGGCCTAGGAAGGGGACGACGAGGAGCCGGGGAAGACGCGACAGTGGAAGTCCGCGCGCGCGTGGAGAGGAGTACGAGGGTTCACTGGTTTGGCTGCGGTGTAAGGCTGCCGTCGCCGCAGGGCCTGGCCAGCGGTGGGAATAGTAGGGGGCGGTGAGGCCTCCGCGGCAGCACAGCCGGCCACGGGAGGCAGGAGCATGCGGCACGACTGGCACTGCTTTGGGCAGCTGGAGCAAGAAGACCAGAGGTTGAAGAAGCACTACGGTCATTGGATGGACATCGTACGATCAATGGAGCTAGAATCGTTCATATTGACTAAGTTTACAAAGCCCTTCATCCCTGTCAACTTAGTAGGCCCACAAGTCAGCCTCCCACCAAGGTGGGTCCCAGCTAGCCGAGGGAGTATTCATTTTTTTGTGCGTAATAAGGAGGCACTTCCGGTGGGTCCGAGCTGACAGCGGGGGGAACGTTTTTTTCGCGAAATACGATGGCCCGTCCGGTGGGTCCCAGCAGTTAGGGGGAAACGATTTTTTTCGCAAAATACTGGTGGCCCGTCCGGTGGGTCCCTGCTGTCAGGTGGAGGAATAATTATTTTGCACGTAATAAGGAGGCACTTCCTTGTTGCGGCCGTGGACCCAGCTGTCAGCCTCTCCACGTACAGTCCACGTCCGATGGAAGCCGTTCCTTGACCACGTTGACCACGCCGCGCTGAGCGCACCAGGGCGGTGGACGACGGCGAGGCCTAGGAAGGGGACGAAGCGGAGCCGGGGAAGACACGGCAGTGGATGCCCACGCGTAGAGGAGTACGAGGGCACTGGTTCACTGCGGTGTGAGGCTGCCATCGCCGTAGAGTAACAGGGGGTGTGGGTGAGTAGAGGGATGGCCTGGCCAGCGGTGGGAGTAGTAGGGGGTGGTGAGGCCTCCGCCGCATCGCAGCCGGACACGGGAGGCAGGAGCACGAGACACGACCGACGCTGGTTTGGGCGGCTAGAGTAAGAAGACCAAAGGTTGAAGAAGCACTACGGCCGTTGGATGGACATCGTACGGTCACTAGAGCTAGAATCGTGCATTATTGACTAAGTTGACAAAGCCCTCCATCCCTGTTAACTTAGTAGGCCCCACAAGTCAGCCTGCCACTATACTGGGTCCCAACTAATAGGGGAATATTCATTTTTTTGTGCGTAATAAGGAGGCACTTCCTTGCCTGCAAAGATATAGCTGGTGGGTCCGAGCTGTCAGCGGCGGTAACGTTTTTTTCGCGAAATACAGGGGCCCTTTCGGTGGGTCCCTGATGTCACGTGGAGGAATCATTATTTTGCGCGTAATAAGGAGGCATTTCCTTGCGTGCGGCCGTGGACCCAGCTGTCGGCCTCTCCACGTACAGTACACTTCAGATGCATGTCGGTCGTTGACCACGTTGACCAGGCCGCGCCGAGAGCACCAGGGTGGTGGACGACGGCGAGGCCTAGGAAGGGAACGACACAGAGGCAGGGAAGACTCGGCAGTTGTTTCCCACGCAGAGGGGAGTACGACTGTACGAGGGTTTACTGGTTCGTCTGCCGTTGCCGAAGAATAACAGTAGGTGTGGGTGAGTAGAGGGATGGCTAGGCTAGCGATGGGATTACGGTGGGGCGGTGAGGCCTGCGCGGCAGCAGAGCCGGCCACAGGGAGGAGGGAGCAGGCAGTCCCGCCGGCGCCTGTTTTAGCGGCTGGAGCAGGAGAGCAGAGATTGAAGAAGCACGACGGCCGTTCGATGGACATCCAATAGTCACTGCTTGTGCGTCAACCTTTTTTTAGGAAAGCCTCAAATCTGTGGAAAACAACATACAGCCCATCTGCCATTATTTCTAATACTTTTTAGCCCATTTGGTAATTCTTAAGGTTTTTTTTGGAGCCCATATTCTTTTTGTTAGCATTACAGCCCAAATTGTGGCCACGGTTAAAAAATTATAGGAAATTTTGCATATTTCGGTGCGGTTCGAACTGTTTTTAATCCCGAAATTTCGACTCACATTCAAACTGATTTTAGAAATAAATGTATATCTATATAAATCCAACAAATTCTCCACGCATAAAAATTAATGTAATTTAAAATCTTGAAATGAGAAAAAAGATATTTGAAACTAATTGCCGGTTTGATGTGTTTTAAAAATGTACATCCCATTTCTCATTATTGATGGGCCATTTTCTCGGCCCGCCGAATGAAAGCTCTCTTCATCTTGAAAGATTTGCAGCCCAACAGGCCCGACAAAACGACTTTCTTGGCAAATCACAAAAAAACTGGGCTGTGGCCGTGGAGCCAGCTGTCAGCCTCTCCACGTACAGTACTCTTCCGATGGAAGTCATTCCTTGACCACGTTGACCATGCCGCGCAGAGAGCACCACAGCGGTCGACGACGACGAGGCCTAGGAAGGGGACGACGCGGAGCCGGGGAAGACGCGGTAGTGGAAGCCCGCGCAGAGAGGAGTACGAGGGTTCACTGGTTCGGCTGCGGTGTGAGGCTGCCGTCGCCACAGGGCCTGGCCAGCGGTGGGGATAGTAGGGGGCAATGAGGCCTCCGCGGCAGCACAGCCGGCCATGGGAGGCAAGAGCATGCGGCACGAACGGCGCTGCTTTGGGCGGCTGGAGCAAGAAGACCAGAGGTTGAAGAAGCACTACGCCCGTTGGATGGACATCGTACGGTCACTGGAGCTAGAATCGTTCATATTGACTAAGTTGACAAAGCCCTCCGTCCCTGTCAACTTTGTTGGCCCACAAGCCATCCTCCCACTATGGTGGGTCCCAGCTAGCAGGGGGGTATTCATTTTTTGTGCGTAATAAGGAGGCACTTCCTTGCGTGCGAAGATATAGCTGGTGGGTCCGACATGTCAGCGGGGGGAATGTTTTTTTCGCGAAATATAGAGGCCCTTCCGGTGGTTCCCAGCTGTCAGGTCCTCGCAAAAAAAGGGAAAGAAAATCAAAGACTTGGGAAGGCGTACAGAAGAAGCTAGTGTACCAGTAAAGAGACGTTGCCGAGTTTTAGAAAAAAGAAAGACGTGCTCCTGTAGCTGGTTCGAATCCAAACCTAGAATATGACTATATATGGTGCTATGCTACTCCGCAAGTAATGAAACTGACATATCCAACGTTTCGCTTCTCCTCTTCTCTACTTACTCTGCCTAGCATCAGAAGCTCTGGCCGCAGCAACCATGTCCGCTGACTGCGCGTCCACCCGCTCTTCAGCAGGCAACAACCAGATATGTGCCAAGTCGCAACCCGTACCATCGCGTGTGGGTCTCATCACACCCTCGCCGGCACGCGCACCACAGCCGATTGCTCATCGCAACCCGCTGTCGTTGGTGTGGTGCCACTGCTACAAATCACGTAGAGTCATCCGTCGCGTCTCAACCACAATCCGCAACCCTAGCCGAGTCTTCTACAAATGCCCGAATCATGGGGTAATAAAATGTTTAAGTGTTGTTCTGCTGCTTTCAGTTGCTGATTTTTTAATAGTTTGGTTGATGATCTACCAATTTGATTCATGCAGAAAAGGGAAGATTCGTGTGATTTGTATTTCTGGGAAGTTGCTGATGTGGGGGAATGCAACTACGCTGATTATTTGGTTAGCCGAGGAATCCAAATACCAGTAGGTTGGGGTGTTGGACAAGTAACTGAAGGAATGGAAGAAGAGGAAGATGCAGAGCAGAAGGTTAAAGATGCAGTTCCTCTGATCATGGCCAAGCAACAGCTGCTGAACGGCCTTGGCAGCAATGAGGAGATGAAAGAGCTTGTGAAGATAATGGGCAAAATCGATGTGCTCTGTAGGATGATTGTCTCTTTATTTGCAGTGTATGTAGCACTCGTGATGTATTCAGTGGCTACGACATGAGCACTTTGTTGAAACTAGTAATGAATGAAACCTGTGTAGCAGGCTGGGCGTAGTGTTTTGAACATCTAATGATTTCTATTAACGGAAATCAGGGGGTATCCCCTTTTGCTCATATAAATAAATAAATAGCAGAGGCCCTGTCGGGTCAGCTTTGTTCTCATTCGAAGACGTCGAGCAAATTGCAGTCCAACAACAAACTATGTCATCAAATTCAAGTTTCACAGCCAAATATGAGTACAACTAAACAACAATGTCATCATGTTTTAGTTGTCATACAATCACCAAACACAAATCAGCATACATAACAAGTGATGTTCTCACAGCAAAATACTAAACAACATATTCATCGGGTTTCAGTTGTCATAGCAAACACAATTTCACATAGTAGATAAAAAAATGTCTTTTGACAGGCAAATATGACAAAAGCAATGTAATCATCATCCGCAGCAGCAGCGTCAACATCTTCGCCATGTGTATCAGTCTGAATCGTAATTCCCCACGGTGTCATCTTCTTCTTCGTCCTCAATGTCCTCGAACATTGGCTTCTTCTTGATCAACTCTTGTATGTCCACAGCACGACAGGCAATCTTTTCGCCGGCGTCATTGACGTGATGGTTCTCAAAGATATTAGGAACATCTGTGTTATCTTGTACATCAGGAGCAGTGTAAGCATCATCTTGTTGTGCAACTTTATTAAACGAATTCCTCTGCTCAAACCTTTGCAATACTCTCCAGTCATCGCTACGTGCAAATGTGTCTTCCAAGAAAAATATCTGTGTTGCTTGATTTGCCAAAATAAAAGGCTCGTTGGTCTGGTACGCCGCCTTGACATTGATGGATTTGAAATAATCATCAGCTCTGGGTTTTGCGATCCTGGAAAACAGGTTATACCAATGACAGCACAACAGAACCACACATCGATGATCCTCGAAACTGGAGATATACTGCAACTGAACAATGTCATACGTATCCTTTCTCATGATGGCATTGTTTTGTGTCTTCCTGCCTTCCTCTCGTGCAAGGGTGTTGTAGCGCACATCTCCAACAACGCAAGATTCATAATGTCTTACCCGAGTATCAGGACCCATTGCTAGTGAGTAAAGGGAATCATCAACTGCCTGCCCATCCTCCCGCATCTTCTTAACCTATGGTTAGAAAATAGACAAGCTGATCATCTTATGTACTCAATATATTAAAAAAACTGACAGTGCACTTCAAAAGCTTACATGGTTCTTGAACCATTTCGCAAATCCTGCCATAACCAGTTTGTCAATGTTTCTTGGATTTTGCGGCAGTAACTCCTCTTTGTAGATGCTGCACAACATAGTGATCGCGTCAAACATCTAAATATATAAGAATGTGCTGCAAGTTTGGTAGATTACGATGTATAAGTTGCAGTACTGCACTTACTTGATATAAGGTAGTATCTCAGGACAGTTATTCAACACATAGCAAACCATTTTGTCCAAATCTTTAGGTTTGTCCTCTTGTCGACTCTTCCCTGTAACTCGAACAGAATAATCGAAAACATTGAGCCCGGGATTGTCTTCACCCACCTCTTTGCTAAGCTGATCAACTGTTTCAATGTATTTTGAGCAGAATGTCAACGCTTCTGTAGCAATGTAGGCCTCTGCAATGGTACCCTCGGGTCTAGCTCTGTTCCTAACATAGCCCTTGAAAGTGCCTAGCCACCTTTCAATAGGGTACATCCAGCCATACTGTACTGGACCTCTAAGTAGTGCCTCACCAGGTAGATGAACAGCCAAATGCACCATCACATCAAAGAAGGCTGGAGGATATATCTTCTCAAGGTCGCATAGGATAGTTGGTATCTTGTCTCTAAGACGCTCCAAAGCATCTATCCTGATATTCCTACTGCAGAGTTCCCTGAAGAATTTTCCCAACTCTGCAACTGCTCTGTATAAGTCAGGTCGGCCCAATCCTCTAAGGATAACAGGTAAAACCCTTTGAAGTAGGACGTGGCAGTCATGAGTTTTCAACCCTTGTACCTTGTTTCCATCTGCACTGACTCTGCTTTCAGGGTTGGAAGCAAATCCATGTGGGAATCTCTCACGTGACAGGACCTCGCAGAATTCTTTTCTTTTTACCTTGTCCAAGACGTACACAGCTGGTGCCATATCCCGTGGTTTACCTTCATCTTGCACCTGCAAATCCTTTCTGATACCTAGGTGTGTCAAATCAATCCTAGATTTTAAGGTATCTTTCGTCTTGCCTTCAATATTAAGAAGTGTGCCGATAATGCTGTCACATATATTTTTCTTGATGTGCATCACATCAAGATTATGCCGCAGATCCAAATCTTTCCAATACTCCAAGTCCCACAAAGTGGACCTACGGGTAAACAATAATCTCTCTTCTGCCCTGCCACGCTTCCTTTTCCTGCTACCATTATCAGGTTGGTTTCCTGGTGTAATATGCCTGACCTTCTCTAATTCCACTTGCAACTCATCGGCGGTGAGCCTCTTTGGCGCATCAGGGTTTTCATGCTTTGCATTGAACACATGTCTTCGGTATTTTCTAAGAAGTGGCTTGTCCTTGGCAAGGAAACGGTGGTGTCCAATGTAACAGATCTTGCTAAGTATTGCGTATGACACCGGATTCCTGTCACAGCGAACACATGCATTGTAACCATGTGTCGTTCGCCCTGACATAGTGCCCAAAGCCGGATAATCATGGATGCACCAAATTATAACAGCACGTAGAAAGAAATCAGCTGGTGGGCTGCTATATAGGTCTCGAGTGAGAACACCCTTCCATAGCTGTTGAAGTTCCTCCACAAGAGGCTCCATGAACAAATCAAAATCCTTTCCAGGACTTTTTGGACCTAGGATGAGCAAGGCCATCATGTAGTTTGATTCTTTGGTGCAGACATTTGGAGGCATGTTGTAAGGGATAACAAGCACTGGCCACATGCTATATGTGGCGCTCTGGTGGCCAAATGGGTTTAATCCATCTGAAGCTAAGCCAAGTCTAATGTTTCTCGGATCAGCAGCAAACTCTTTGTGTTTATCATTGAAGCTTTTCCACTCACTACCATGAGATGGATGGCTCATTACGTTCTGATCTCTGTACTCCTGGTTCCTAGAATGCCACAGTACATCCTCTCTTGTTTCAGCATCATGAAACAACCTCTGCAATCTTGGTGTAATTGGAAAATGTCTCAGAACATTATGAGGAATCCTCTTCACAGCATCGCCATCTTTCCATCTTGATGATTTGCATTTCGGGCATTCACTTAAGTTGGCATAATCCTTCCGGAACAGAACACAATTATTCTTACAAACATGGATCATATCATATCCAATTCCAACTGCACGAAGGAAATTCTTCATTTTACTGTAGGTGTGTGGCAGCTCAGACGCATCTGGGAAAGATTCACAGAAAGCAGCCAACATCATATCGAATGATTTGTTGGTCATCCGCTCAGATGTCTTCACCTGAAGAAAGGTGACCATAGCTGAGAATACTGACAGCTTATTTCCTGGGGTGACAACAACGTTGCATTGTTCCAACATGCGGGCCCACTGTTTTTCTTCTGCAGGTGAAAGTTCACGGAATGCACGAGCATTTCGTAGCATTGTTTCAATGTTGGTCAAACTCACTGGCTCCGCCACCACCTCCTCCTCCTCCTCCTCTTCCACCTGAGCATCAGGCGGATCTAGATGGTGATCTGCTGCTTCCACGTAGTCAATAACATTGACGTTCACAGCTTCACCATGATGAACCCACCTAGTATATGTGACCGACATCCCATACAAGTGTTGATGATTTTGCACAGTTGACTGGGGTCTTGTAACTGAATTCATACAACTGCTGCACGGGCAGAGCACATCTGATTTCGGACCACCGTACTCAGCTCTGATAAAGTTCATGAAGTTTTCAACCCCCTCGACATATACAGCGGAGAATCTTCGAGCAGAAGTTATCCAAGTCCTGTCCATCTGTTAGACATACAAATTAGTTCTTCTACTAGATATTACAGGAAAAACATATATGCTTTTTTATGAAGTCCAGAAAAAAATACCTAGGTCGATGTCTGAAGCTATGGCAAGATATTTGGACGAGCAGATCTAAGTAACAAAATATATGTAAAGCTAATTCAGCAAACAGATTTGAGTGCCAAATTATGGCAGGCTGTTTCAGCAGTCAATGAGGCTGAGCACACAACCATCAAACTATCGAAGGCCATCGCAGCAACAAAGATCGAGTATAAAACGGTGTAGAGCTATTTCACCTAACAGATTGGCTACTAGACCATGGCAATCTACGTCACAATAAATATATGGCAGGATATTTTAGCAACTAATCGGCCTCGGCATGCCATCTCAGCTAAGCAGGTTGAGTGTAGAACAGGGCAAGGAAGCTTCTTAAGCAGAGCATATTGACAGTAAACTACTTCGGCAAACAGTGAGATTAACAGCGTCTATCAGCTAACATTCAGCGCTACACCGACATGAATGGGGCCTCAGTCTAGAATGTGCGTATCGTGGGAGAAGCTGACCGCCGTGCTTCTCCACACAAACGTCGCTAGCGGTGGCGGCGCTGACCGCCGTGCGCCTCCACAAGAACGTAGCCAGAGGTGGCGGCGCGGCTAGAGGACGGCAGTCTACGAGGGCGTACTTTGGGAGCAAGAGGATCGCCAAACCGCGGCGCCGACGTATCGGCGCGGCGGGGAGGGCGGCTTTGGCGGAGCGAATGGAGGGGAGGGGGACAGGGG
>NC_041380.1:17082907-17107109 GCF_002162155.2 Triticum dicoccoides
CCGAAGGGCGGTTGAATCGGATTTGGGGGGAATTTTTGGGTGTGTGGGGGGGGAGGATTTTCGCGCGGTGGGTGGAGGGAGTTTGGCGCATGGTCGGTTTCTCCAAGTGCAGTCCCATGTGTCAGTGAAGAGACAAGCCGAAGCGTGTTCCGTTTGCGTGAGCCGTGTGCAGGACCGAACGTGTGTGGGGTGCAATGCGACCGCGACAGGAGTGCTGTGAGTGTACCACATTTTTTCCTTTTAAACTAGGTGCTTCGCCCCCACAAAAAAAATCTGTTGCTTCGCGCGATCCATCGCTACTACTACTAGTAATCCGGTAATCCCGACTAAAATGGCGCGGCCGGGTCTTTTCCCGCGCGATATGCTGGGAGGTTGGCTTAGTTGGGTTTTTTAGGACGAGTAATGCTACACCTACATAATCCCAGTTACGTAATTAATGTAATGTGAAACGTGTGAGCTGTTGATTGTAGATTGGGGGGAGGGAGGGGCCCACCACCATGAAAATCAGGGGAGGAGAGAGAGAGGCAATTTACGTTAACCCTTTCGTAGGTTCCCGTAGATGTAGAAAGATGTGTCCGATCCTGCAATATAGTCCGTCCGATCTATATCTAACGGATAGGAAGGAAACTATGACAATTTACCCGCACTCCTCTCCACATTTGCAGATAAGGCTTTCCCTCGTTCATCCTTTTCTCCCACAAGATCTTGATCTTCCGTGCAATGCACGGGCATCTTGCTAGTACTCCTACAATATGTATATTATTGGGAAAGTTCGTATACACCAGCCGAGATTAATGCAAACACGACAGATTTTCATTACATTTCAAACTTTTATAGGACAAAAAAATAAAAGAAACCTGACCCTAAACCTATTCTTCGGCGGCGACTGACGTCCTCCATCTGTGATCTCAATGTACGGCGGCGGGGTTCAAGACCCGTGAAGTGAAGGTGCGGTCTCCGGCGAGGAAAAGTAGAACATGGGAGACGGACCGGCCAGTTGGCACACCATGCCCTGCCGCCTCCCATGCCCTAGTCATCCTCGGAGGAGTCCCCGACCTCGGCGGTGCCGGACGTTGGACGGCGGCAAGTAGGACGCGTGGCTGGCGGTGCTCCCGTCGTTGGCCGCCAGCGTGGCCACCGCTTGTACGGCGACTTCAGCGAGGGCGGCGACCTCGAGCTCCATCCCCGAAGACAAGCTCTCCCGCAGAGCGTTCGCGCTTGCGGTCATGGCGGATGTGGTTCCAGGTAGGAGGACGATGCGCTATGGTGTGGAGGTTAGCTGGGCGTTGCCGCTTTAAGTAGCGCATTCCGGTGAGGCCAAGCGTCCGGGTGCATCATTAAGTCGCCGGAGTTGTTCCTCGGGCACCGAGCCTCTTAATGACGACATATGAACGGACGGCATGAATGTGGGCAGCTGGCGCCTGCTAGGAACGCACCGCGCGACGGCGCGAGGGACGAGGGTTTTGGTGTGCCAGGGTAGTCAGCTACGGTCGTGGCAACATTGGAGATGCCCTTTGCTCACATGCGATCCCCGCATGTCATTGAAAAAGCAAGATGACCTGGCACGGTCTCAGGTCCAGAGGATGCAGTTGGCCGCGCTACACCACTCCGCGGACACGTCGCGGCGCCCTGTGCATCCTCGACGAGCCGGGTGTTGGGGCGTGTTTGGATTGTGGCCAAAGTGCACCTTGCCATAATTTTGGTCATGACCAAAAGATTGGTCTTTGTTTGGATGGTTGCCATTTTTTTGGCATGCCAATGAACTCTAGCCAACTCTAGTTCATTTTTCTTGCCAATGTCGGCCAAACCATGGGCAACCAATACCTCAACCAAAATTTGGGTCATGACCCAAAGATTGGTCTTTGTTTGGATGGTTGCCATTTCTTTGGCATGCCAATGAACTCTAGCCAACTCAAGTTCATTTTTCTTGCCAATGTCGTCCAAATCATGGGCAACCAATACCTCAACCAAAATTTTGGCTACCCAATGCTTTGATGGGGCAACCTTGGGCACAAACCAAACATACCGTTGGTTGTGCCACAGCACTAACGCCACCCTCGGCAAACTGAAACCGACCGTGTCCAGCGACGATATGAGCGTGTCGCTCACCACGGTCGCCGTGTCCAGAGGCGGTGCTGGAGCTGTGCCCCATTGTTGGCCCCAACGACCCACATGAACGGTTGTCGTGGTGAGGAGATCGTGGGCCAGCTCCTCCATTGGACTAGTCTGCGCTACGTCGTCCCGACGGGTGTGCCCCACATGTCTGTTTCCCTGTTTTCCCGGCCATATTCGAGCGTCAGCGCTCTGCGTTGCGCATTAGGCCTTTCACTATGTAGGCCAAGCGATACAACTTATTGTTTATTTGAGACGTTCAAGTATAATCATGTAGCGTTTGCTTATTTCTCATTCCTCTCCAACCCTCTTCTCCATCGATCATGTCGCCTCTAGTCGAGTCCATCCTCCCGCATGCCTCATTTGAACATTCCGCCGAGTATCATTCGCATGTACCCACCCTAGTCCTCTTTCAATAGATCTCCGAACCCGAGATGAAATCGAGGGGGAACGAGTGGGGGCACGTGATACCTAAGGCGGATTCAAAATTTTGAACCGGTGATCATAGCATCCGCAAATCATATATAAAGGGTATTCAATGTTCGTTTCATTTTTGAACGTACAATATACTCCCTCCTATCCTTTCTACTCCCTCCTTCCATCTATATTGGGCCTAATGCATTTTTCGACTGCCTTTGACTATTGACAAGATTAATAGTACATGACATGTATAATGCGAAAATTATATCATTGGAAGCTCCTTTCACATACGAATTTTATAGTATGCTTTATTTAAGTTGCATGTCATATATTATTGCTCTACCTTTTGGTCAAAGTTAGCCTCGAAAACGCATTAGGCCCTATACAGATGGAAGGAGGGAGTAGTTTACATATAAGTTTTATGTGTAGTCAAAGTATATCTACTTTGATAAAAAAGGTATCAACATTCAACAACGCCCAATCAATATTGTTAGATTCGTACGTACTCCTAGATTTGTACTCAAGATGGTTTCCAATTTGACTATTAACAAGATTAATAGTACATGAGATGTATGTTGTGAAAATTATATCATTGGAAACTCCTTTCACATACGAATTTGACCGTATGCTTTGTGTAAGTTGCATGTCATATATTATTACTCTAACATTTGGTCAAAGTTAGCCTCGAAAAACGCATTAGACCCTGTATGCTTTGTGTAAGTTGCATGTCATATATTATTACTCTAACATTTGTCTAAGTTGCATGTCATATATTATTACTCTAACATTTTGGTCAAAGTAGTATAGTGGAAGTGGATCCTCTGACGTAGGTATCCCTTCCTTACCCTCCCTTTCGGTCACTTACTGGCGGACCCCATGCTTGCTAGGCCATGCATGTCAGTTACTCAATGGGTTCGGCCACGTCAGGGGATCCTCATCCGTAGTAATACTCCCTCTGTTTTTATTTATTCCGCATAAAACGGAGGGAGTGGTGGTATAATAAATGACGCAGGCGGGGGAGGGGGAGGGACGTCGGTTTGCTCTGAACTGCGGTCCCACAAGCGAGTGAAAACGCAAGACGAAGCGCGTTCCATTCGGTGGGCGACATGGAGGGTCCAGCGTGCCGGGCTGCAACGCGAACGCGACAAGAGCGATGTACAGTCAAAACTGATTGACCGGTCATCACCGGAACCACTATTCACACCAGAACCTTCGCTGCTCGGCCTACGCCAGCCACTGCCCTAAAACCACACCAAATCTCTAGCCCATTCCCCCACCTTTCGATCCCCTAGCCCGCATCAAGCGTCCCCTAGTTCGCCGGAAAGCCATGGTGCACCGCAAGATCACTTACTACAAGATGCTGACGCCGGAGCGCCACGCAGAAATCGCGGCGGCGGTCGGCGCCACAGACCTCCGTTCCCAAGCTCGCTTTGCGGCGGGCCAATCCCCGAGTTCTCTGGAGCCAAGCTACGAGGAGGAGGAAGCCGATCCAATGTTCATGGCGGAGGTCGCGGCGCAGAAGGCCCCCGATGGGTATGAGACGATGGATGTCGACTTCGTGTCGGCGTCCGAGTCCCGGATGGTGCAGGCGGACCAGCGGTTCAACATGGCAACACTAAAGGAGGACCGGGAGGCAGAGGCTCAACTCGACGCAGAGCGCGCGCATGCCGCTGCCATCGAGGCTCTCCTGTAGGCGGAATCGGATGTCGTGGATGTGAACCTGGTGGCGGAGGCTCAACTTGAGGCGGAGCGCGCGGATGCCGCTGCCATCAAGGCCCTCCTGCAGGTGGAACCGGATGTCCTGGACTTGAACCGGGCGGCAGAGGCTCGACTCGACGCAGAGCGCGCGGATGCCGCTCTCATGGACGCCCTCCTCCAGGCGGAACCGGACGTGCTCGACTTGAACCGGGCTGTGCTCTCGTCCGTGGAGAGCGCCCGCACGCTCCGCTTGAACGAGTAGCTGGAGGCCGAGGACAACCACGGTGCGGAGACACACGTCGGCAGCGATGGCTGGTTCGCGCCGGCAGCCAAAGACGACGAGGCCGTCTCTTTCCGCGAGCAGTGATAGTTTTTCTTTACGTTGTTGTTTTCATGGATCTTTTGCTGTGTAAAAACATATATTTGTTATGCAAGTCGCCTGACTTGGGCCAGTCTACCATTTCAGGCGGTTGGATGAATATCCTACGTCTCCTAACCCTTCTTTCCTTCTTCATCACCTCTTCTTCTTCCCTAACAGACCACCGCACGGGCCGTACGGATACTCCCCAACATGCGGTTGCATAAACATACTCTATGAACGAAAATTATGTGTCAGCGATAGGATGGCTGAGTTTGGTGTGTTCACGTGCGACAGCACGTGTCAGTGAGGGTGCGTTCCCTTGGTTGGGTTTGCGGCGTGCAGGAGCGACTGTGTGAGGGTGTGGTGTGACCACGGCGTGCAGGAGCGACCGTGTGATGGTGCGGTGCGACCGCGAGAGCCATGCGCAAGTGTACCTCCTTCTCATTTTGAAAACTTTAGGCAAGCTTGTCAAAAATGTGTGGCGAAGTTTCGCAATGCAAGGCCTAGACCCAAACAGGATAAGTACGTATGTACTAGGAGTACTAGTGTTAAAAAAGAAAGGCTGGGTTTCCCTTCGCGGGATTTAATCGATACAAATCCTCGTTTCACGTGTCAATTAATGCGTATTTTCTTCTCCAAAGACCAAAGAGCTAACCATCTCACTCCTCATCGCTTGATTAATGCAGCGCCATACAAACCAACCTTCTCACTTCCACATGCATGCAGGGGATATTAATGTCCTTGGTTGCTAACCCCATCAATTTTGCCTCGATTAGTGTCAGTGGCCCTTTCCAAATTGTAATTTTGATATACTGGCCTTGTGTACAAAAAATGGAGGTAGTAACTATATTTGAATTCCTTCCCCATTGCGGTGACGTCGACGATATTTTTTTGGTGGTGGTTTGGCGAAGTGTGTTCGACGGAGAACACCATTTGCATCCAGGAAGTCCTTTACTAGTACTACTAGGAGTAACTAATGCGGTGAGATGGCTTCTCGAAGAAGACGATGGAGAAGCAGAGTTAGCGAAGAGTGAAATGATGGTTGCTTCGTCCGTGCTTTTGTGATTTGACGCCTCACTGCTTTGTGATTTGTGATAGAAGGGACAGGGGAGTAGACTCTGTGCTCTATACTGTAGTACAACATGCGTCCAAGCATGGGAGAAAGAGGAGAGACGTTGCATTTTTCTATTCCTTAAATCAATCAATCACGGAGCTTCGGTTCCATCTTTTTCGCTTTGGCAACACCGTCCACAATGGTTCCCACGATGCCAAAAGCTATTTTCACATTTGGCTACACATTGTGGATGCCCTTAACCGTACCACTTGGTTTTGCTCCTGTGTGCTATCTATACAAATCTCAATTATATTGATCTAAAAAATTATAGAATTGAGATTAGTAAAAAGGAGGTGATTTTGCCGCGCGGATGGCGGGGGAGGTTTCTTATTTGAGCAATGCTACATCCACGTAATGGTTTACGTAAACTTACAAACTGATGTGATGTGGGACTATTTGATTGGATTAAAGGAGAGGATTAGGCCCACCCCACCTGAAAATCAGGGGGGCATATATAGATTAGATGGAAAGTATACATAGCAGCTACGTAGCCCTTTGTAAGTCTAGGATTAGGCTTCTTATTTTCGGAGGACGTTGTCCTGGCGGTTTGCTAACATGCGGTCCCACGTGTTAGTGCTTTACCAAGCCGATCTGCGTCCCACATGAGGCAGAACAACGGCAGAAGCAACACATGGTTAAGTTGAAGAAGATGAGGGAGAAGCGGATTCAGCAACGAGTGAAATGATGGTTGCTTCGTCCCTCCAACTTAACTGCGGAAAAGGTGCAGCTTTGTGATTTGACACCTCATTGCTCATTACTACGCCAGCGCCATGACTGGGGTGCTTCACCCCGGCTGCTCTGCACTGTATTCTGGTATGGCACGTGGACCCGGTAGCTTGATGTCCCACATGTCGGCAAAAGGGACTAGAAGATTTATGAAAGCGAGCGCTCCACTCTTATGACGGAGGAGTAGACGACATGACGGCCTAGTGAACTGTCACTTGTACTGTATAGTACTAGTATAGTTTTGCTGTTTCGCACGATCCATCGATACAAACCCGATTAAACAGGAAATGGCGGGATTTTTCTCGCGCGGTAGATGATACTGGCCATACATTTCAAAGGCAATTTTAATGTATGCAAACTGAATAATTAAAGTAACAATATGATATCTAGTAAAACTAAAAACACATATGATTTATTGTGTTAGAGTGTAGTAGTAGTGATGTATTGCATAGTTGTTAGATGTAACATGCGAGAACGTGTAGAGATGTAGTTTTGGAGGGCCTACAGAGAGAAAAGCGTAATATGGTCACCGAACTTCAGAATAAGCTGATTACGGTCACTATATACGTTTTGCGGTGATTATACGGTCACTTGCTCACAGCTCAGCATCGGATTGCACTCTGTTGATCGGCCAAATAGTCTACGTGGTTCCATGTTGACTAGTTAAATTGACCATGTTCGTTGTGGGTCCCACCTGTCAGTTCGCATAGGCAAAAGGTCAGATAAACACAAATTTACGCAGGCGTGACAAGGCTCCAACCCGTGCGCGGGAATCACCTGGTTGTGTATGTGTCTGTCAGGGCCTGATGTGTGCGCATGCACGTGTAGGTTGAGCACTTGAGCGTGAGAGTGTGTGTTGGTCGTGTGGTGTACTGGTGTGTGCATGCATGCGTGCGTGTGTGCGTGTGAGTGTTGCGTGCGTGCGTGTGAGTGTTGCGTGCGTGCGTGGCTGCGTGTGTACGTGTGAGTGTTGCGTGCGTGCGTGGGTGCATGTGTTTGTGTGAGTGTTGCGTGGATGCAGTTCGTGTGCATGCGTGTGTGTGTGTGTATAATCACCACACCAGCTCCTGTGTGTTAAAACAGACGGCTCGGCATACCAATACAAGGCCACCTTGTCTGCTGTGCCTGCGGTCATGACTTCGAACCACCGTCCAAATATTTTTGTCGTTTGTTTTCATTCTTACTAGCAAGATGCCCGTGCGTTGCACGTAACATCAAGATGCAATTGTATGACTTGTTTATCTTATGAGAGAAAAGGATGAACGAGGGAAGGCCTTATTTGCAAATGTGGAGAGGTGTGTGGGTACCTTTTTGCAAAATTGCCATAGTTTCTTTCCTATCCGCCAGATATAAATCGGATGGCCTATATTGCAGGATGACAGGCACACCATCATCACCAACTCTGTTTTTTATAAGAGTGTATTTTATAAGAGTGTAGATGTAGAGTAGATACAAGTCGATAGGTGGGCACGATGGTAGTGAGATAATGTGATGCAACACTAGAGGTGCCATGTGGAGTGTTTAACTGGTCAACTAGTCATGTCATGAGCAAATACAGAGTTGTACGGTGAGCCAGTGACTACATAATAACCACTAAACATAAATGGTGACCGTAATGAGTGGATTCTGAAGTCCAATGTACGTATCGTGCTTTTGCTTCAAATACAATGATCGTCATTGCATATATCGCGAGAGAAAGATGAAACATGCCTGAATTTTCTGGGGGGCTTACTTTTAGAGGACCTGGAGATAGTTTTGTATGCATACGTGAAAGGGCGTACAGGGGGGGTATGCGATGGAGAGAGAGATGCTCTTCGTTTCTCTTTATTATGACTAACTTTGTATATTGTATAAAAATATACAAATTCACAGTGCGGAATAAATATCATTGTGGGCACCATGCAATGCAAATTAGCGTTCGTACTCCTCCATAGAACTTTGTAATGTTGTATATATGTAGAAACTCTAAAATATTTTTTTGGCCACACTTTATTCAAAAGGAATGTTGTATGCGAAATAAACGTGAAGAGAGGGCTTTTTAGATCAATGGGGTACGTGATGTAACATGTGTGAATGTGTAGTTGATGCATTTGGCGGGGCCTAGAGAGGTATGTGTGTATTACGTATTCGAGAGAGGCATGGATAGAGGGGCCGACGGGGGGGGGCGTGGGAGAGATAGCACGAGAAATGAGAGTGGTCTAGAGAGAGAGAGACGAATATGACGTCACGACAAGAGATTCAATTCCATTGAGTGTGTATATGCAAGGGGGACGGAATAGAGGCACCAGGAGAAATTTTCTATGTGTGTGGTGTTTGTGTTGGTATGTGTGGGTGTGAGAAGATAATGAGACGTGGGGGCAGAGGGTGTGTCACCGCGTGAGGTCCGGTGGGTCGAGGTGAGGCCCTTCGTTCTGTTCCGTCCTGCGCCACATTGGTCGGCCCGTGACGCATTTAGGAAGACCCATGGATGACTAGTCGTACAAGACAAAGATAGCAGAATTGTGAAGGACTCTGTGTCCACTGACAAAGCCGGATAGGATTTGTAATCCTAGGTTCTCGGACTAAGGTAACCCCTTTATCTCTGATATTACTATTGATCCAACCTAACTTTAAGGGGCATCCTACAGAATGCTCTGCTAGAATCATACTCGTCGATTAGGAAGAGAGGTGTGAGACAATGCGTGAGAGACAGGCGTAAAGATAATGTGCGTACATGAGACACGTAGGCAGGTCCATGTATATAGAAAGGGTCCATGAGGATTGTGCGTGTGTATGTTTGCGAGAGGAAGAGTGCTTGTGATAAAGGTTAGTGAAAACAGTTGTAAATGGTTACGAGAGAGAGGGAGGGTTATATCTAGAGCATGTGTGCGAGAAAGACACCTCGGGAGAGAGTGTGTGAGCATGTGTGAGAGACCACCGATGGAGAGTGAAACTACACGTAAAAGACTGCTCTACACATTGATTAAAGATATAAATTGTATCCGAATATTAGGATGGGATCATGATATTTGCAATTCGCGTAAGGAGCGGTCATTGATCCATCAGACATCTAGATTCTATCGAATTTGAGCATGTCTATGTTATTACTCGACACAATTGATCCACATAGTTAGTATCTTGAACTCCAGACAATGCATCGCTTTAGCAATCGAATATAAACATGAGTATAGTTCATGCTGTGTGTGTAAAGCACATTATACATACGAAAGTTACACAATGGACATTATAAATAGCTACTACCTATGAACTAGCATTCATTTGAATTCAACTTAAGGTGGTTTAAAAAAATCGAATTCAACATGAAGTCCATTCAATTATTTGAATTTGATATCATGGCATTTGTAAACCATACCTAAATTATGGGGGCACCAATCTTTGCTCTGATTTTGTACATAATAGCATATGTAGTCGTGTACAAAATAGATTCAAATTTAGCTCCTCCATTCCAAAATAATCGTAGTTATAGGATTTTCAAGTGTCAAAATTTCAAAAAGAAGCGGATAATTTAATGAGGTTTTCAAACATACAAGGTCAAATATAACGTTGTATATTTAGGTCAATCCTCATAGTTTAAGAGTACTCTAAACGTGAATGCTTGTGTTTCAAAATTTCGAACGAAGCGCCAAAAGAGCCTCTACTCGCCCGAAACCGCGTGAGACCAATGTTTGGTAGTACAAGGAAATTACTTTTCTAATAACTCCGACCCGTGAAACCTACTGGCCCGACGTCCAAAGGTCTAAACCGGGGTAGGTTTGTAGCTTCATCTAGACGCCACGCAACCGCATCCGAAAAACATTCATACACAATGGCGCCTAAGCACACATGCGCGCGACCGAAATCGCCCCCGCCCACTATTTGGGACACTTGGGATTACCATCCTACCCCCGTCCCGTAGTAGGTCCCAAATTTAAGAGGGGGGCAAAGTTTGTACTTTCCCCAAATTTCAAACAAGCGCGTCCCATCTTCTGTTCAAAAAAGCCAAAAACAAGCGTGTCCCAGACTGAAACATGGTTCCCCCCACCCGTCTGATTCCCCATTCGTACTCCGTGGGCGCCAAAACTACCTCTCCACCAGCCGCGAAACCCCGTCGTCCTCCGTCCGCCACCCCATCCCACCCATCAACTACCGCCCTCCTCCATCACGCCGGAGCCGATACCCCGACGTCGTCGTCCACCGCAACCTCAACCGCAACACCTTCCACGGCTAGTAGTTGAAGCCGAGGCCGAGCCGTTCATACCCGAGCCAGTTCAACCACGCCGTCCTGCGCCTCACCACTGTCGCTCCAACTTTGCCACCCTCCACCGCACCGGAGCTGTTCCTACTACGCCGTCCTTCACCGCCTCGGATCTGCTTTCCCTCCGCCGACATACGGCCACGGCAACACAGTCAACAATTTGGCCATGGGTTCGTCCAAGCATGCACCCTCCAGAACATCGGTTTCCCCGGTAAAAACAAGAAGATCAGCGCGACATGTGGGGGTGACCACACCGACAACCGAAGAAGGTACTCCTCTTCCCTTATTCGTGCAAATCTTACGTCTCTGCTTGCATGGTATTCATCCCACAGAAGACACTAGTTGACCACTTCTTCTTAATACTAGATGTTCCTAGTAACTCGCGATGCACAAGGTTTCTCCTCATATACTATTTCACCTTAGCTAGAGGTCTGTCGCCCCCCTGAATTTCAATTTCTTGCCAGTTGATTCCCAATTAACGGAAGCATTCCCCGGCGTAACAGGCGCTAGTACGCCTATTACACCGGGGAAGCAGCGCCTTGGTGTTTATCTTAGGGGCGTGTGCGGCCTAGAGCTACTGGCGCCCGATCTAGAGGTCGGCCGGGATTAAAGGGATGGCCTGGGGGCGCTGCCAAGCACGGCGGTGGTGTGAGGTCGATGGGAGGGCGGGGCGGCGGAGGCAGGGTCTGGGCCGGTGGTCGCTGGCAGTTCGAGAAAGATCGTCAAGAGTGACTGGCGGGAGGTAGACGAAGGCCATCTGCCCGTTCCTTATAGATCGGACGGTTTATTAAAAAAATCGACTGACCTATTTATTTTCAGTGTACTGTTATCTTAGATATGACCAGATGTGGTGGTTTGCTGGAGGAGTACCTGCATTTCCTGTGCTCATATATTACAAAATCATACGGAGTAAAATCTAATTTTGTTTGCCATGCAATGTTGTAGAGCTATCATATGTCTCCTGTCATTTATTTTTCAGCCACCTGCTATCTGCTACTTTTACAGTGCACTAGTTCTGCACACACTTCATCCTTACTCTCACTGTTGTGTTTTTATGCAAGGGTATTTCAGACCCTGCCTTGACAGAAGCAGAAAAGAATAGAGAGAAGTCGCTCCAACTTGGTAAGTCAGCAGATGGAGACGGTAAACGTAGCTCCAGAGTTGATGACCTCGCTCGCAATGAACCACCATCCCAGGTGCTTGCTTTAACTCCGCGGTGTCATATGTGGTTGCATGTTCCATATGGTGTCTAGCTTGTATTCGAAAGGCCGAAGTCGGTAAGATAAGGAAATATTTGTTTACATGAACCACCATCACGTGAGCACCAGAAGACAAATAACTAGTCAGGGCACTGGCCGAGCCAGTGACAAGCCCAGCAAAGATAGGCATCACCTGGAAGCCAACTAAAAAGCTGCGATGGTGGCGAAGCAGCCCGCCTCCCACCAAGCTCTCAGGTCCTAGATGATCATGCTCACCACTCCAGCCGGATGTCTAGCTTGTATTGCTTCCAATTTGGTTAAATTGCATCTGCTTAGCTTACACATTATACCTTTGAATATGACATGTCTTTCTGTTTTTGGTACATACTAGTACATCTGTGTATTAACCATGTTCTTACATCAAACTAATGTTCTTGTGTATCCCTCATCAATCAATTATGACGAGGCAGGCAGGCAAGGGGACTACTCCTCATTTAAAGAATGCAGCGTCAGCCTCCCGACATGATTCTCAAGAAACAGAAATGCTACATTAAGATAGTGAACGTAGCTCTGTAGTTGATTACAACATTTCTCCTACACTAGCATCGCAGGTGCTTGCTCTAACTTGGCAGCGTGATATGTGGTTGCATGTTGCATATGGTGTCTAGATTGTAATTCTTCCAATCTGGTTAAACTGCATGTGCTAGTCTGCTTAGCTTATACATTATACCTGTTAATGTGACATGCCTTCCTTTATTTAGTACATAGTACTACTGTCTATTAAGCATGTCCTTACATAAAACTATTGTTTCTTTGTATCCCGCATCAATCAACATGACGAGACACCATTAGTATATGCAGTGCGATATTAGTTGCATCTTTCATATGATTTATAGCATGCGCTGCTTCTAATTTGTTGAAATTCCATTTATGATGGGACGCTTTTAACTTGGCAGAGTCATATTGGTTGCATCTTTCATGTGGTGTCTAGCTTGCATTGCTTCTTATTTGCTAGAATGGTTTCTGCTTAGTTTACACAAACAGTTGTGAACATGCCACGTCGTCCTGTTTTTCGTACATATTCCATCCTGGTATCATGTGTTTGCCTTACATCAAAGTAGTGATTGTCAGTATCATGCATGAATGAGTTCTGAAGAGACAATTTTATTGCTTTTTCTTGTCGGTTTTACTTGACAATTCAAAATCAATAAAGCGGAAGGAAGTTAGCAAGGCAGCGGATAATGGTGCTCCTTCCGAACGGAGGGCCTCTACAGTTTCTACTCCTCCACACCCCAAGATGATTTCCATGACAACACATGCATAGACACTCAACAAAGCTGTGTTTATGATGAGCACGTCTCCCCTAGTGCAGCATCACCGGTGCTCCCTCTAACTTGGCACTGTTATATGTGGTTGCATGTTATGTGTGATGTCTAGCTTGTATTGCTTCTAATTTTGTTGAATTCCATCTGCTTACTTTACACATTATACTTGAGTAAGACACGTGTTCCTGTTTCTAGAATATACAATATCTGTCTATCACACCATGTTCTTACATCATATTACTACTGTCGTGTAACCTGCAACCATCATTTATCATAAGACACATTTGACTTCAGAGTGTGATATAGGTTACATCTCACATTCTTTTCTAGCTTGTACTACTAATTTGTTGAAATGGCACTTATGACGAGACAATTTTAACTTGGTAGAGTGATATTCGTTGCATCTTTCATATGGTGTCTAGCTTTCATTGCTTCTAATTTGTTGAAATGCCTTCTCCTTAGTTTACACATCATAAGCTATGAATATGCAATGCTGTGAATATGCAATGGCACTAATGACGAGAGACCTCTAACAAGGTAGTGTGATGTTGTTTGCATCTTGCATATGATTTATTTCTTGTACTGCTTCACATTTGTTTAAACGCCATTTATGATGAGACACTCTTAACTTGGCAGAGCGATATTTGTAGCATCTTTCATATGGTGTCTACCTTCCATTGCATTGCTTTTAATTTGGTGAAATGTCCTCTTCTTAGTTTACACATCATAGTTCTGGTTATCTCTTCCGTCCTGTTTTTCATACATATTACATCCTCCTATCATGTGGTTGTCTAACATCAAAGTTCAGTTCGTCTGCATCACGCATCAATTTGTTCTGAAGAACTAAATTATTATTCGTTTTTCTTGTCGGCTTCACTTAACATGGCACAGAGAAAGAGGAAGAAACACAGAATGACAGGGAATGAGAAGCGGATGAATCCTGCAGATTCTGCTGGTACTGATGGTGCAATAGAAGGTCAAAGTCCAGCAGAAAATTCTACAAACACGGCATCCCATGCTACACGAGTTGCAAAAAAAGACAAACAGAAACAAATAGCTGCCACCAAACAAGCAGAGACAGCCCTAGTTCTTGCAACACCTACCATAGTACTACCAGCTGCACGACGTACTCGTGCGTCAACTGAGCTAGCAGCACGTTCCCAAGCTCCCTTGCCACCTGACACTACTTCCCAAGCACTCTTGACACAAGACGAGTTGGCAATATCAGATGAACCTTGTGAGCTTCAACAACAAGAAGGTAGTTGCTGGAGTCAAGTTACAGTTGCATGCTTCTTTATATGTAGTCTCACAGTTTGATGTACACTAACACTTCCTATGTTTGTTGTTGGACTAGCACCTAGGCGCAAGAGGAAACAAACATCAGGGATAATGCTCAATAGGTTAACTAAATCTAGAGGAGGAAGAATGGAGATCCGTTTTGAGGCAGGTTTAAAAAGTCCATGTGATGCTACAGAGTCAGGCAAGTTAGTATCAGAGGCAGCGGTTGTTGTTAGGTGTCATGTACGTATCCTCCCAACATGGATTCAGTACAGGAATGACAAAGACGAAACCCAGTTCAACACCTTCCTCGAACATTTATCTCTAAGTATGGTTATGTATGGAAACTAGTAATATCGTCTTGTTCTATCCAATACTTTCTAGGTTGCTGATAATGAGACTCCCATAATTTTCAACAGATGAGGTTCAAGTTGGATAGCCAAGATGATGCAACCAGACAAGCTTGCACCCATGTTTTCAAGTCTGCTCTGCGACAGTATCGGTATAACTTAAGGAAAACTCACTTTGAAGGCAAGGCTAACAGTGAACTTGCCCAAACATCTCCAGTGGAAAATATATCTGATGAAGACTGGAGAAGCCTCGTTAAACACTGTCATCAGATCACATGTTGAAGTCCTATTTACGCATGTGCCATACAAATCTATCTTCTTGTAGGTGAACTGTTCAAAGAACAAGGCCAACCGTACGAAAGTGAAATTCCAACAGACGACAGGATCTCGTAGCTATATTGCACACTGCGAGGCTCTTGTAATTAGCTGTTGTTTCACTATTTTTGTTGTATCATATTATCAGATCTATATTGACTTGTTCCAAATGCAGAGGAAAGCCCGCAAGGACCAAAAAGTACCTGAACCAAATGTTGTGGAAATCTTTAAGGACTGTCACACCAGCAAGAAGAAGGGCATGACTACACCAGTCAAAGCCGCTGCTGTAAGTCCTTAATCCTCATGCCTTTTAACTACTACTTACTCTGACTTGTGCCTTGAACTGCATGGTTTGCAGCCAATGTCTATTACTCTTTTTAATTTTATACACAATTGTCTTAGCGTATCATTGCACCTTACAAGGTTTAAAAGAGAGGAGTGATGTTCCTTTGATCTTGACCCGTAATCTAGTTCCATGCTGGACTTGCCCACACAATGTTACAATTTCCTGTTTGTCTGTTCTCAGTTGTTTTGTGATATGAATGACGTCATACTATGCTTACCGTATTATAAACTTCGTCTCTTCATCCTTAGCCCTCAATACAATGTGAAGAAATAGACAATACATTAGCGATGGTACATGGTCATATGTTTGGAACCTGGTTTTATTATGTACTTTGCAATAAAATACAACTAATATTTTACATGGGTTCACCAGAATAAGTTCTGTATATAGACCAAAGCTATTTTGCTTGGTTTTGCCGCCTCCTTAATATCTTCTGTTCTGGTATTACTAATGTAAAACCTCAACTTTTCAACGAGCTATGGAAAAAATGGTGGAACTGCCACCTTCAGCCTTCTGAAGGTGGCGAGGCAACTATAACCGCAATGTCAGCTCTTGCTGCAGTGGGTCAGTACCTGTCCACTAACAGTGCCAAAATCACGTTCCTGCGTAATACTGGGTTGGTTGTTAAGGCAATATCGTCCAAACTGCCTCATGATCAAGATATGCAAGCTCAAAGCAATGTTGTATCTGCGCTCCAGACACAAGTCCATTCCCTAACAGAGACCCTTTGTGAAACAAGGAGAAACATTGCTCAATGTCGTCAAGATATGCATGGTTTTGAAACCAGACTATCAGACATTTGCTATGTTGTTCAGGAGCCTAGGGGAAATGAAGGCGAGGGTTATGGTGCTCCATCGGACAATACAGCATGAAAACGTAACCGTCAGGTCAAATGAACTGAGCTTCTGAACTTCTGGTGGTGCATTTATCTGCTAGACTGTTAAGTTTTATGCCAACCTTCCTTTTGTTATATAGTTGTAATTTGTTTTGGTGCGATACAAAATGTATTCTTAACGTGCAGCCACCGCCTGAAGAAAACAACAAGCCATTTTTGTATAGTGTAGGGTGTTCCCTATATTTGCACTGCTGGCGATCTTTGATGCCGAGTGGATGTAATCTGTGCAATTGCCTTAATAGCCTACCGTTAGTTTCGGCCTTATTTATTTCCTAGTCTTCTTTTTTCCTGGTTTGCTAGTGGCCGCAACTACCATGGGCCATATACGGGCCCTAGGATCCATGGGTCTCCTACGGGCCGTCGATAAATGGGCCTGTAATCGGTGGGCCTCGGGCGTCGGATAAATGTGTCTACATGGGCCATAATCGGGCGTAATTGGTATCGGCCCAGCACGGTAACAGGCCGTTAACAGGCCGTAGGACAGCAAAGGCTTAATTCTGTCACAGGCATAACGGGTCGTTAATGGGCCAGAATATAGGACGGGCTGGAAACGGGGCAACGGTTTAACAGACCAGAAACGGGCCGACTCTTGCCATGGGCCGATTTTGGCCCATTAGGGTAACAGGCCAGTAACGGGCCGACTCTTGCAATGGGCCGAATTTGGCCCATTAGTGGAACAGGCCAGTAACGGGCCGACTCTTGCCATGGGCCGAATTTGGCCCATTAGGGGAACAGGCCAGTAACGGGCCGGAAGTAATCGAGGGCCGAAAAGGAGCCCAAGAACATATGGGCCGTCAATAGGCCGAAAGCTAACACGGGCTGGAAACGACCCATGTAAATCACGGGCCGTTAACGGGTATAAAGGAAATTACTGTTCATTATGGGCTAGACTCACCGTGAGCCTGTAATGGGCCGAAAGATACGAAGGCCTCATATGGGCCGAAAGACGTCATGGGCCATACATGGGCCAAAAGTGAAATGGGCTGGTATTATATTCGACGGCCCACATGACGTTGTTGGGCCGATTTTCTTTAGGGCTTAGCGGGCCGTGAGTTAACGGGCCGTAAAATGGGCTATTTGCGAAGAGACCGTTAACAGGCTTTTATGGGCCAGCCCGTTAACTTTTGACCAAGTCAAACGAGCCGGCTTTGTAAGCTAAATGGGCCACTGTTGGGCCGTGCCATGTGTCGACATATCATAGGCGCCTATCTGACCCACTGACAAGCTGACACGTGTTTTGTCCGGCTAATCTCTCCCTATCTATCCCTAATAATAAAACACAGATTGACTTCATGAATTCACCGTCACAATACGTTTTTTCCGTAAATTTACGCTTTCAGTTTGAATTTAACACATACGCAAGGTGGTACTAAAGCGTCAATTTCCTTTAGATTGTTCGGCATCGAGAAAACCAACGAAACAGCCCATGAGCCGTACGTGCACCTTCCCTCGCCCTCACGTTCGCTTGACGCCTCTCCCTGTGCCTAAGTGGGCCTTTTCTTTTTTGTCTATTCCCAACATGGGCTGCATGTAGTTAAAAAACAGAGCCCATCGAAAAATATGTGCACGCACGGGATCGAACCGTCGACCTCCAGTCTAGCGCCAACAGGGGAAACCAACTGAGCTTGCTTGTACGATTCTGTCAAATATTTAGGTTCTTCTCCGAATTAAATAGTATCACATCGCTTATCTATACCAAGTCCGACCAGTTTTTATAGGACCGCGAGTTGATCACAAAAGAAGCTGCTTTGAGAAAAGAAAAGGAGTTGGGTGAAATATGAAGGCGTGAAAGGAGCGGCATCTCTAATAGAAAAAGAAGAAGAATCCCTGCCGCCATGCTTCAAAAGAAAAGGAGCGGATTGTTATGTGGGTAGGCTAATCCCTGACATCTCTCTACGTGTGGTAGGTTCTATGTGATGTCACTGAATAGGGAACCAGCTAATATATTTATGCACCTGTTACAAGGCACGGGTCCTTTTCCTAAAAGTGAAAAAAGTTTCACACAAGGCAATCACCCAACTAGGCCGGCTCATGCAGTACAAACACCAATAAAGTGCTCTGCACGCTGCGAGAAGACGTAGCACGCCCGCTTGGGCCGCCCATGTCTGGGTTGCCTATTTTTTAATTTTATTTTTTATTTTTTAGTTTTCTTTTATTTTTTATTTTTTCTACCTAAATAATTTCGGACTTCAAAAATGTTCCGAAATAAAAAGGAATGAGAATTTTGAAATATTTTTTTCATAAATAATAAAATGTTTGTGGATTCAAAAAATGTTCAAGTTTTTACAAAAAAATGTTTTCTTATTCAAGAACTGTTCAAAAATTTGAAAACAAATGTTTGAGAAATCAAAAACATGTTCATGATTTTTTCAAAAGGTCGTGTATAAAAAAAATGAAACAGAACAAAATTTCGCCAGTTCAAAAATATTCATGAATGGAAAAATATCCTAGGAATTCAAAAATTGCTCATGACTTACAAAATAGTTTATTAATTCATAAAATGGTCGCTGATTCAAAAAAGATTATGCATTTCAGAAAATGTTCATTAAAATGTTCGTGAATTTAAAAATTGTTGCACCAATTTCCAAAACAATGTTCATCCATTCTAGAGATGTTCGCCGATTCAAGAAAATAGTTTAAAAATGTTGATTTTTTTTAAAAAGTTTGCCAATAGTACAAAATATTAATGTATTCGAGAAGTATTCTTGATTTTTGAAAATGGTCAAAAATCTAAAAAGAGTTCATGAATTTTAGAAAAATCATGGTTTCAAATATGTTCGCGTGTTAAAAAAATGTTCATGATTTCACGAAATTGAAAGTGATACTATATCTCCGTGATGCAGCAAATTGTGATCATGACCACTGGAGATTATGAATTTTTTTCCCATTGCAACGCACGGGCCCTTTTTTTGCTAGTATAATAATAATAATAATAATAATAATAATAATAATAATAATAATAATAATAATAATAATAATAATAATAATAATAAATCACGCATTGAGTCTCCAGGTTCACCGTCATGGCATTTTTATAAAAAAGATCCTACTGTTTTGTGCAATTAACCCGCACTCCAGTCTTTCGTATCATACACAGTAATCTTTACCTAATAATAAAGAAAATTAGGTTTCTGTCGTACGTCAAGGAATTTGCCCATAGAGTTCACATAATTTACCCACCTATGCTCCTGGTAAGTGAAAAAAACGATTCGCTTTTGTTTGCCTTTTTTAGTCGGCCATTGCTTTTGGTTCAATAGGTTTTGATTCCCAAAAATACGCCAAGTGCTTGGCCAGCCCTGCTGGCTGGTCTCTCCCTCTTCCACCTGGAAGACCTAGGTTCGATCCCCCATCTCCCCATTTTCTCTATTATTACTCCCCTTTCGCTCCCCCTTTTCTCTAGACAGATGCCCGATTGGGCCGGCCCAGAACGGCCTTTAGCACTTATTTTTCTTACTTATTTTTACATACGTTCTGTATTTTTTTTTCTTTTGGCTTTATTTCGAAATACCATGAATATTTTAATCATAAAAATCACTTATATGCAGACTTTCAAAGAATGTTAATCATGCACTAAAGAAATGTCAAACTTGTTTAGAAAGAATGTTTCCATTATATACAAAAAAGTACAGTTCGAATAGAAAAATAGCAATATAATTTTTCATTCTTTAATAAATGTTAATCATATATTAAAAAAGTGTCAAATGTACATACAAAAATTATTTTTTGATGTATAAGGAAAATGTATAGAAACATATATAATGTGGTATGGAACAAAGTAGACATAAAAAATATAAGTTTTCAAAAATAGTACATGTATTTGGACTATGTTAAACGTGTATATAAAAAATATTCCTGATGTATACAAAAAATTTAGGATATGTATAAAAAGTAGACATAAAAAATAAATATGTTTTAAAAAATGTTGACCATGAAATTGGAAAGTATTAAATGTGTATATATAAAATGTTTCTGATGTATAAAAAATGTACAATGCTGCTGATACAAGCTTTACGTAAACCAATGTCTTGACTTTAATTTTCATATTGTTTTAAAAAAATCATATATTTTTAAGAATATCAATGTTGATATGCAACCTTGAACATTTGGTATGCATGTCCTTACAAATTGATTGTTTTTTATGGAGTTGTCTAATATGTTTGCAACCAAATTAAGAATTGACTTGGATTACAAAAAAACACATATATAAAGGAGGCAAAAATAATGTTATCATTAAATAATAAAATATACTTTGCTATTTTCATCGTAATGCAAATATTTGTTGGGCGCCAGCGAGGAGGAACGACAACAAATGCGTAAAGATATACCTGCAACTAGATATATTTTTATATTGTCTAAATTGGAAACACCTTGAATACACTTCAAAAATCATCACGTCTTTATGTTTTTGCGCAACATCACTTATCATGTTGTTTTTTGTTTTGCTGATGTATCGAGAGTGTGTATGCGAGGTAAAAAAATTTCTCCCGTTGCAACGCACGGGCATGTTTGCTAGTAAATAAAAAAGGAATCGTAATCGCTGTTTCAGAAGACCCGGACGGACGCAACGCCCCCGTCGTCCCCAACCCATCGGGAGGACAAGGATGTCGAACTCAGGCTGCGGCGCTGGTCCGGGTCTCCGGCTCTCCATGGGGATCGGACCGTCCTCCGGCGATCTCAGCTTCCTCTTCCCCAACACCTCCGCTGCCTGATAGAAAACAGAGGTGATGATCTCCGCCGCCGGCCTCCAGATCCCCGGCGACTGCAAGGTGGTCGACGCGCGCCCACTCCTGGCGGCCCTCCTCTTCGCCGCCGTCCGCGCCTCGCCCGCCTAGGAACTCCTCCGCCTCTTTGCCGCCGCGCCCATGAAGCTGATCCAGGCTAAGTCCTGGACGCTGGATGCAGAGTCTCCCATTCAAGGAGAAGAGGCAGGAGCTGCTCTCTGGTGTCGATGGAGGGGGGAAGGAGGAGCCAGCAATGGCACCATCAGGTGCTGATGCTCTCCGGTGCCGATGGAGGGCGGCATCAACAACATGAGGTGGTATTCAAGAGGTAGAGGGAGGACACGGTTGTACTGGGTGAGGGGGCTTTGCCGAGGATTGGTGGATGGATACTTCTCTGTGCCGTTGGCAGTGCGGGAGGGGATGGCCAGGAAGCGGGCTACCAATGGCGTGCTCTTGCAGGTGATTCTGAATTTCAGATACTTTTTGTCGAAGATGTCTGACATCTTCATATTGAATCATTGCATATGTAGACATAACAAATCAATTGGGCATTAATATTGTATCACTTCCGCTGAAAATATTTCCAAGTTTACTCATATGTAATTGGTAAATGATAATGTTGCTGCACTCCGTGGTATTGTTTTTATGTGACAATGGAACATTTTAGTTTTAGTCAGTATGATGGGGCCCTCTAGGCGGGATGGCATGGACCCAACAGCAAGGATATCGATCATGATGGATTCAACCATTCTGCTCGACATTGGATGCCATAATATGCTTATGATGTTGGTTAACTGAGGTACTCTAGCCCCAACCAAACTATGGCTCATCCAACCTCTGGTCAGGTTCACTATTATTCAATCTTAGTGCTGCATATTTCTATTTGGATGATACTATATCTTATTCCTGAGTTGTTATTTGTAAGGTGATGATGATTGTTAAGAATTGATGCCATTCTTTCTCCTGCCCCTTCTCTTTGTAGATTTAACTACTCGAGGAGGTTTGAGGAAGAGCTCGCTGGGCGAATTCTTCGGTGGGCTCAGCCGGCGCATGACACGGATCGAGCCGGCGGCTAGGCTTAGCCATAAGGAGTACTGTGGAGGTCATGGGCGGCAAGGGAAGTAAGTGGCAACATGAATGGGGCGCCATGTTGCAATGAAGGGCGTGGGCTTATGGGGTTTTGACTCTTTGAGTCATGCTTACTGGGCTAAGGGCACCCGATATTTTCTTGATTCTGTTCCAGCACCAGTTTACCACGGTAAAGACAATCCACAACCTTATGATCAGAAGACTGGATGGTTATTGTAAATTATCATCCTCTTTTGAAGTGGGTGAGAGGCATAGTAGTTATTTTGTATTGCACCTCAAAACAGGTAAACATCACTTCTCCTTTGTGGACCTGTGCATTGTGCTCATCGATAAGTTTTGTCCCGAATTTTTTTCTCATTTGAGTTTTGCCACATTTGGTATTGTTCGATATGCTATTTAATATATAGTGTGTGCTCCCACCTCAGTTGATCAATTGTTTTTCACTTAGCAGCGGGTGCTGATGAACCAACTATGCCAGTAATGTCCTTAATTTTAGAGAAGATGCAAAACCAAGAACATGCATGAGCTTGCATACTTGCTGGTAGCCGGGAGAATTTTCAGTGACCAATGGAAGCTTTGATGTATTCTTTTCAAGCAAAATAAATCGTCTACTACCCATACCCATGTCAGGTTTCAGCTCAAATTGTGGTGATTCTATTCTATGCAATTTAATTTTCTTGCTAATGCTACGTTTTAGCAATCCTTATCTCTTTGTATACGGTGCGTGCGTGTGAACTATATTTTCCTAATGGTAAATCTACTTTTCCCCATCGTGTGACTTAAGGCTAATCTATTCATGGTTAATTTTCCTTCATGTACAAAGGTTTTTCTTCTCTTTCTTTTACAGTAACATAGACCATGCTCACATGGTCGCGACTTGCAAAAGAGATGGAAACGTGCATATAGATCTCTCAAGCGTGCACATATTCTTCTGTTTCATAAAAAAGGAAGTCTTGATCGGATCACATAGCAAGTTTTGAAGACAAACAGTCCAATGTCGCCTCCACACTACCCGAAATTATCTAGTTGCCGACGGCCTCATCTATGCCGACGGCGCCCGTCAGTATAAATGGACATATGCCGACAGCCAAGGGCAGGCCGTAGGCGTAGAATAGCCGTTGGCATATGTGTATCTATGCCGACGGAGGCCGTCGGCATATTACGGCCGTCGGGACAGCTCGCGGTACGCCTACGGGGACCGTCGGCATAGAGGAGGCCGTCGGCATAGATAGGGCCCACCTACCCGATTAGCGGCGACCGTTTGACGGCGTCAAAACTACGCCGACGGGGGATAACGGCGGCCGTCGGCATAGAGTTGCTGACATCACCGATCCGCACCGTCGACACGTCATCGATCCGAGGCAGTGAGGGCCTGTGGTGTGGCAGAGATATGCCGACGGCGTAGCCGTCGGCATAGTCCTAACCCATGCTATCTGCCACGTCATCAATCCGCATGCAATGCCATGTCATCGATGCGTGGGATCGTAGCTCCGTGTGCGTAGCTAGCATACATTTATTTTTTTATTTTTAGTTTATATATTTATTATTTGTATTTTTTCACAACATAAATGTGCCTTATTTAAACAAAAAACATGCCCCGATGGTATATCGATTGGCCCCCTCACGGACGTCACTGCCGCCGTGTCACGGAGGGGGGAAACGGTCGACATGGAGGGAATCTGGTTAGAGGGGGGATTCGGGGTGGCCTTCGGGGTGTAGCTATGCTACCGAAACATCGCATGGGTCCCGATGCATGTGTGAAAGTGTTCTGGCATGCGTAGACGCCCGTCTTGGGGCTCCATGGTGTGGCCCCCTCCACGGAAGGCAGAGCCGCCGTCACTTGGAGGGGGGAAGGTGCGGGTGCGGTGGAACCGGAGGGAATCTAGTGTTGGGTTGGGTCCAAACCGTGTTTGCGGATGTTGCTATGGGCTGACCTATCACAACCAGGTGGAAGAGTCCACCGGTCAAAGCCCCCCCGACGAAAGTCAAAGGGCTAGATCTACTCGTCGACTAGGATTC
>NC_041380.1:17107647-17113935 GCF_002162155.2 Triticum dicoccoides
CGGGTGCGGTGGAACCGGAGGGAATCTAGTGTTGGGTTGGGTCCAGACCGTGTTCGGGGATGTTGCTATGGGCTGACCTATCGCAACCAGGTGGAAGAGTCCACCGGTCAAAGCCCGTCCGACGAAAGTCAAAGGGTTAGATCTACTGGTCAACTGGGATTCGGGGTGGCCTTCGGGGTATAGCTATGCACTAGTAGAAAAAGGGTCAAACGTGAAGCACATTAGTGCCGGTTTGAATTAGAGCCGGCACTAATGTGTACATTAGTGCCGGTTCGTGGCGGCGATCAATAGTACCGGTTTGTGGCGAACCTTTAGTACCCGTTCATGCCACGAACCGGTACTAAATAGGTTGTGTCAGCCTGCGGTCAGGCTATGGCCCCACCATCACCATTTAGTGCCGGTTCGTACCACGAACCGGTACTAATGAGGTTATGGCAAGCTGTTTTTAGTCCCACCTCGCCAAGAGAGAGGCAGTATGAGCGGTTTATAAGCCGTGAGTGCACAGACAATGACGAAGAGTTGCAATGCTCACCTACATGTTGATTAGCTTCAAGCCTTGCGGAATAGCATAGATTGCACTAAGCTATGTGCAGTGCAGTCTACACTATTCCGAATGGCTTGAAGCAAATTAACCAACATTGCACCTCTTTTTTATTTTTAATAACTTATTTGAACTCCGGACTTCTTTTGTGTTCAGTATGCAACATTTAAAGCGACGTCATCAATTTCCAACATGTTCTGACATCATTTGTTGTTTTCCGGTCATTTACCTAATTGTTTAGAGAGCTAAATGACCGTGAAATTGAAAATCACTAGAAAATGAATCCTGAAAATGTTGAAACTTGGCATGGTATCATCATATCACCCGCATAGCATGCGCGAAAGAGTAGAGAGGGTCACGGCAAAAACTGGACGCACTTCATGTACAAACTGGACAAACTCTTTCCGAGTATCAGGGTTTCAGAGTCCGGAGTGGGTACTAATATGCATCCCACCAATCAGGAAGAATCACATGGATCGTGTGTTTCTGTCTAGCTCTTGCGAGTCGTTGGATCAAGGGTGTGTTTCTTCGTAGCTCATGTGAGTCATTGGATCGAAACTACCACAATCACTTTGTGAGCCAGACGACCCTATATATAGCCCACCTCTCGCCTTCCCTACATAAGTCTTTCAGTTCATCGACAACATACATCTACCAGTTCATCGACTGCATACATCTACCAGTTCATCGACTGAATACAAATCATTCGGATTCGCCATCATACGTCCAACCGTGCATTTGATATGCATATATATGCATCACGAGCCACGGTTGGGCTGTATGATGGCGATACCGATTGGTTTGTTCTAGATCCGACATAAAAGGTTTGATACAACTTCTTTTTTGTGACATAAGAGCTATCTCTCCTCCTACCTATTTTAGTTACACAACTACCTATTTGTGCCAAATTTTCACTTTTGCTGTTGCTCTTGCATCATAAGCATCCATGTTAACGCGTGTCCGGGGTGTGCCCCCCTCACGGACGGCGCTGCCGCCGGCACCTGGAGGAGGGAAACGGACGCGTGGGGTCTACACGGAGGGGATCTTGCTGTGGGTCTGGCCCGGATGTTGCTCCAAAGGGTTCCTATGGGCTGACCTAACACAACCGGGTGGGGAGGTCCACTGGTCAAAGCCCGTCCGTGCAAAGTCAAAGGGGTAGATCCCGTGGTCAAACGCTACAGGGTTAGGCGGGACGGGGCACTGGGGGGTAGCAATGCCACCGGAGCGTCGCACCGGGCCCTCATACATGCGGGGTGGTGTGGTGGCATGTCCGAAGAGGCGGGACGCGTCTCCGGGGCATGGCCCCCCCTCACGGACGGCGATGACACGGTAGTAGACGTTCTGCGGTAACGATGCGGCGTCAATATTACTAAATACTCGGAACGCGATAAAATCATGATTTTTTTGCACGACGTAGGCACATGTGCTATAGGAATGATGGTATTTTTTCATAATTTTTGGTGATGTAGAAGTATCCGAAAAATTCCGTCTACGCGGATTGCCCTTCGCGCGTCTACGGCTGTGGCCGGCGGCCTCCGGGTGCTAGCATGCCGCCAAATCTTGCGCCGGCGGCCTCTCACAAGTCTGGAAGTGTTGTGGCGGTTGCAAACGCCCGACGCGCGTGTCCGGGGTGTGCCCCCCTCACGGACGGCGCTGCCGCCGGCACCTGGAGGGGGGAAACGGACGCGTGGGGTCTACACGGAGGGGATCTTGCTGTGGGTCTGGCCCGGATGTTGCTCCAAAGTGTTCCTATGGGCTGACCTAACATAACCGGGTGGGGAGGTCCACTGGTCAAAGCCCGTCCGTGCAAAGTCAAAGGGGTAGATCCCGTGGTCAAACACTACAGGGTTAGGCGGGACGGGGGCACTGGGGGATAGCAATGCCACCGGAGCATCGCACCGGGCCCTCATACATGCGGGGTGGTGTGGTGGCATGTCCGAAGAGGCGGGACGCCTCTCCGGGGCGTGGCCCCCCCTCACGGACGGTGATGACACGGTAGTAGACGTTCTGCGGTAACGATGCGGCGTCAATATTACTAAATACTCAGAGCGCGATAAAATCATGATTTTTTTGCACGACGTGGGCACATGTGCTATAGGAACGATGGTATTTTTTCATAATTTTTGGTGATGGAGAAGTATCCGAAAAATTCCCTCTACGCGGATTGCCCTTCGCGCGTCTACGGCTGTGGCCGGCGGCCTCCGGGGGCTAGCATGCCGCCAAATCTTGTGCCGGCGGCCTCTCACAAGTCTGGAAGTGTTGTGGCGGTTGCAAACGCCCGGCACGCGTGTCCGGGGTGTGCCCCCCTCACGGACGGCGCTACCGCCGGCACCTAGAGGGGGAAACGGACGCGTGGGGTCTACACGGAGGGGATCTTGCTGTGGGTCTGGCCCGGATGTTGCTCCAAAGTGTTCCTATGGGCTGACCTAACACAACCCGGTGGGGAGGTCCACTGGTCAAAGCCCGTCCGTGATGAGTCAAAGGGGTAGATCCCGTGGTCAAACGCTACAGGGTTAGGCGGGACGGGGGCACTTGGGGTAGCAATGCCACCGGAGCGTCGCGCCGGGCCCTCATACATGCGGGGTGGTGTGGTGGCATGTCCGAAGAGGCGGGACGCGTCTCCGGGGTGTGGCCCCCCCTCACGGACAGCGATGACACGGTAGTAGACGTTCTGCGGTAATGATGCGGCGTCAATATTACTAAATACTCGGAGCGCGATAAAATCATGATTTTTTTGCACGTCGTGGGCACATGTGCTATAGGAACGATGGTATTTTTTCATAATTTTTGGTGATGGAGAAGTATCCGAAAAATTCCCTCTACGCGGATTGCCCTTCGCGCGTCTACGGCTATGGCCGGCGGCCTCCGGGGGCTAGCATGCCGCCAAATCTTGCGCCGGCGGCCTCTCACAAGTCTGGAAGTGTTGTGGCGGTTGCAAACGCCCGGCACGCGTGTCCGGGGTGTGCCCCCCACACGGACGGCGCTGCCGCCGGCACCTGGAGGGGGAAACAGACGCGTGGGGTCTACACGGAGGGGATCTTGCTGTGGGTCTGGCCCGGATGTTGCTCATGGGCTGACCTAACACAACCGGGTGGGGAGGTCCACTGGTCAAAGCCCGTCCGTGCAAAGTCAAAGGGGTAGATCCCGTGGTCAAACGCTACAGGGTTAGGCGGGACGGGGGCACTGGGGGTAGCAATGCCACCGGAGCGTCGCGCCGGGCCCTCATACATGCGGGGTGGTGTGGTGGCATGTCCGAAGAGGCGGGACGCGTCTCCGGGGCGTTGCCCCCCCTCACGGACGGCGAAGACACGGTAGTAGATGTTCTGCGGTAACGATGCGGCGTCAATATTACTAAATACTCGGAGCGCGATAAAATCATGATTTTTTTTGCACGACGTGGGCACATGTGCTATAGGAACGATGGTATTTTTTCATAATTTTTGGTGATGGAGAAGTATCCGAAAAATTCCCTCTACGCGGATTGCCCTTCGCGCGTCTACGGCTGTGGCCGGCGGCCTCCAGGGGCTAGCATGCCACCAAATCTTGCGCCGGCGGCCTCTCACAAGTCTGGAAGTCTTGTGGCGGTTGCAAACGCCCGGCACGCGTGTCCGGGGTGTGCCCCCCTCACGGACGGCGCTGCCGCCGGCACCTGGAGGGGGGAAACGGACGTGTGGGGTCTACACGGAGGGGATCTTGCTGTGGGTCTGGCCTGGATGTTGCTCCAAAGTGTTCCTATGGGCTGTCCTCACACAACCGGGTGGGGAGGTCCACTGGTCAAAGCCCGTCCGTGCAAAGTCAAAGGGGTAGATCCCGTGGTGAAACGCTACAGGGTTAGGCGGGACGGGGGCACTTGGGGTAGCAATGCCACCGGAGTGTCGCACCGGGCCCTCATACATGCGGGGTGGTGTGGTGGCATGTCCGAAGAGGCGGGACGCGTCTCCGGGGCGTGGCCCCCCCTCACGGACGGCGATGACACGGTAGTAGACGTTCTGCGGTAACGATGCGGCGTCAATATTACTAAATACTCGGAGCGCGATAAAATCATGATTTTTTTGCACGACGTGGGCACATGTGCTATAGGAAGGATGGTATTTTTTCATAATTTTTGGTGATGGAGAAGTATCCGAAAAATTCCCTCTACGCGGATTGCCCTTCGCGCGTCTACGGCTGTGGCCGGCGGCCTCCGGGGGCTAGCATGCCGCCAAATCTTGTGTCGGCGGCCTCTCACAAGTCTGGAAGTGTTGTGGCGGTTGCAAACGCCCGGCACGCGTGTCCGGGGTGTGCCCCCCTCACGGACGGCGCTGCCGCCGGCACCTAGAGGGGGAAACGGACGCGTGGGGTCTACACGGAGGGGATCTTGCTGTGGGTCTGGCCCGGATGTTGCTCCAAAGTGTTCCTATGGGCTGACCTAACACAACCGGGTGGGGAGGTCCACTGGTCAAAGCCCGTCCGTGCAAAGTCAAAGGGGTAGATCCCGTGGTCAAACGCTACAGGGTTAGGCGGGACGGGGGCACTTGGGGTAGCAATGCCACCGGAGCGTCGCACCAGGTCCTCATACATGCGGGGTGGTGTGGTGGCATGTCCGAAGAGGCGGGACGCGTCTCCGGGGCGTGGCCCCCCCTCACGGACGGCGATGACACGGTAGTAGACGTTCTGCGGTAATGATGCGGCGTCAATATTACTAAATACTCGGAGCGCGATAAAATCATGATTTTTTTGCACGACGTGGGCACATGTGCTATAGGAACGATGGTATTTTTTCATAATTTTTGGTGATGGAGAAGTATCCGAAAAATTCCCTCTACGCGGATTGCCCTTCGCGCGTCTACGGCTGTGGCCGGCGGCCTCCGGGGGCTAGCATGCCGCCAAATCTTGCGCCGGCGGCCTCTCACAAGTCTGGAAGTGTTGTGGCGGTTGCAAACGCCCCGCACGCGTGTCCGGGGTGTGCCCCCCACACGGACGGCGCTGCCGCCGGCACCTGGAGGGGGAAACGGACGCGTGGGGTCTACACGGAGGGGATCTTGCTGTGGGTCTGGCCCGGATGTTGCTCCAAAGTGTTCCTATGGGCTGACCTAACACAACCGGATGGGGAGGTCCACTGGTCAAAACCCGTCCGTGCAAAGTCAAAGGGGTAGATCCCGTGGTCAAACGCTACAGGGTTAGGCGGGGCGGGGGCACTGGGGGGGTAGCAATGCCACCGGAGCGTCGCACCGGGCCCTCATACATGCGGGGTGGTGTGGTGGCATGTCCGAAGAGGCGGGACGCGTCTCCGGGGCGTGCCCCCCCCTCACGGACGGCGATGGCATCGTTACCGCAGAACGTCTAATACCGAGCACTGAAAAGTTCACAGCAACTGTCCATTTTCTTCATGTAAGTGTAATGAATACCGGAGCTTATAACATATGGATTAGTGAACTATTTAAACAGGTCAAATTGCTTTTCCCTCGGCGAGGTGGGATTATTTTTAAAAAAAAGCAGTTGACATCTATGCCTACGGCATAGCCGTCGGCATAGGCCTCCCATCTATGCCGACGGCCTTGCCGTCGGCATAGAGACGCACATGTCCACGGATCGATGACGTGGCAAAGTGGCGGGCCTGTGCCGACGGCCAGGCCGTTGGCATAGGGCCGGCCTTCTCACCTTGCGGTTCTCCCCCGCACCACCCATTCGCCATCCTCCCCGACCCACACCCGCGCCGCCGCCCACCCGCGCCGCCGCCCACCACCTCCGCCGCCCGCCCCGAGCCC
>NC_041380.1:17114382-17119594 GCF_002162155.2 Triticum dicoccoides
GCTCCCTGCCCCGACCTCGCGCCGGCCGCCCCGCCCCTACCCTGCGCCGGCCGCCCCGCCCCTACCCGGCCCAACTCCGGCCGGCCCTCTCGAAGGTGATTTTTTTGAAGTTTTTAGTGTTTTTTAGTAATTTTGTAGCTAGTTAGATATAGATAGTTAGATAGGTATTTAGATAGGTATTTAGATAGTTAGATACATAGTTAGATAGATAGTTAGATAGGTAGATAGTTAGATAGATAGTGAGACAGGTAGTAAAAAAAATTGGTTAGATGAGATGCTATATGTTGCATACCTTGAAAAAAATTAGTGACCATTATGAATATGTGATGGCGATGATGAATATGTGATGACGATGATGAATATGTGATGACGATGATGAATATAGGTAGTAAAAAAATTAGGTTAGACGAATAGGTGATAATGATGATGATGAATATGTGATGATGATGATGAATATATTGTTAATGTTGTTAGTTTTTTTTGCCTACATGATGCAAAAATAAATGAATGCATGTTTAAATGTTTTAAATATGCTCTATGAGTTGTGATGTTCTAATTTTTTGTCGCGATGGAATTTGCAGGCTTTGTGGTTTAGCATTTCATTGGAGTGACCGTTGTCCGGCGCGTTGGTCCCCCTGAGCATCCCTCTGCTGTTCGACTACTTCCTCGACAGCCGAGGGTGAGCTACAAGTCCATCTCCTCCAATTTTTCATATCACTAGATTTCATTCTCAAGTCAAGTGGCGTAACCTAGGCGTCTCCCGTCCGAAAGGGTTGCATCGATAAATATGCATTCAATTGCATATTTATCACCGCAGCTCTTTCGGATTGTCCAGCGTTTTCCATGGAAAGCCCGAGGATGTGTAGATTGGGTATGTTCTCCATGTTCTACCCCGTTCTGAGACAGGATTTCGGCGGCGCCTCCCCATTGTTCTCCGGAGCACATTCTCTCGGCAATTTGCCGAGACGTGTATCTGGAGAACAGCGGGGAGGTGCTGCCGAAATTTTGTCTCGGAACGGGGTAGAATGGAGAACGTACTCAATCTACACATCCTCGGGTGGGATTAGGACCCATCTTTACCTATTAGAGATGTAGGTGGATTCAACGCGGTAGAAACTGAAAATTTGATGTGATTAATTTAAGTGAATCCTTAATTATGTTGTGTGGCTTGCAAAAAAGCAGAGGATGGCAGATAATAAGTGGATGTACAGTGGTTTTATCCGTCGGAATCGAGTAACATCAGAGTGGATCGCGAAAACCGATGTGTATTTGAAGGAGATATTCCGTCGTCTAATGAGAATTATCCCACCATGCCCCTGTGCGAGATGTGCCAGACGTCACCGTAGAAATCAGACGGACATGAGTGAGCACCTTCGCACACACGGATATATGCCAAACTTTGACATGCCGCCGATAAACATAGCCGAGAAGGACCGTGGTAGAGAGGAGGTGATGCAACAACGCATCGATGGATATGAGGACGATGGGGTCAGGGACATGCTAGATGATGTCATTGTTGCAGAAACGGCAAATGCGACACCTTCAGAGAATGAACCGGAGGAGCCGGAGGCAACCGCAAAGGCCTTCTTGGAGGTCTTGGCCTCATCGAAGAAACCTCTTTATGCGGGTGCGAAAATATCTCAGCCGGATGCCATCTCGCAACTGATTGCAGTGAAGGCCGAGTACGACTGTAGCCAGAAATGCTTCGAAGCATTCCTGGGAGTATGGGCTAACAGCCTCCCTGAGGGTCATGAACTGCCGAAAAGCATGTACGATACAAAGAAAATCATGAAGGCACTCTCTATGGATTATGAGAAAATAGATGTTTGCCCGAAGAATTGCCTTTTGTTTAGGCACGAGTATGCGGATGACAAGTACTGTAAGAAGTGCGGTTCGTCTCGGTACATTGAGGTGGTCGGTGAGGATGGTGAGAAAAAGCAGCTAACCATCCCCGTTAAGGTTCTTCGATATCTTGATTTTATAAAAAGATTGCAGCGCCTTTTCATCACGAAGGAGTCTGCCAAAATGATGAAGTGGCACAAGGAAGGTATAAGGTACAATCCAAAAAAAATCATACGTCCATCGGGAGGGGAAGCATGGAAGTCATTCGATGAAGAATACCCCGAGGAAGCAGCCGAGGCTGGGAATGTCAGAATAGCCATATCAGGTGATGGGTTGAATCCATATGGTATGTCGTCCAATCCATATAGCTGCTGGCCTGTGTTTGTAATTCCGCTCAATCTTCCTCCCGGTGCCCTAATGCAACGGAAGACCATGTTCTTGTCGCTCATCATTCCGGGGCCTGACTACCCGGGGAAGCAATTGGGCGTGTTTATGCAGCCGCTTGTGGATGCTTTGCACCATTCTTGGTACTTTGTGAGGTTGACATACGACCGGGATCTGCAAAGAAATTTCTTGATGAAAGTTTGGTTGCACTATTGCATGCATGACTTTCCCGGCTATGCTCTATTCTGCGGATGGTGTACAAGTGGTAAGATGCCATGCCCAGTGTGCGTGCAGGCTCTGCGAATGATTTGGCTGAGTAAGGGTGGCAAGTATGTAGCCTTTGACCTGCATCGACAGTTCCTCCCTCCAGACCATCCAGATAGGGAAGACAAGAAGAACTTCACGAAAGGCCGGGTTGTTCATGAAGTAACCGAGATTCCAACATTTTCGGGGACAGATGTTCTTGCTCAGCTAAAAGCTCTCAAGCCTAAAGTCAAAGGCAAAGGCAAAGCCAAAGCCAAAGGCTTCGAGGGATATGGTGAGACGCACAACTGGACGCACATTACCCCCTTCTCGCAGCTTCCCTATTTCAAGGACCTCAAACTTCCTTACAATATTGATGTGATGCACACCGAAAAGAATGTGGCAGAGTCCCTTTTCCACACGATCCTCAACATTCCTGATAAGACGAAGGATAACGTAAAAGCTAGAGCCGATCAACAGAGAATTCGTGATAGACCACGCCTGAACATGAAGCCTCCCACAGGCGGTCAAAAAAACTGGTTCAAGCCAGATGCTGACTTTGTCCTTAAACCGCCAGAAAAAAAAGAAGTACTTATCTGGCTGAAAGAAATTTTGAAGTTCACCGATGGTTATGCATCAAATATAAGTAAGGGAGTCAATCTTTCAACGGGCAAAGTGTCCGGCCTGAAGAGTCATGACTACCATGTATGGATTGAGCGGATAATGCCGGTGATGGTTTGAGGCTATGTCCCCGAGCATGTCTGGCGAGTGCTTGCCGAGCTTAGCCATTTCTTCCGCACGCTCTGTGCTAAAGAAGTAAGTAAAGAGGTGATTGAAAAATTGCATAAGAAGGCACCGGAGTTGATAGTCAAGCTAGAGAAGATCTTTCCGCCAGGCTTTTTTACTCCGATGACACATCTACATGCCATTATGCTTTTATTATGTAGGTGTGTCCAAATTGGTGTTATGGAAAAGACGAGTCCTGGGTGGCATTGGTGGATCTTTGGTGTGATGAGGCTGGAGCCTGGGCGGCTATGAGAACCATAAATAAGGCTAACCGAGGGACGGAGGGAGTACATGCTCAGGGAAACCGAAACCACTATCTCCACAAGGCAGTTAATGTATGACTAACCCCATTAAACATTCTTCTTCTATTTACCATCACTTTATTATGTATGACTAACCTCTGTTTGGTGGTGCAGGAGGAGAAACTGAAGCGGCCGCTCTCACACATGCAGGCGTGGGAGATCGCCCATACGCGGAAGGACCCCAAGCTTGGCGAGCCCAAGTACTATGGCAAGAAGACCGCAGGGAGGAAGAAGGCCTACTCCGAAGCGTATCTGGAGTTACATCCTGACACACCTGACCCCATTGCGGCACCTCTGGACGACATGGCGATGGTGAGGATGGGGCCCAAGGAGCACAATCGGGAGGCGGTTCTCGATGCTGTGATCACTCCTAGTATCTCCTACACACAGCTTCGTCGGATCGACCCGAGCCTGAGCCAGCGCATGAGCCAGCCAGTGACTAGTACACAGTTCCTCTTTCAGGAGCAACAATCTGTAAGTATTTTCCCTATTATCTTCATTTCTCACTTCATTTTCCGCATTTAGTAGTTTTATGAGTTCCATCATGTCATACCGTAGGCCTACATGGAGTACACACGCCAGGAGACCATGGCGTGGCATCAGAGGCTTTATGAACACCAAGTGCAGAGGGATAGCCAGATGCAGCAGGCTTTTCAGGATATGGCGGCCGGCAGGTGTCCTCAGTTCCCTCCAGCACAATGCCCTCCAGCACAACCAGTGCTGATGAGCTTTGAGGAGTTTGTGGCACAGAACGCCGACCCCTCGCCGGTTAGTTCATCCCCAATCTATTCACCCAAAGCATGTCATGCCTTTTAACACAGTCATATATCCCGTGCATATGTCTTTTCAACATCCAGGGAACAGGTGGATCTACCATTGGCGGTGGTCTTCGCAGCACTCCGGAGACACGGAGCCCGACCACTCCGATCCACGGAGGCAGAGGTGGAGGAGGAGGCGGTCTTGGCGGTAGCGCTGCCACTAGCAGTGACGACCTGGGCTTCGGCAGTCTTGGCGGTGACGACCTCCGTGGTGCTCGACGTCCTGGCGCTTAAGCCTTTGGGTCACATTGTGGCGGTCTTGGTGGTGATGATACTTATATGCTTGTGATGTTTCTTATTGTTGTTTGTGAGATTCTTATGCTTGGTGGTGATGATACTTATATGCTTCTTATGATGCTTGATATGTTTCTTATTGTTGTTTGCGATGCTTCTTATGATGTGTGATGATGAATTTGTTGTGTGATGCTGCTGGGCCAGCTGTTATGTGATGCATATATTTGTTGTGTGCTGTATATATTCAAATGAATTGAGCTGAAACAAAACAGAAAAAAGAAAAAAAAACAGACAGAAACTATGCCGACGGCTAGGCCATCGGCATAGAGCTGCCGTGAGCTCCCAGTGGCTGCCACGTGGCAGGTCTATGCCGACGGCCTAGCCGTCGGCATAGTTTCAAACTAAGCCGACGGCTAAGCCGTCGGCATAGGCCTGCTCCAGGAGCTCCCAGTGGCTGCCACGTGGCAGGTCTATGCCGACGGTCTAGCCGTCGGCATAGTTTCAACCTAAGCCGACAGCTAGGCCGTCGGCATAGACCCGCCCCAGGGGTGACGCCTGCTCGCCACGTGGCACGTCTATGCCGATGGCCTAGCCTTCGGCTTA
>NC_041380.1:17119926-17139958 GCF_002162155.2 Triticum dicoccoides
CGGCTTAGTTTGAAACTGTGCCGACGGCTAGGCCGTCGGCATAGACGTGCCACGTGGCGAGCAGGCGTTGGTCAGCACTTGACGGCGGCCGCCGTTAGGCGATAACGTTGCCGACGGCCCCGGCCGTCGACATAGATGTACGGACATCGTCGAGATAGGGCCTATGCCGATGGCCTTTCTATGCCGACGACACTCCTGGCTACGCCGACAGATATGTTGCCGACGGCCCTATGCCGACGGGGGCCGTCGGCATAGGCCTGTCCCGACGGCCATTCAGGGCTATGCCGACGGCCCTGGCTGTCGGCATAGGGTGCGATCCCGGTAGTGCCACCGACTTCGCCGTCACCTCCGCCAACTTTGCGGGAAGACCATCCACCGTTGTCTCTGTGGACTTCACTGCAAGACCATCCGTCGTTGCCTCCGCCGACTTTGCCGGAAGACCATCAACTGTCGTCTTCACCTACTTCACCGCAGGTATATATTTTCGTTTGCAAATTATGATGCAACTATTTTTTATTTACAACCAGAGCTTACTGATGGTTATAGGATGAAAAACACGTGCATAGAAGTTGCAGGATTTTGAATAACAATTTGATTGCCCCTACTACTAATCAGCATTCCTATGGGATACGGGCCCCTGTTTGCCCCTGGTACTCCTGATGCAGGAGTAACACTTCCAGTTTGATTGCCTGAGGGAAGGGTCTCGCTTCAGGTCATTACATGTTTTTTCGCATTGAAGTGTAGTACATGGGATTAACCGTGTCCAGAACTGAACTTTAGCAGTAGGGACTGCAGAATTATCTGAAAAATACTGTATAAATGGGCATAGAATGCCAAGCTGTAAAGAAATGTGAACTGAAAGGAAGGGGCAAATTGTTTTCTAATGTGAGAAGTCCGATTGAACTCTGTAGTGGTTATCTTATTTCATTTGGCTCTATGATAACTTGCTTATATGTGCAAGTTACTCTGAAGCAGCAATATAAACAGGGTGATGTATCATAAAAATAGGGTCTACTTTCATAATCTAATTTGTGTATCTTTTCTCCTACATTCATTTCTTTACTTCCATAAGTTTCCAGAGATATTCTATTTGAAACAACCAACCTATTCTTTTTTCTAGAATGTATAAGCTGTATAACTGTACTTATTTTTAATATATGTTGAAGTATTTGGTACCAACAGATTTTTCCGCAACTAACATTGTGCATATTTGTCATGGTTGGAGTTCAATATTGAAAACCTAAGATTAGAACTGTATATCGGGATTCATGGTTAGAATTTGAATGATAAGGGATGAAGTAATTGATTTTGGGTCATAAATAAATCAAATCAAATGTGATGATTTTTTCTCCTGTTGCAACGCACGGGCCCTTTTGCTAGGAAGAGTTTTACACATGGAAATTTCCCATTGGTCGGGGCTGTTAACGGGTTATCGGATCCAAAACCCGACCCGATAGCTTAACGGGGTTCCGTTACGGTGGATGCCACGTGTCGGTCACCCTTGACGAAAGAACTTCTGTGACGCGCGATTTATCATCATGGAAGTGGACACTTCCATGATGATAATTTTGGTAATGTCATGGAACACTTCTACGACAACACATGTATGACTATCTTGATTCTGTCATAAATTTGTCATGGATGTACATGCATGACAAAAAAAGCGACATACTGTGACAAACACATATCATCACAGAAGTGTATTTTTTTGTAGTGACAGGTTTTGAATAATTGTTTCTCTTGGGAGCTCATGATTGGGGCATGAATATAAAATTGATTTAAGCCTCCCCCAAGCTTGAGCGATGCTTTCTCCTTCGCAAGGCCAAAAATTATATATATAATTGCGATCACGATGAACAAGATGCATAGGGTAATACTTTTGATGAAATTCCAATTTCAATCTTCTATAGTTCCATGATCTCGTATCATCACATAGCCTATACCATGTCAATGCGTCTCCCTTCAAAGATAAAGAGAAGACCTTCTTCTTAGCAACATCATCGGGTATACCTGCAAGCTTAAATAATCCACAAACTTCATCCACATATATTAGGTGCTCATCAGGATGCTTTGTTCCATCTCCTGTAAAAGGATTAGCTAGCAGTTTTTTATCATACCCGAAGGAAATTCAAAGGGAACATTTTCATATTCAATAGGTTCAGTAGGTTGAGGAGCAACTCTTTGCTCTAATGGTCTGGGTGAAGATACCCCGAACAAGCCCCTCAGAGGATTACTTTCCATAGTAACAAGTGACAGTAAATTTCAGCACACTATATAAAATTTTCCTTACCAAATTCCTCCTACCAAAGGCGCTTCACTCGCCGGCAACGGCGCCAGAAAAGAGTCTTGATGACCCACAAGTATAGGGGATCTATCTTAGTCCTTTCGATAAGTAAGAGTGTCGAACCCAACGAGGAGCAGAAGGAAATGATAAGCGGTTTTCAGCAAGGTATTCTCTGCAAGTACTGAAATAAGTGGTAACAGATAGTTTTGTGATAAGATAATTTGTAACGAGCAACAAGTACCAAAAGTAAATAAAGTGCAGCAAGGTGGCCCAATACTTTTTGTAGCAAAGGACAAGCCTGGACAAACTTTTATATAATGAAAAGTGCTCCCGAGGACACATGGGAATATCGTTAAGCTAGTTTTCATCACGTTCATATGATTCGCGTTCGGTACTTTGATAATTTGATATGTGGGTGGACCGGTGCTTGGGTGCTGTTCTTACTTGAACAAGCATCCCACTTATGATTAACCTCTATTGCAAGCATCCGCAACTACAACAAAAGTATTAAGGTAAACCTAACCATAGCATGAAACATGTGGATCCAAATCAGCCCCTTACGAAGCAACGCATAAACTAGGGTTTAAGCTTCTGTCACTCTAGCAACCCATCATCTACTTATTACTTCTCAATGGCTTCCTCTAGGCCCAAATAATGGTGAAGTATTATGTAGTCGATGTTCACATAACACCACTAGAGGCTAGACAACATACATCTCATCAAAATATCGAACGAATACCAAATTCACATGACTACTAATAGCAAGACTTCTCCCGTGTCCTCAGGAACAAACGTAACTACTCACAAAGCATATTCATGTTCATAATCAAAGGGGTAATAATATGCATAAAGGATCTGAACATATGATCTTCCACCAAATAAACCAACTAGCATCAACTACAAGGAGTAATCAACACTACTAGCAACCTACTAGTACCAATCCCGGACTTGGAGACAAGAATTGGATACAAGAGATGAACTAGGGTTTTGAGAGGAGATGGTGCTAGTGAAGATGTTGATGGAGATTGCCCTCTCCTGATGAGAGGAGCGTTGGTGATGACGATGGCGATGATTTCCCCCTCCCGGAGGGAAGTGTCCCCGGCAGAACAGCTCTGCCGGAGCCCTAGATTGGTTCCGCCTCGTGGCGGCGGAGTCTCATCCCGAAAGGTTGCCTCTGTTTTTTCCTCGACGAAAGACCTCATATAGCAGAAGATGGGCATCGAAGAGCCACCAGGGGGCCCACGAGGTAGGGGGCGCGCCCCCCACCCTCGTGGACAGGGTGTGGGCCCCCTGGTCTTCATCTTTGGCAAGGATTTTTCATTATTTTTTATAAGATGATCCGTGGAGTTTCAGGACTTTTGGAGTTGTGCAGAATAGGTCTCTAATATTTGCTCCTTTTCCAGCCCTGAATTCCAGCTGCCGGCATTCTCCCTCCTTATGTAAACCTTGTAAAATAAGAGAGAATAGCCATAAGTAATGTGACATAACATGTAATAACAGCCCATAATACAAATAAATATCGATATAAAAGCATGATGCAAAATGTACGTATCAACTACCTTGTTGAAGACAACGTAATGGATGATTTTTTTGCCTATCATCGGAAATGGATGGGACCCATGGTAGGACCACTTTTGAAGATGATCCTGAACAGCAACTACTAAGAAGGGCAGCCCATGGGACACTGGCACAATGGCGGTGCGAGCTGGGGAAAAAATGCAAATGTTGGGAATGTTCCAACCATCATATCTACCTGAGATTCAGATCTGGTTGGTAATGGGATATTTCAGACAACATATTTGGAAAGAAAATTTGCAACACAAACCGACGAGATGGCGTTGCGAGATTCTCGAGGAATGAACTATGATAGCAAGCTCCAAAACATGAGCTGGTTTTGCTACATACATGTGAACACATTGTCCCAGACAAGCATGACCACGTAGTAGTCTTATAATAAAACACTACCGTGTTCAGGTGGGGAACCATCAATTAGGATATCGAAGTCTTGTGCATGAAGTAGTATTCGCACATCAACTCCTTTTCCTTGAACAAATCAATCAGTGGCTTGGTGTGCAAGGGATTCATATAATGAAGGTTGCAAGGCTCCAGACCACAGAATACTTCGCACGTATGCATGACTGACTTGGGATGATTCCAGAGGAAGCAAAACAAACTTTCTCAAATTTAAGGCGGCAACCTGCATCATATGCACGCGAATTAGAGGAAGTCACTTCTTCCATCAAAACATAAACTTCATGAGCTAGCACGAAGAAAATGCTTTCAAAAGTTTCCAACGCTAACTTAGATGTTCAACATGAATCATGGACAAGATGAAAATGTTGTCAATGGGCTCAACAACAAACCATCCAGGCTTCCATATAGATGGAATTCCACAACTAAGTGAACACAGTGATAGCATTGGTCAGACCAAAGGATGTAATGGTGTATGCCCGAGGAATCAACCACGAGTAAGACAACATTACGAACATTGTTGGTTCTGATTTGATTTGAGGATAGACCACACTCAAACCAAAGTTTGGACAAGAGAATAGATCCAATAACTGATCACGAGGACCAATTGATGAAGATATCATCTTTCTTCAACACACACACACACATACACACACAAAAAGATATCCCTTAACACAAACTAAGTCAGACAAGCTTTTACCTTCCAACTCTCCAAGTTGTTATTTGGCTTAACCAACTAGCTCAGGGGTATCCAACACAGATTCTTGGAGAAGGGGTGGTTTAGAGGAAAACCAACTTGATCACGAACTCAACATAGTGGTCAGGGGACAACCTGGTAACACTTCCGAGAAGATATTCGGAAAATCATGAACCACCGATATGTTACTAAGCTCGAGAACAATCTTGCTTTTCAAGGCAAGACGATGTGATTAGAAGAGCAAAGGTTTGACAAAATCCTAACTCATCGATCGAAGAGTGCACCAACAAAAATGGACTAGGTAGCACGATCAGTCCTAGGATGGTGATTCAATAACCAACACGCTAAGGATGAGAATATTGTCCTTTAACTACCAAGCAACGCAGTTGCTAGGAGTATTGATTTCACACATCATGATTCACTTGTCGGTATTCCGGTTGCAGCAACACGGGAGCCGAGGAATGAACAACGATGGCGAGAGGTATCACTGTATCAAGAATTCATAAGATGGTGTGCAATTCCCATGACATTCTTGACATAAGACAGTAATACTTCAGGGTAGAACAGAATCAAAAGCTGGATTGGCATTTTGATCTGTGATACACAACTATTTTGACCCAACCCTGGAAATGGACGAGGTACTGGAGTTTTTTTCTCCTAGACATTCCGGAATAGAATGGCGTGACGGACCACAAGAATAATAGGCATAGATAACACGAATGCACAACTAGTCCTGATATCAATTGATAGACAGAAGTTAAAATACAACTAAAGAGGGACAACTCAAAGGAACATACGATTTTCTGAGTTGTGGGTGCATAGATTAGCATGTCGAACGAGTTCAACATATTTCTTCCGGATAACCAATGCAGAAAGGTAGAACTTGCAGAATCAAGACTCTACGACATGGCATCACAACAAGACTCTACGACTTAGAGTATTTATTCATTAGGCTCCGAGGAGCCAAGTATTACAAACATGGGTCTCATGACCCAACATACAGAGTATACAAGCAACAAGCGGAAGCATGAACATGTCTGAGTACAGACAACTACAAATGAAAAAGGCTGAGAAGCCTGACTATCCACAAGACCCTCCCAAGGGTACAAGATCGTAGCTGAGGTAACAAGCTAAACATCGAAGTCCACGCGGAACTACAAGCGAGACTGAAGCCTCTCTGCAAAACATAGAATAAGCAAACGTGAGTACAAATGTACCCAGCAAGACTTACATCAGAACTATCTACATATGCATCGGTATCAACAAAGGGGTGGTGGAGTTTAACTACAGCAAGCCAGCTTTGACTCAGTGGCTAAACTAAACTACGACTGCAAGTAACTCTTTGAGGTGGCGCACACGAGTCCACATATTCACCATATCGATACACCACTATGGATCCGCTCCCGTCTCCCTACAAGAACGCCATCCATAGCACTCACGCTTATCTTGCGCATTTTAGAGTATCCACTTTCACTTGTCTATGCAGTAAAAGAGAGCAGGAGCGAGAGAGTGGGATTGTATCGGAATGAACAAGGGGGTTTTGCTTGCCTGGCACTTCTGAAGATAGTATAGTTCTTCATCGGTGTCATCGATCTCGTCATCGGAACCACGACTACTGAGAGGGAACAAACATCGGCAACAGAGAAGGAAACACAATCAATGCAATGCACAATATGATGCATGATCATGACATGTCAATATGCTGTGTGTTGGGCTAATGCAACTAAAACCAGGGTGGTTTGAGCTTATTTGAATCAAGGATTCAAATACAAGCCTAAACTATGAACTCATATAAGTGCATTATCATGTTTCATCTAAACAGCAAGGTTAGGTTGCTGTAACATGCACTAAACCAGTATAGATGGAAAGATTGGATTTTTCTAATCATTTTTCATATATAACTTATTTCATTCTGAGTTACGGTTGATTTTATATGATTTTTAGAAGTTTATAACATTTTTTGTAATAAATAAACCATTTAAGATTTATTTAAATTCCAGAAAGAATTACTGCGTCAGCATGACATCACTGTGATGTCAGCGGTCAACAGGGCCGGTCCAGGTCAAACCTGACCAGTGGGGCCCGTGTGTCAGTGGCTAACTAAACTAACCTAGCTAATTAGCACTAACCTAGGTTAAACTAATTAAGTTTAAACCTAAACTAGATTAATTAGCCGGGCGGGGCCCGCATGTCAGTGTGAGAGAGGGGTCAAACCCCTGGGCAGACGGGGTCAAACCTTGCCGGTCAAAGCGGTCAACCCACCGGCGTTTAGCCGCCAGCGAGGCCGGACGCGGTGGAGCGCGTCGGGATTCACCTGCAGGGGCTCTTTTGGCGCGCAGGGAGCAGCTACGGGAAGAGGGTGGAGTGGCGCATCCAACGGTGGCGGTAGCGGAGGCTGGGGTGGCCGGGAGCAGCGCCGACGTCGAGGTTTGCGGCGGCCGGAGCTTGGGTGCAAGCGAGGATGGGGCTGCGGTGCGCAAATGAGCGCGGTGAGGTGCTACGAAGGCTCTACGCGATGCGGGGAGCGCGTTGGGCGCATGCCCGGGACCAAATGGTCACCGGAGCGTCACTGGCGACGAGCGCGGCGGCGGTGCGTGCTGGTGAACGTGGGGTAGTCGCTACGGCGCATGGGGAAAGAAAAGAAGAGGAGGGGAAGGTCAGTGGCTCACAACGGTCATGTAGAGAAGCTCGATGGGCTCGGGGAAGGGTTGGTGACGGCGTGCGGTCGCCGGTGATCTCGGCAGACCGTGGTTGAAGAAGACGGCGTTGGCAGCGTTTTAGGGCTTCCGGCGTCGCGTGGCTCGGTGAGGAGGAAGAGGAGGTCGGGGCTGAGCACGGGGACATGTCAGAGAGGCGCGGCAAAGGCGGTGGCCACGGCTACGTTGGTCGGCGGCGGCGAGCACGCTCGGCTGTGGTGGGGAACGGTGAGAGAGAGGCGGAGAGGAAAAAGTGCGGTGTCCAGGGGGTCGAGGGGAGGCCGGGGAGGCGGTTCAGGTGTCGCGGTAGCGAGGGATGCAAGTAGGCAGGGAGGTGGCGTGTCGCCACGGCGCGCGCGTGTGATGTCTCCCTCCTCTGCCTACTGGCAGAGGTAGAGGATGACTGGCATGGGCCCTGGTGGGCTAGGCCACCAGCTGGGCCAGCTAGGTGGGCTGCCAAGTAGGTCCAGGTGAGTGGCCCAGTGGCCTTCTCTCTCTCTCTCTCTCTCTCTCTTACTTAATTGTTTCTATTTTTCTATTTTTCTGCAACTTTAGAGCTTTATTAAAAATACAAAACTAACGCAAAACTCATGAAATTTCTCATACCACTGTTTGAAATATTTCCAACAGTAAACATTTTAGTTTACGATTATTTGGACATTTAAAATATTTGATAGCATTTAAATGTCCAAATGCAATTAACATATGATTTAATCCAGTGACCTTATGATGTCCTAGTAAAGTGTGCACCATTTTTGTCAGAGGTTCTAGACCAAGGCAAAGATGATGAACATTTTAGAAGGTCATTTCAGGTTCACTGAAAAAGATTTTATTTGAACCTATTTGAGTTCTTTCTGGTGCTAGGGTTAGATCAATCCCCATTTCAGCTTTACATAAAATTTAAACATGATGCAACATGCAGATCTAACCCAAGTGCATTACTGAACTAGGGTTGTGAGAACCGGCCACGGGAGCGAGCACAACTCCACCGGAAGGAGGGGACAGCCTCCACCGCAGCAACTAGCTGACCAGACGCGGTGACGAGGACTGTTCTGGCCCCAACGGCCCGGCCGGGGCCACATGGACCCAAATAGTCCTGCCACCACATTGTCGCTCGCCGATCGACGAAGTCTTCACCGCCCGCAGACCGCTGCCACCTCTCCACCACCAGGAAGCGCCATCGCCAAACACCAAGCCACCGGCCCGCCCCAACCCATATGGGGTCCAAATGGGCCTAGATCTAGGCTGGGCGGTTGCCGCCAGCCACCAGCGCCACCGCGCTGCCCCACGGCCAATGGCCGCACCACCGTGTCGAGAGCACTGCTGCACGCAGCAGCACCACTATCAGGCCACACCAACGCCGGCCGAAGCACACCGCCGCCAGCCACCACCGCCTGAGTAGGGAAGGCCGCGCGCGGGGAAGGGCTCGCCCGCCGCCGCCATCACCATGCGGGCAGGGCCCGATGGCGCCCGCCGGCAGTGGCGGGTGGAGGGAGGAGCGAGGGGGGGTATGGAGGAGAGTTAGGGATGAGGCCCCCAGTTGCCTCGCTCGGGGAGGCGACGCGGGGGTTTCCAAATCCAGGGCCTCCCAGTCTGGCGCAAGGGCCTCGTGCACAAAGGACCAAAGTGCTTGGGCCGCGACACAAGAGAACATAATATGGGTTCCCGTCTCCGGGGCGTGACATAGGGGGCAAGTACCATCACCCGGGCCGTGCCTCTTAAGAACCTCCGTCCCATAGGGAAGGCGGTCACACAGGAGATGCTAAACGAAAATCTTGATCTTTAGGTGTAATGGCGCCTTTCAGAGATGGGACAACCATTGAATGACAGAACGGTGGCAGAGCGCCTGATAAGCAGAACTCACAAAGAACTCTCCCGAAGGCGAGAGACTCCAGGCAACAGAGTCAAGGGACAGGGACAGCAGGAGAAGGACTACTTCCCTCAAGCCATCCCACTCAAGCACTTTAGCCGGTCCAAAGGAGCGGCGGAATGCGATGTTCCACTGCCCGTCTAGACTGGCATCGGAGATGAGGAGTTTTGGGTGAACACAGATAGCAAAGAGCCTAGGGAATCAAAAGAGGAGCGGTTCCCCATGAAGTCAGGGGTCGATCTAGAACTAGGTGCTATTCCTATTGCCAACTGAGAAGGTAGCACCCAGCTAGATCTCATCTTTAATAGCTTGGATGGACCTCCAAAACTGGGAGTCAGTGGAGCGAGAACAAGATAGCAAGGGTTCTCCTTGTAGATATTTTGCCTCAGGCAGCTGGAGCCATAAACCTCCATCACCTCTCATAATTTGCCAGACCCAACCAACGCAGCATGAGGACTTAAAGCGAAAATCATCAAGTGAGGAAAACCCAAACCCAAACACCTACAAACCCAAAGTGATTGAGCATCACTGAAGAGATTGATCCTGCGTGGATCCGACGCTTGTTACCTTTGAAGACTGTGCTTCTTCCAGATGGTTAGGTGTCATGGTCTAGAGCATCCAAGAGGAATTGTGTATCGCCGAGTGACCGAGTCTGTGAAGGTTTGGATGTCACCTGAAGACTTACCATGAGTGATTGGGCGAGGTCTGTGTGACCTTAGCTCAAGGAGAATACTGTGAGGACTGTGTGTCCTCAGGTTTAAATACCTAGTCGCTCCAACAAGACGTACAACTGAGACAGCAGTTGGAACTGTTCTACCAAATCATTGTCTTCACCAAGCTTACTGGTTCTATTTCCTCAACTCTTTCATTTCCTCATAACTGTGTTGTGCACTTGTTCATATCTGTGTTTGAAGACTTTGACTTAAGACTTTCTCAATTTCCTCAGTTCAATTTCTTCAGTATGTTTGTCTTCATCTTGTGTTATCATGTGTTTATGCTTTCTGTACTCAGTGCCTGTCTTCATTTCATCATGATGACTATGCTTGTGTTCTGTTATGTTTACTTTTGAGTACTTATTCCGCTGCAAGTAGTTCTTCGCTAAGGAATTTCCTCACCCGCAAATTCCTCAGTGAAGAATTCATAAAAATCGCCTATTCACCCCCCTCTAGTCGATATAACACACTTTTAATTGGTATCAGAGCAAGGTACTCCCTTGTTCTATGTGATTTTGGTTTAACCGCCTGGAGTTTTAGTTATGTCGACCGCAGGTATGAAGAAAGTGACATGCCCCATCTTTGACAGTTACGATTATCCCAAGTGGAAGGCCATGATGAGGAAGCGCCTCATGGCTATGAACAGCGAGCTGTGGACCGTCACTGAGATTGGTCTTACCGATCTGTGCAAGATGGCAGAAGCTAATGACATTCGCAAGTTCACCCTTCTCAACCTCACGGCGAAGGACGTTATGCTCCTGTCTATCTCAAAATCAGTTCAGGAATATCATGAATCTCGATCATGCGAAGCTTATCTGGGACCGTCTCTCTAAGGTCTATGAAGGTCATCGAACTTGTCATGATCCTTGGTTTGAGGATTTCAAGGAATCTCTCAAATCGATGACATTTGAACCAGAATCATCATCCTCTACTCCATGTCTTATGGAAAAAAGTGCTAAGGTAACTGAATGCTACCTATCTGAGTCCAGTGATGAAGAATCTGGTGATGAATTTGGACCCAGTTATGTCAAACTTGCTTCCCTTTCCACTAACAACAAAGAGCTTTGGAAAAAGTTCAATACATGCTAAATAAGAGCGATGATATGTTGGGTGAAGAAATGGATCAGTCGGAAGCTTTGGCTGAAAGTCTTCAGAGACTTCAGTCTAGGTTTGAGAACCTTCAAGGTCATCATAACACTCTCTTATCTGATCATGAGAAGCTTTCTTATGAATTTCTTCAAAGAAAGCAAGATTTTGAAAAGCTAAGAGTGAGTTATGGAGATCTTCAGAAGGAGCGCGATTCATTACTTGCTCAACAAATCAACGCTTCTCAGGATGAATTTGTTCCTCCATGTTTGAAGTGCATTGAACGTGAATCTGCTAATTCTTCACCTGAATGTTCAAATGCTTCCAATGCTACAAATTCTTCACCTGTCTCTGCTATCACTAATTCATCATCTGAGGACATTGCTAGTATCACTGATGATGCTGGGCTGAAGAAATTGTACATGACAGGCATGTATAAAAGCCTCAAAGGGCATCAGACTCTTTGTGATGTGCTTAAAAAGCAGATCCTCAACAGGAACCCTAGGAAAGAGGGTATTGCCTTTGAGAGGAAACTCAATGCTGATGGTACATATTGGAAGACCGAGCAGTACCCCAAAACCTCATGGGTTGCTGCAAAGGGACCTCCAGTTGATCCATCCAATTTATCTGGCTTTACATGTGAATCTCCTCATTCTTCTGATGAGTCATTTGACTCCAACTATAAACTATTCAAAAATCAGAATGGTGAAGTATTTGCTAGATATGTTGGCACTAACTGCAGGAACGGTTCCCTTGTGAAGAAAATCTAGGTTCCCAAAAGGTGCCTTGAAAATCTTCAGGTGAATGTCCTCATGACACCACCAGTGAAGAACAGGAACCCCAGATCAAATTCTTCATATGGACCAAATTCTTCATATGGATCCAAGTCCTCATACGGACCAAATTCCTCACGTGGATCAAATTCCTCAAAAGGATCAAAGTCCCCATATGATCATCATCATGCTAACCCCTCTGTTTCGCAGGGAAGAGCTAAGGGCTATGAATATGAGCATTATTCTTCTAACCATTATGTTCATAAGTCCTCGAAGAATTTCTCTTCTTATTCATATGCTTACCCTAACTCCTCATATGTGAAGCGAAATGGACTGGCTTCTATGCCACCTTTCTCGTATGAAGCTCGCAGAGTGATGAACTCTTTGCCACCCCTTCAGATGTGGGTGGTGAAGAAAAAGAACTAATCTCTTCTGCAGGGTCAGGTCTCCAGACGTACATAAACGTCTGAAGAATTTCCTGGAGACCTGAAAATGCCTGAAAGGACGCATGCTAATCATGAAGAAATGAACTTTCATTTCTCACGTCCTCATACTGCTTTATATGTTCTATTGCTTGATGAAATTGATCTGATGAATTGATGTCATATTCTTCACTGATGAAGTATATGAGTCCGTAAGCTGCACTAATTCATCTGCAGGACGATCAACCCAAAGCCACTGAGTGGGTCCTCGATAGTGGATGTACAAATCACATGACTGGTGACAAGAATCTATTGATGGATGCTCCCTTATCTCCATCGCATCTGAAGCACATCATCTTCACTGACAAAGGCAAAAGTCAGGTATTGGGTCTAGGTAAGGTTGCTATCTCAAAGGATCGGCACATGGACAAAGTCATGCTTGTCGAGATCTTAGGATACAACCTTATGTCTGTCCCAATGCTTTGTGATCTTGATATTGTTGTTGTCTTTGGCAAGTATCGTTGTGTTGTGATCACGGAAGCTGAAGATTCCAAAGTCTTCGAAGGCTTTAGGAGAGGAGACTTGTATATTGTTGATTTCTCTATAGGACCACAACCAGTCGTGTGCCTACTTGCAAAAGCTTTAGAAGGCTGGCTATGGCATCGATGACTTGGTCATGCAGGCATGAGGAATTTGCACACGCTTGCGAAGAAGAAGCATGTCATTGGCATTGAGAATGTCAAATTCCTCAAGGATCACTTATGCGGAGCCTGTAAAGCTAGAAAGATGACCAAGGCCAAGCATCCAGCGAAGACAATCATGACTACCACTCGACCATTTGAATTGCTTCATATGGATCTCTTTGGCCCTAACCATTATTGTGCAGTTACAGATGATACATCTCTATATGGCTTTGTTATTGTTGATGATTACTCTCGTCACACATGGGTACACATTGTTACTTACAAACATGAAGTGCAGGAAGTCTTCAAACGATTTTCTTCGAGGGATTCAACCAACTTTGGTGTGAATATCAAGCACATCAGAAGTGACAATAGAACTAGTTCAAGAATTCTGGTCTTGATGACTACCTTGATGAACTTGGTATTACTCATGAGTTATCTGCTCCTTATACTCCTCAGCAGAATGGCGTCGTGGAGCGCAAGAACAAAACTCTTGTTGAGATGGCTTGCACTATGCTTGATGAGTGCAAGACGCCTCGTCGGTTCTGGATTGAGGCAATTGATACTGCGTGCCACATCATCAACAGGGTATATCTTCACAAATTCTTCAAAAATACTGCCTATGAACTCCTCACTGACAACAGACCCAATGTGAGTTATTTAAAAGTCTTCGGTGCTAAATGTTGGATTAGAGATCCTCATCACAACTCTAAATTTGCACCGAAAGCACATGATGGTTTTATGCTTGGTTACGGAAAGGACTCGCACACCTACAAAGTCTTCAACAACGTTCTTCAAAAGGTTGTTGAAACTGTAGATGTGCGGTTCGATGAAACTAATGGCTCGCAAAGAGAGCACCTACCTTCTATGATAGATGAACCAGCACCTGAGGACACTATCAAGTTCAGGGCTACTGAGGATGTCATTCCTATCGAAGAATCTGCTGAAGAATTCATTTTAGAACGTGACAAACGCCGAGCTGGTGCACCTGAAGAAAATGGTGTCGTGGTTCTAAGTCTGACAGTAGAATAGGGGGGTAGAAATGTAGAGGCAAGATCTTTGCTATGGAGGAGTTGTACACGCAAGATTTATGAGTTCAGGCCCTTCTTGGAGGAAGTAATATCCCTACGTCTCGGAGCCTAGAGGCGGTCGACTGGATTATACGCATGTGAGTTACAGGGGTGCGAACCCTTTTCCCAGAGGAGGGGGTGGCTTATATAGAGTGCGCCAGGACCACAACTCCCCTCCTTTATGCAAGGTTCAATGTACATTAAGAGAGGGACGTTACTGGTAACGCCAATAATAAAGACACATAATGACCATTAAGGCTATAACTTAATTCTCGACCGTTGCAGAGCAGAGTGGCTTTAGACCTCCCGGTGGTCGAGTGATTGTCTACGCGGTCGAGTGTCTTCAAGGCTGTCGAGTGGAACATTGCTTCATGGTCGAGTGGATGATGATTCTTCTTCAAATGTTTCTAGTTCTTTTAGAGATGTCCTTGGGGATGGTATCTTGGACAGGTCCATGACTCTACCCTAGGTGCATAGCTTCATCATTAGCCCCCGAATGGATCGAGGTTTGAGTGGGGAAGGAGTTGAGAACACTTCCGGCCCATTTCTCTTGCTATGTGCATGCTTCGTTCTGGATCGACGAACCGAGGTGATGACACCAATTTTTTTTTTCAGTCGCCTTGATCCATTCTTAGTTTTTGTCGATTGAGTTTCTTTACTTGGAGAGCTCCGAGTGACGGTGTGGAGGAGATCTTCCGTCTGATAAGTTGTTCCGCTGTCCGCGGATTTCGCGGGATTCAAATTTCGGGAAGCGCGTGGGGCGGAGGAGGCCGCAGTAATCGGATGGGATAGGGCAGGGCCACCTCAATTTCCACGCCACCTTTTTCTCCATGTATTGCGCACGCGACTGTTGCGGGATTTGATAGGATCGCCCGGGCCTACAAGTCAATCACTCGGAAGTAACCTCATATAAGGCACCGGGCCGGGGTTTTTGAATAGTGCGTTTCCATTTCCTCCTCTCCTCCTCAGACTTCTCTGCCACGCTTGTTCTCGCCCCAGTGCCGCTACTCTGTGCGCATCTCGCCTGCGACGATGGGGAAAGAGAAGACGGTGGCTCTGGAGCGGGCGAAGAAGGCAACGGCGAAGGCGAAGGGAAAGAAGTCCAGCCGGGGCGGATCTTCCTTGAGGGTCGGCCTGCCCCAGGGTTGGATCCAGAGCGACTGGACCCGCTCGACGATTAGTCAGGAGGACATCAACGACTTGGCTGACGGAGGGCTGATTCCCCACAGATCGGCGCGGCTTCCGGGGAAGGAGACCGAGCCACAGCCTCGGGAGGGCGAGCGCGTTCTACTCGCCACCCATGTTGACCATGGGTTTTCTTTGCCTCCCCACCCTTTCTTTCGGGGATTCTTGAATTTCTTTGGGGCGCAACTCCACCACTTCACTCCCAACACAATCGTGTATCTTGCTGCCTTTGTGTCTTTGTGCGAGAATTTCTTGGGTTGTCGTCCCCATTGGGGTCTTTTCAAGCACATTTTCACCTGTCGCTCTCAGACGGTAAAAAAGGCCAATCCGAGTGATGAGAGGACAAAAGTGATCCAGATGTGCGGGGGTCTTGGGATTCAGATGAGAGGTAAAAGTTCCTTTCCAGCCATGATCCTTCCCGACTCAGTCCGTGGGTGGCAGTCGACTTGGTTCTACTGCAAGGACCAGCCGACCCCAGGACAGTCGACTGGGCTTCCTCCTTTTTCCTTGGACCAGGTGAGGAAGCCCTCCTCTTTGAAGGTGATCCCGGAGGAGAAAGCACATGTTAAGGTGCTGGTCGAACGGGTAGTCCAGCTTATCCACGACGGAGTGACTAGTATGGATTTGTTGGAGGTCTTCCTCTGGCGACGCATCCAACCACTTCAGGCTCGAGACCATTCGATGTGGATGTATTCGGGTACTGAGGACACCACTCGGATCCACCCGGAGGAGGTCGAGGAGTCCACGTTGGAGGGGTGGCTGACGAGCGTCACTGGAAACAGAGACAACCCCAGGGGGGCCAGGAGAGTTCCTCCACTCGACCGGTCCCACGAACCAGACAAGGTCCGATTCTGAACTTCTGACTAGGGTCTAAATTTACTCGTGCAGCTGTTTATGCTTCGTCGAGTGACTTTTGTTCTGCTTGTTTTCTTCCAGGCTCTTATTGAAATGTACTCAATTCCCAATGGAGAGCAGGAGCAGGACCCGGAGGGGGAGGCAAGCGGCGGCGACAGTGGGGAATGGCATTCTGATGGAGAGGGGGACATGGAGAGCGACGACTCAAGTGACGAAGAAGAAGTCGAGTCACCTCCTCGCAGGGAGAGGCGATCTAAGCTCGACCAAGACCGGGCGAGTGCCCGTGAAAAGGCGATTGCTCAAACTGGCCAGTCCTCAAAGCGCACTCGGATGTCCTCTCCAGCACCAACTGAAAAAGCTTCAAAGCAACCCAGGGTCGTAGTGCAGAAGCCTCAGAAGGTGTTGCCGAAGATTAAGATTGATATTCCTGTCGCTTCTGCGTGAGTGTTTTTCCTTCATATTCACTCGACACTCTATGCTATTTATTTCTCCTTTGATTTAACCAAATGAATCTTGAAACTGGCAGTGCTGCTACCTCTGGGACTACAGCTTATAAGGATGAGGATGAGACAATGGAAGATGCGGTCACCTCCATTTTGGGTACAATCTTCGTCATTTTGCCTTCGTTTGGTCGATTGAACTGTAATATATACAATCAGGTGATGTAATTTTGGCGACTAATTCTTGAACAGCTCCCAATGTCATTGACCTCCCCGACGATGATGATGACGAGCCAGAGAGGCCTTTGGCGAGGAAGAATAGGAAAACGTCTGCTGGCAAGACGCCACAGTCGACGCCGGTGGTGGAACCAGTCGTTCAGGACACTGGTGACGCCAATCGGACTTCTGTTTCCTTCGCCATGCTGCTGTCGAGTGCTCTACCCTCTGCATCGACTGCCCAAGCTCCTGCCGATCCACCTTCAGTTTTTGCCACCCATCACGTCCCTAAGGACGAAGTGAATGCTGCCAAAGAAGCTATACGCCAAGTAGGTATTATGATGGAGAAAATCAAGATGGTGCGGGATGCCAGTCAGGCCGCTTATGATGCCATCTCGGCTCTCCAGAGCAATGTCCAGGTTAGCAGAACGTCGACTGATTCTCTTGGCTTGTTCTGTTTTAGGATATGCTACCTGAAAACTCTCTTTCCAAGGATCTTTGCATCTGTACACCCAGTGGGTGTTTCGATTTATCACTGAGAAAATTCATACTTTGAGCTGAATTTTTGTTATTGAATTTCTGGACCAGTGGGGGCACGCTGAGTGCACCCACTGGGTGTTGTCCTCGAGACTATGGTGGACTGCGGGCAGTCGACTGTAGTCTTGAATTTTGAACTCCTTCACTCGGTTTGGTCTGGCCATGTCAAGTGTAAACTGAACCAGTGGGGGCACGCTAAGTGCACCCACTGGGTGTAGTCCCCAAGACCATGGTGGACTGCGGGCAGTCGACTGTAGTCTTGAATTTTGAACTCCTTCACTCCGTCTGGTCTGGCCATGTCGAGTGTAAACTGAACCAGTGGGGGCACGCTAAGTGTACCCACTGGGTGTAGTCCTCGAGACCGTGGTCGAATGCTGGCAGTCGACTATGGTCTGAAGAGCTTGTTTGTTGCTGTCTCTTTTTTTGTCACTCGCGCTGAAGAGGTCTCATCGAGTGTAAACTGAACCAGTGGGGGCACGCTAAGTGCACCCACTGGGTGTAGTCCCCGAGACTATTGTTGGATGTTTGATTCGACAGTAGTCTTAGTATTTATTGCCTGAAATAATCCATCTTTTGTCCAATCGACTGACCCATTCCTTGATTGCAGAAATCTTGTGATCTTGGAGCTCGCTTTGCTGACTTGGAGAAGTAGCAGATTCAACTCAACCTTGACTTGGAATTGGCTAAGACAGAACTGCAGAAAGCCAAGGATGACGCTAATGGTAAGATGGATTTGTCGACTGGTTTGTCTTAGGCCTGGATTTCATTCTGATCTTTCTGAACCAAGCATCATTTCTTTTCAGAAAAACTAAACCATGCTCTGGCGAAGAAGGATCAAGATCTGGCTGCTGCACAGAAGAAGGCTGACGACCAAACTGCTCTGGCTGGACAGAAGCTGGCTTCAGTCAGCCAATTGGAGGAAGAGAACGCGAAGATAAAATCTGCCCTGGACGAAGCCAACAAGGAGGTAACACGCTTGAAGAAGGACAAGGTCAATCTGAATGAGAAGATGGAAGGCATTGCTCGCAGCAGGGATGATCTGGAAAGCTATCTGAGGAGCCTTGCCAAGAAGTTGTTCATCAAGCTTGAAGGTATATACTCTGTTCCGACTGGTTTATCTTCGTCGACTCGGCATATGAACATTGACTCTTCCTCAAATCGTGTATGTAGAGTTTTGCCGAGACTTCGAGGAGGAGACCGGGCGAATTGAACCAAGCTTGGACCCCATAAACTCTCCCGTGAAAGATGAATCTGCTATGAACGTGCTCCGACTGGAATCCCGCATCGACGGCGTCGTTGACTACTTGGCTCGACTGAAGGTCGCCACGTCACAGATCGACATGGCACTTTGGCCAAGGTCAACACTCTAGAATGACCTCGAGTCTCTGATGACTCGACTTAACGAGATCCCTGGTTGAGTGCAGGAGTGGAAGAAGTCTTCTGCCCGGTGTGGTGCTGATGTGGCTCTGTCTTCGGTTCGTGTCCATTGCAAAGAGGCACGAGATGATAAGCTGGCAGCGATCAAGGTCGCCAACACCAAGAAGCATGATTTCCGATCCTTTATGGAGACTTTCATTGCTGCCGGCACTCGGATCGCCGATGGTGTCGACCTAGACGAGTTTGTCGAGCCTGCCAGTCCTCCTCCCGCGGAGTGAACAAACTTTTTATGCCCCACCTTAAATTTGCCTCGGAATGCCGAGTGGATTTTGTAACCATTAAACTCTTTCGGGCTGGATGCCCGAGTACTTCGATCTGCGATCTGGGACCTTTAAGATTTATCTGAACTTGGTTTATTTTTGAATATGCTTGCGTTTGCCTTCGAGCGAACTTTGTTCTTCACTCGGAATATACTTTGTGCTTGAGATGCAGCTCTGAGGTGGAAAATCCAGTCGACCTGCACTTCATCGTTCTTGCAGGTAGGGATGGAGCACACATTGCAGTCGACCTGCACCTCGTCGTCTTTGTGGATCGGGATGGAACACACGTTGTACTTGTGGCGTAGCTCCGAAGGAGAAGGTAGCAGTCGACCTGCATCTCGTCGTCCTTGCGGATCGGGATGGAGCGCACGCTGTACTTGTGGCGTGGCTCCAAAGGAGAAGGTAGAAGTCGACCTGCACCTCGTCATCCTTGCGGATCAGGATGGATTTCATACATAGGCGAGTACTCGACTGCAGCTAAGCCTCCAAGTGGGAGGGTTGCTCTCCACTCGGTAGGATTTTTCAGAACTTAGGCGAGTACTTGGACTGCAGCTAAGCCCCCGAGTGGGAGGATCGCTCTCCACTCGGTGGGATTTTGAAACTTAGGCGAGTACTTGGACTGCAGCTAAGCCCCCGAGTGGGAGGGTTGCTCTCCACTCAGTAGGATTTTTCAAAACTTAGGCGAGCACTTGGACTGCAGCTAAGCCCCCGAGTGGGAGGGTTGCTCTCCACTCGGTGGGATTTTTCAAAACTTAGGCGAGCACTTGCACTGCAGCTAAGCCCCCGAGTGGGAGGATTGCTCTCCACTCGGTGGGATTTTTCAAACTTAGGAGAGTA
>NC_041380.1:17140554-17259927 GCF_002162155.2 Triticum dicoccoides
GGATTTTTCAAAACTTAGGTGAGTACTTGGACTGCAGCTAAGCCCCCGAGTGGGAGGGTTGCTCTCCACTCGGTAGGATTTTTCAAAACTTAGGCGAGTACTTGACTGCAGCTAAGCCTCCGAGTGAGAGGATTGCTCTCCACTCGGTAGGATTTTTCAAAACTTAGGCGAGTACTTGACTGCAGCTAAGCCTCCGAGTGGGAGGATTGCTCTCCACTCGGTAGGATTTTTTAAACTTAGGCGAGTACTGGACTGCAGCTAAGCCCCTGAGTGGGAGGTTTGCTCTCCACTCGGTAGGATTTTTTAAACTTAGGCGAAACGGATTCGCAGCTAAGCCTCCGAGTGAGAGGTTTGCTCATCACTCGATAGGATTCTTTTACAAACTTAGGCTAAACGGATTCGCAGCTAAGCCACCCATTGGGGGATTTCTCATGTAAACAAAAGCAACGACAATTGGGAAAATTATAACACTCTTGTCTTTAATAAATAAACTATAGAGGTATTTCTTATTACATCTCATCCGAGTGAGTACTCAAGTATAAAAGGGGCGGAGCATATCCGTGTTCCAAGCTCGTGGCTCATCTTTCTGATGCTCGACATTGTAAAGATGGTATGTTCCATTGTGGAGAACTCTGGTGATAATGAAGGGGCCTTCCCAAGCAGGAGCGAGCTTGTGTGGCTTCTGTTGATCCACTCGAAGAACTAGGTCTCCCTCTTGAAAGGCTCGACCCTTCACGTTTCTGGCGTGGAATCGACGCAAGTCTTGTTGATAAATGGTCGACCGGATCAAGGCCATCTCTCTTTCCTCCTCTAAGAGATCGACTAAATCCTGCTAGGCCTGTTCTGCTTCCGCTTCAGAGAAGAGCTCGACTCGGGGTGCGTTGTGGAGCAAGTCACTCAGCAGAATAGCTTCGGATCCATAGACCAAAAAGAAAGGAGTTCGTCTGGTCGACCGATTAGGAGTTGTCCTCGAAACCAAAAGTACTAGTGGAAGTTCATCGACCCAGGCGCCTGCTGCGTGTTTGAGATCACGCATCAGTCGGGGTTTCAGTCCCTTGAGAATTAGGCCATTTGCTCTTTATGCTTGTCTATTCGACGGCGGGTGAGCGACTGAAGCGTAGTCGACTCACGTGCCTTGAGAAGCGCAGAAAGCTCTAAACTCATCAAAATCGAAGTTCGACCCGTTGTCAGTGAAGATGCTATGTGGAACTCCATATCTGAATGTTAATTCTCTGATGAAACTGAAAGTAGTGCTGGCTTCGAGACTCTTGATAGGTTTAGCTTCAATCAATTTGGTAAACTTGTCGACTGCTACAAGCACATGAGTGAAGCCGCTTCTACCAGTTCTCAGTGGTCCAACCATATCCAACCCCCAAACAGCAAAGGGCAAGACGAGAGGAATGGTCTTCAAAGCTGACGCTGGCTTGTGAGACATATCAGAGTAAAACTGGCAGCCTTCACATCTGTCGACTATATCTTTTGCCATCTCATTTGCCCGTGGCTAGCAAAACCCGGCTCGGTATGCTTTAGCCACAATGGCCCGCGAGGACGCATGGTGACCACAGGTCCCCGAGTGGATGTCGTTGAGGATCATTTGACCTTCTTCTGGCGTTATGCATTTCTGACTGATTCCAGTCACACTTTCCCTGAACAATTGTCCCCTTATCACGGTAAAGGCTTTGGATCATCGGATGATCTGTCGAGCCTCTTCTTCATCCTCTGGGAGTTCTTTCCTAAGGATGTACGCAATGTAAGGTACTGTCTAGTCGGGAGTGGTGATCAGAACCTCCATGATTAGATCGACCACGGCTGGGACCTCGACTTCAGTCGGATCTGTGGCACTCTTAGGCTACAGGGGCTCTTCTGTGAAAGGACCTTCTTTAACTGACGGTGTGTGAATGTGTTCCAAAAACACATTGCTGGGAATGGCTTCTCTCTTGGAACCTATCTTTGCCAAATCATCGGCTGCTTGATTTTTCAGTCGGGGTATATGATGGAGTTCTAACCCCTCAAACTTCTTTTCCAACTTTCTCACCGCATTGCAATAGGCAGTCATGGCTGGGCTTCTGACGTCCCACTCTTTCATCACTTGATTGACCACCAAATCTGAGACGCCATAGACCATGAGACGACGGACGCCGAGTGAAATGGCCATGCACAACCCATATAAGAGTGCTTCATATTCTTCTTCGTTATTGGAGGAATCAAAGTGAATCTGGAGTACATATATGAGCTTGTCTCCTCGGGAGGATACCAGTACCACTCCAGCACCAAAACCATTCAGCATCTTGGAACCATTGAAGAACATGGTCCAATGCTCCGAGTGAACTTGAGTCGGTAGTTGCTGTTCAATCCACTCGGCGAGGAAATCTGCTATTGTCTGGGACTTGATAGCTTTCTTTGCCTCAAACTTGATATCTAAGGGAAGGAGTTCAATCGTCCATTTTGCCACTCGACCAGTTGCATCTCTGTTGTGCAGAATCTCCGATAGTGGGGCGTCGCCGGCGACTGTAATAGAGTGATCAGAGAAATAGTGAGCAACCTTCTTCGTGGTCATGTAAATTCGATTAACAAGTTTCTGATAGTGCGGATATCTCTGCTTTGACGGAGTCAGAACTTCAGAAACATAATAAACTGGGCGCTGAACCTTATAGGTTTTTCCTTCTTCTTCCCGCTTGACCTAGTACTGTACTGACGACTTGTCCAGTGGCTGCAATATAAAGCAGCAAAGACTCTTTGTTGATTGGAGCAGTAAGCACCGGCTAGGTGGAAAGCAGGGCTTTTAGCTCTACAAATGCTGCATCAGGTTCAGGAGTCCACTCGAACTTATCTGACTTCTTCATCAATCGGTAGAGAGGCAGTTCCTTCTCACCGAGTCGAGAAATGAATCGACTTAGGGCGGCCAAACAACCAGTAAGCTTATGGACATCATGCACACGCACAGGGCGTTTCATTCGAAGTATGGCACCAACTTTCTCGGGGTTAGCATCGATCCCTCGTTCGAAAACGAGAAAACCGAGTAATTTCCCCCTGGAACTCCGAATGTGCACTTTGATGGATTAAGCTTGATATCATACCTTCTGAGGTTGGCAAAGGTTTCAGCAAGGTCAGCCAGCAGGTCGGAACCTTTGCGTGACTTGACCACAATGTCATCCATGTACGCCTCCACATTCCGACTGATTTGAGTGAGTAAACACTTCTGAATCATCCGCATGAGTGTGGCTCCAATGTTCTTCAGACCGAATGGCATGGTGACATAACAGAAGCACCCGAATGGGGTGATGAAAGCTGTTTTAATCTCATCGGGTCCATACAGACGGATCTGATGATACCCGGAAATCCGGAGTAGGCGTCCAAAAAGGACAAACGCTCAGACCCCACAGTCGAGTCGACTATTTGATCGATGCGGGGGAGAGGAAAGTGATCCTTCAGGCAGGCCCGATTGATATGCTTGAAGTCGATGCACATGCGAAGTGAGTCGTCCTTCTTAGGGACCATGACAACATTTGCTAACCACTCGGAATGGTAAATCTCTCAGATAAACTCAGCTGCAAGGAGTCGAGCCACTTCTTCACCGATTGCTTTCCTCTTCTGTACGGTGGACCGTCGAAGATGTTCCTTGACCGGTTTTACCTTTGGGTTGACTCGCAAACAATGCTCAGCCAGTCCCCTGGGAACACCTGGCATGTCAGAAGGTTTCCATGCAAAGATGTCCCAGTTCTCACGGAGGAACTGGATGAGCGCTTCGTCCTATTTGGAGTCGAGTGTTGTTGAAATGTGGGTCGGAGCAGCATTGGGATCAGTCGGGTGGATACGAATCGGTTTCGTTTCATCGGACGACTGAAATGCTGAACCCGTTGCAGGCTTCTTGGCTCGCACCAAATCACTCGGATCTGCATTTTTTTGATACTCCTACAATTCCACTACTGCCATCTGCGCATCGGTGATCTTTGAGCCCTTCTAGAAGCACTCTTCTACCTTCTTTCGATTGCTAGTAATAGTGATCACACCCTTGGGACCAGGCATCTTCAATTTGAGGTACACATAACATGGTCGAGCCATGAAACGTGCATAAACTGGCCTGCCCAGAATAGCGTGATAAGCGCTCTAGAAATCCATAAATTCAAATGACAACTTTTCTTTGCGGTAATTCTTGGAATCACCGAAAACCACATCAAGAGCAATTTGGCCGAGTGATTCAGCCTTCTTTCCTGGAATGACTCCATGGAAACTCATACTGCTTTCACTGAGTCTGGACATCGGAATGCCCATCCCGTTTAGCGTCTCTGCATACAGAATATTCAGGCCACTGCCACCATCCATCAAAACTTTAGTCAGTCGAGTGCCTTCGACAACTGGGTCGACCACCAAAGCTTGCCTCCCAGGGGTGGCTATGTGCGTCGGGTGATCAGACTGGTCGAATGTGATGGCAGTCTGAGACCATTTCAAATAACTGGGTGTCGCCGGAGCGACCATATTCACTTCTCTGTTGATAACTTTCAGTCGGCTCTTGCTCTCAACATCAGCAAAAATCATCAGAGTGGAATTGACATGAGGGTAACCATCATCACTCTCCTCCTTGTCCTCAACCTTGTCTGACTCTTTTTCCTTGTCTTTGGGCTGTTTCTCTCGAAACTGCTGGATCAGGAGTTGACACTGTCGAGTGGTATGCTTTGGGTAAATGATTTTACCCTCTTCATCTTTCTTTGTGTGGATGTGGCATGGCAAATCCAGCACATCATTTCCATCTTGATCTTTTATTTTCTTAGGGTTCCATGGCCCCTTGGGCTTCCCTTTGGATTTTCCTTGAGTCACAGCTAAGGTTTCCCCAGGAGCAGCTGGCTCGGCTTTGCGCTTCTGCTTCCGACTGGAGTTTCCTCCTCCGGTTTCATGGGCGACTATTTGTGCTTGCCACTCCGGAGCTGATCCTCCTCTTCACCATTGGCATACTTGGTGGCAATCTCCATCATTCGACTCAGAGACATGTCTTCGGTCCAACCGAACTTCAGGTTCAATTCTCTGTACTTGACGCCTTCCTTGAAGGCACATACTGATTGGTGATTAGACACATTCTCCACTGTGTGATGCAACGTGATCCATCTCTGGATGTAATCCCTCAAGGTTTCATTCGTCTTCTGCACACAAGATTGCAGCTCTGTCAACCCTGCTGGTCGTTTACATGTTCCTTCAAACGTTCTGACAAACACTCGGGCAAGATCTTCCCAAGTGTAAATGCTGTTGGGTGCTAATTGATTCAGCCATGCTCTGGCCGAGCCCTCCAACATTAGAGGCAGGTGTTTCATGGCTACTTCATCATTGCTGCCGCCAATCTGAATAGCCACTCGGTAGTCCTCAAGCCAAGTATCAGGCTTGGACTCGCCAATGAACTTACTGACTCCAGTCGCCAACCTGAAGTTGGGGGGAATCACCGCAGCCCTGATGGCTCTGCTGAAGCATTCTGGACCTGAGACGTGCACTCTGCTACTGGTGGGTATATCTCTATCATGACCTTCTCGGTGAGCTCTGTTCCTGTTGACCAAACTCTGAACGAGAATGGATCTCGCATCAAAGCCTGGTTCCCTGGGGTCGACTGGAATCTTTCGCCCAACACTGTGAGGGCGTCCGGCATCCTGCTGTTGAGGCACGTATGACCCACTCCTTGGGGGAGGGGTGGGCACTCGACGACGATCATCACGATCGAGTCGGTGATCATACTGCTCATGGCTTCTGGATTGATCACGCCGGTCTCCACGTCCCTCACGCCTCGGGGGCGATCTTGGGCTGTGAGCCGACTGGACTGTATCTGCAACGACGGATCTGCTATGGATCCTATTCCGCGACTGTGACACAGCCGTATTCTGCTCTCCTGCTGCCCAGAGCAAAGCTCTGATCTGCATCAGACCTCTGCCAGCTTCTTACTGGGAGGGCTGAATTGACTCTGCTATTCGAGCTGCAGCTGTAAGATTTTGGATCGGAGTTCGATATACCTGAGTCGGAGGTGGAAAGAGCTGACGTCGACTGGATTCTGGGACCCGTTGTCGCGCACGCTCGTCGAGTACTCGTTGGAGGTTTCCTAGTCGAGTGCGCTCAGCCAGGTTGGCCAAGCACGCGTCCTCCAAGGCACGGGCCTCGGGGGTTTCTCCAACGATAGGAGTGTGAAGTGCATCCATGTTCCGGTGGCGAAGTTCTTCCCTCTACTGCGAAGTGAGGGGCTCGGGGAGGTACTCTTCATGGGCATGCGACGGATCGCCTCCGCCGTCACCACCATCGGCGCGGGGGAAGCCGGGAGGACTACATGGTCCGTCGACCATCAGGAACTGCGTCGTTGGATTACTGCTGTCGCACTCGGATGCAGTCTCTGCGGAGCCAGTCGAACAGGCCGTAGAGAGATTCGTCGGGCTCGGTCGCCGCGACTTGGGGGGTGGCCGACTAGCGAGCCACCGTGTGCCTCACCCACCGCTAAAGCCTCGACCGATAGGAATGCTTGCGCCGGCGGGCAACAGGGAGGGAGGACGCCACAGGAGCCGACCGATACTGGGTCGACGGCTGCCGCAGGAGGACACCGCGGACGCACGCGCAAAAGTGTGTTGCCCCGCGGACGGGGAGTGCGTCGACGTCGAGTGGAGCCTCGTGAAGCCAAGCAGAGTTGTCGGCGACGAACACGAGCGCGCCGAGACGGATCTCGCGGCCCTCAGCCAAACCTCTGCCTGAAACCATGATGAGGGGGATTTGAGAGATTGCAACTTCTCCGACAAGTTGCTAAGACACCTGCCCCACGGTGGGCGCCAACTGTCGTGGTTCTAAGTCTTACAGTAGAATAGGGTAGGAATGTAGAGGCAAGATCTTAGCTATGGAGGAGTTGTACACGCAAGATTTACGAGTTCAGGCCCTTCTCGGAGGAAGTAATAGCCCTACGTCTCGGAGCCCGGAGGCGGTCGACTGGATTATACGCGTGTGAGTTACAGGGGGTGCGAACCCTTGTCCCAGAGGAGGGGGTGGCTTATATAGAGTGCGCCAGGACCCCAACTCCCCTCCGTTACGCAAGGTTCCATGTACATTAAGAGAGGGGCATTACTGGTAACGCCAATAATAAAGACACATAATGACCATTAAGGCTATAACTTAATTCTCGACTGTTGCAGAGCAGAGTGGCTTTAGACCTCCCGGTGGTCGAGTGATTGTCTGCGCGGTCGAGTGTCTTCAAGGCTGTCGAGTGGAACATTGCTTCATGGTCGAGTGGATGATGATTCTTCTTCAAATGTTTCTGGTTCTTTTAGAGATGTCCTTCGGGAGGGTATCTTGAACAGGTCCATGACCCTACCCTAGGTGCATAGCTTCATCAAATGGTGCTGAGGAAAATGGTCCTGAAGAAAATGTTGATCAAATTCCTCGACGACAACCAGCTCATCCTCGCGTTGCAAATGAAGTGCAAATTGAGAAGATCATCGATGACATTGAAGCACCAGGTCCTCTCACACGCTCAAGGGCTTCACATTTATCTAACTTTTGTGGGCACTTTGCTTTTGTCTCTATCTCAGAGCCCACTAAGGTAGATGAAGCATTTCTGGAGCCTGAGTGGATTCAAGCTATGCAAGAAGAACTACATCAGTTCGAGCTCAACAACGTCTGGGAACTGGTCAAACGTCCAGATCCTCGCAAGCAGAATATCATTGGCACAAAGCGGATCTACCGCAATAAGCAAGATGAAAATGTCCTTGTGGTGAGAAATAAGGCACGACTTTGTAGCTCAAGGCTACACACAGGTTGAAGGAATTGATTTCGATGAAACTTTTGCACCTGTTGCTAGACTTGAGGCTATTCGCATATTACTTGCTTATCCTAACCATCATGATATCGCTTTATATCAAATGGATGTGAAAAGTGCATTCCTCAATGGTAAGCTTGAGGAAGAAGTATATGTTGCTCAACCCCCAGGTTTTGAAGATCCAAACCATCCTGACAAAGTCTTCAGACTCAATAAGGCCCTCTATGGCCTCAAGCAGGCCCCTCAGACGTGGTATGACACTTTGAAGGAATTCCTCATGAAGAAAGGCTTCAAACCCGGTTCACTCGACCCTACTCTTTTCACTAAATCTTATGATGGTGAACTGTTTGTGTGCCAAATATATGTTGATGATATTATCTTCGGTTGTACTGACCAACGTTACACTGACGAATTTGGCTATATGATGAGAGAGGAATATGAAATGTCTATGATGGGAGAGCTAAAATTCTTCCTATAGGTCTTCAAATTCGTCAACAACGCAATGGCATATTCATATCTCAGGAGAAATACCTCAAGGATGTACTGAGGAAATTCGGCATGCAAGACTGCAAAGGCGTTAAAATTCCAATGCCCACAAATGGCCGTCTATGCACTGATGAAAATGGTATTGACTTCGATCAAAAGTTATACCGCTCCATGATTGGTTCTTTATTGTATTTATGTGCATCTAGGCCAGATATTATGCTTAGTGTTTGCATGTGTGCCCGATTTCAAGCTACACCGAAGGAATCACACCATAAGGCTGTGAAGCATATTCTTCGATATCTAGCTCACACACCAACACTTGGATTATGGTACCCCAAGGGCTCAGCTTTTGATATCATTGGATATTCTGACTCTAACTATGCTGGTGATCGTGTGGACCGCAAGTCAACATCTGGCACATGCCATTTCCTCGGACGATCTTTGGTCTATTGGTCCTCGAAGAAACAGAACTTCATATCACTGTCTATTGCTGAAGCTGAGTACATTGCTGCTGGTTCTTGCTGTGCTCAATTGCTATGGATGAAGCAAACTCTCAAGGACTACGGCGTCAATGTGAAGAATGTGCCTCTCTACTGTGACAATGAGAGTGCCATCAAGATTGCTCACAACCCAGTTCAGCACTCGAAGACAAAGCACATTCAGATTCGCCATCATTTTCTTCGTGATCATGTGTTGAAGGGCGACATCTCTATTGAGCATGTGAAGACTGAAGAACAGCTAGCCGATATCTTCACTAAGTCCTTGGATGAGAAGAGATTTAGCAAGTTGTGGTGTGAGCTAAATATCTTAGGATCTTCGAATGTTCTTTGAAAAGGACACTCATCCTAACACCTATGCAAAATTGATGACTTAGATGTGCAACACATGAAGAAATGTTTTTCCTCAATCAATGAAGAATAACACTCTAAGTGTGAAGAAATTAACGAAGAATTTGATTCTCAGAACCCTACGACAATTGTACGCGGTGTTTGAAATCATCATTCTTATACGGTGGGTCACGCCACCACAAAAGTTGAAAATCTTAAATTTGAGTTTTTCCTCAGTTGTTCAAATTCTTCAACTTTGCATTGTCTTCACTGTTTCCGTCGTTTTTCTTCATTGGCTATATATAATATATGAGTTTATGTCCTCTATAGCATTCACTTATGGCTAATTCTTCAAGTTTATTTTTCTGCTAAGTGAATGTGATCGGACCCTTCCCCCTCTATGCTAAACTCAACCCTATCTATTCACAAATTCTTCATGTGCGTACTATTTGAAACTCGTTCAAAATCTTCACTGTGTCCTTGTCAGCTGAAGAAATTGCGAACATAACGTTAAAACCTATCTTATCCAAATTTTCGGCTTTGCCGCTCAAACCGTTCCGCATTCCACGAAATACTTATCTATTCACCCACGATCTCACATGATCTCCACTTCACAGTACGTGGGTGACACATGTCAAGCGAATGAGAAGGGTTAGGGGCACGTTCGTCCTATTTCCTCGGGCGAACCGTTTTTCACAATGGCTATAAATACCCCTCCCCTTCCTCACTTCTCTTTTACTCCGCTCGTCCTCACTCCCGCTCGAGCTTCTCAAACCCTAGCGCCGCCGCTACTTCATCATCGCCGGTGAGGAAGAGCTTCACTGCCTCGACCTCGTCGCTGTCGTACTCGCGCTAGCTGCGGATTTCTTCACTCCACCATCGCTGTAGCTGTCTTCCTCGGCCGAGTTAGTGCGTGGAAGATCTGAACTGATGAACTTCATATCTACACCACTCAGTTTGTCGTGTTCTTCATCCATGGTAATTAAAAGTTACTTTTATTGCCCTCTTTGATTCAAATGATTTCTACAAAATCTTCAAAGGTGTTTATTCTTCAAATTCTTCACACACTAAACACCTCACATGTCATCTGTTCTTGATTCGTTTCTTTAAGCGACATTTTTTCTTCATGATTCCTCAATTGTGTGGATCTTCGATCTATACAACTCTGGAACCTAAGACAAAGAACGCTTAGTAAAATTCTTCAAGACTCATCTGGTCAAATTCCTCAAACTTGTTCTTTTTGAAAAACCTTCTGAGAACGCATATGACCTCTCCAAATTCCTCGCAACTATACTCTGTTCACAGGTACTCATGTCCGCTGCTGAATCACTAGGTTCTCATCAACTTAACTCATTTGCAGCATTCCTCGAAGAAAAGTTGCATACATCTTCAGAGAATTCCATTGTTCAAATTCCTCAGCTGAAGAAAATGGCTGATGGAAAGAAGCCACAAAAGGGAGGAAAGAGGCCTGAGGTCAACACAACGTTTGAGATCCCTGATGACATATACAAAGATTACTACACTCCTGATGAGGACAAGTTTGGAAAAGAGGACAAAAATCAGCGCAAGGTGCGCATCCAGAGGATAGAAATGAGATGGGAACGGGAATGGAGGGAGTACAGGTATGTCACTCCCAAGTACATGAAGAAATTCGCTCTCAACCCTCCATGCTCAAGACCTCCATTGGCACCTGGCCAATAAGCTGATCCCACTAGCCTTAAGCGCGGTGAGGATTATCCTGATGAATGGGCCAAGCGCCAGGCCAAGCTGGCTAGACAAGCCAGAGAAGCAGTGAGGAAATTCAATGAAGACTCTGTTGCTGCTGCTGCCACTGCCGAGGCATCTGCTAGCAAGCCAAAGAAGGCCATGGCAAAGAAGCCTGCGCATAAGCCAAGTGCTTCACCTTCAATGCCCTCAAGGCCAAGTTCCTCAGCAATGCCCTCGCAACCAGATTCCTCAAAGCCCTCACGGTCAAATCCTCAAACTGCTCCTCCAAAGTCCTCAGCTCCTCCGCCAAAGTCTTCGGCTGCTCCGACGAAATCCTCAGCACCTGTGCATCTCGCCACGTGCCAAAGGACTGCAGGCATATCTATTGCCTTAGGAGCCTTTGCAAGTTCCTCGGCTGCGCCAAGTTCCTCAGCTGGCCCCTCTCTGCTGAAGAAAAAGTCTGCTGCTGGATGAGGTCCTCGACCAAGTCCTCACAAGAAGCAGGTCGCTTTCCAAGTGCCCTCTGATGATGATGAGGCTGATGATGAAGAATTAGCCGAAATCATCAGGGACAGACAACAAAGGGCCGCTAGAGCCAAGGGCAGTGTTGTGCCTCTTTTGCTGGATCCGAAGAAGATCCTGGATTTCATTAATCTGTGGCACAAAGATGTTGGGGATCGTAGCAGAAATTTAAAATTTTCTACGCATCACCAAGATCAATCTATGGAGTAATCTAGCAACGAGGGGGAGATGAGTGCATCTACATACCCTTGTAGGTCGCTAAGCAGAAGCATTGCAAGAACACGGATGAGGTAGTCGTACTCGTGGTGATTCAGATCGCGGTCGATTCCGATCTAAGCGCCGAACAACGACGCCTCCGCGTTCAACACACGTGCAGCCCGGTGACGTCTCCCATGCCTTGATCCAGCAAGGAGAGAGGGAGAGGTTGGGGAAGACTCCGTCCAGCAGCAGCACGACGGCATGGTGGTGGTGGAGGAGCGGGGTACTCCAGCAGGGCTTCGCCAAGCACTGCGAGAGACGAGGAGGGAGAGAGGTAGGGCTGCGCCAAGAGGGAGATCAAATCATGTGTTGGGAAGCCCCCATATCTCAAGTATATATAGGGGGTGGGGAGGGGCTGCGCCCCCACCTAGGGTTCCCTCGCTAGGGGTGGCGGCAGCCCCCAGATCCCATCTGGGAGGCGGCCAAGGGGGAGAGAGAGGGGGCGCACCTAGGGTGGGCCTTAGGGCCCATCTGCCCCTACGGTTTGCCGCCTATCCTATTGAGGGCGCCTTGGGCCTTGGTGGGAGGCGCCCCAGCCCACCTAGGGGCTGGTCCCTTCCCACTATTGGCCCACGTAGGCCTCCGGGGCTGGTGGCCCCTCCCGGTGGACCCCCGGACCCTTCCGGTGGTCCTGGTACATTACCGGTGATGCCCGAAACGCTTCCGGTGGCCAAATCCTCACTTCCTATATATCAATCTTTCCCTCCGGACCATTCCGAAACTCATCGTGACGTACGGGATCTCATCCGGGACTCCGAACAACATTCGGTAACCGCGTACATACTTTCCCTATAACCCTAGCGTCATCGAACCTTAAGTGTGTAGACCCTACGGGTTCGAGAGACACGTAGACATGACCGAGACAACTCTCCGGACAATAACCAACAGCGGGATCTGGATACCCATGTTGGCTCCCACATGCTCCACGATGATCTCATCGGATGAACCACGATGTCGAGGATTCAATCAATCCCGTATACAATTCCCTTTGTCTACTGGTCTGATACTTGCCCGAGATTCGATCGTCGGTATCCCGATACCTTGTTCAATATCGTTACCGGCAAGTATCTTTACTCGTTCCGTAACACATCATCCCGTGATCAACTCCTTGGCCACATTGTGCACATTATGATGATGTCCTATCGAGTGGGCCCAGAGATACCTCTCCGTCACACGGAGTGACAAATCCCAGTCTCGATTCGTGCCAACACAACAGACACTTTCGGAGATACCCGTAGTGCACCTTTATAGCCACCCAGTTATGTTGTGACGTTTGGTACACCCAAAGCATTCCTACGGTATCCGGGAGTTGCACAATCTCATGGTCTAAGGAAATGATACTTGACATTAGAAAAGCTTTAGCATATGAACTACACGATCTTGTGCTAGGCTTAGGATTGGGTCTTGTCCATCACATCATTCTCCTAATGATGTGATCCCGTTATCAACGACATCCAATGTCCATGGTTAGGAAACCGTAACCATCTATTGATGAACGAGCTAGTCAACTAGAGGCTTACTAGGGACATGGTGTTGTCTATGTATCCACACATGTATCTGAGTTTCCTATCAATACAATTCTAGCATGGATAATAAACGATTATCACGAACAAGGAAATATAATAATAATAAATAATTTATTATTACCTCTAGGGCATATTTCCAACAGTCTCCCACTTGCGCTAGAGTCAATAATCCAGTTCACATCGCTATGTGATTAACACTCAAGGTCACATCGCCATGTGACTAACACCAAAGAGTTTACTAGAGTCAATAATCCAGTTCACATCGCTATGTGATTAACACTCAAGGTCACATCGCCATGTGACATACACCAAAGAGTTTACTAGAGTCAATGATCTAGTTCACATTACCATGTGATTAACACTCAATGAGTTCTGGGTTTGATCATGTTATGCTTGTGAGAGATGTTATAGTCAACGGGTCTGCAACAATCAGATCTGCATGTACTTCGCAAAACTTTATGTCATATCGTAGATGCTGCTACCACGTTCCACTTGGAGCTATTCCAAATGGTTGCTCCATTATACATATCCGATTTTTCTACTCATAGTCATCCGGATATGTGTTAAAGCTTGCATCGACGTAACTCTTAACGTCGAACTCTTTATCACCTTCATAACCGAGAAATATTTCCTTATTCCTCTAAGGATAATTTTGACCACTGTCTAGTTATCCACTCCTGGATCACCTTTGTACCCTCTTGCCAGACATGTGGCAAGGCACAAATCAGGTGTGGTACTCAGCATGTCATACCGTATAGAGCCTATGACAAAAGCATAGGGGACGACCTTCGTCCTTCCTCTTTCTTCTGCCGTGGTCAAGCTTTGAGTCTTACTCAACTTCACACCTTACAACTCAGGTAAGAATCCCTTCTTTGACTGATCTATTTTGAACTCCTTCAAAATCATGTCAAGGTGTGCGTTCTTTGAAAGTATCATCAAGCGTCTTGATCTATCTCTATAGATCTTGATGCCCAATATGTAAGCAGCTTTATCCAGGTCTTCCTTTGAAAATCACTCTTCAAACAACCGTTTATGCTTTCCAGAAATTCTACATTATTTCGGATCAACAATATGTCATCCATATATACTTATCAGAAATGTTGTAGTGCTCCCACTCACTTTCTTGTAAATACAAGTTTCTAACAAACATTGTATAAGCCTAAAAGCTTCAATCACTCCATCAAAGCATATATTCCGACTCCAAGATGCTTACTCTAGTCCATAGAAGGATTGCTGGAGCCAGCATACCTTTTAGCATCCTTAGGATCGACAAAAATCTTTTATTGTATCACATACAACTTTTTCTTACGAAAACTGGTAAGAAAACTTGTTTTGACATCCATCTGTCAGATTTCATAATCGAAAAATACAGCTAATGCTAACATGATTCCGACGGAATTAAGCATCGCTACGGGTGAGAAAATCTCATCGTAGTCAACTCCTTGAACTTGTGAAAAACTCTTTGCCATAAGTCGAGCTTCATAGACGGTGACATTACCATCTGCGTTCGTCTTCTTCTTAAAGATCCATTTATTCTCAATGGCTTTCCGATCATCGGGCAAGTCTAGCAAAGTCCATACTTTGTTCTGATACATGGATCCTATCTCGGATTTCATGGCTTCTAACCATTTGTCGGAATATGGGCCCACCATTGCTTCTCCATAGCTCGTAGGTTCATTGTTGTCTAACAACATGATATCTAAGACAGGATTCCCGTACCACTCAGGAGTAGTACATATCCTTGTCGACTTACGAGGTTCGGTAGCAACTTGATCCGAAGCTTCATGATCACTATCATTAACTTCCTCTTCAACCGACGTAGGCGCCACAGAAACATCTTTCGGTGTTGCTCCATATTCCGGTTGAAGTAGAGGTTCAACAACATCATCAAGTTCTATCTTCCTCCCACTCAATTCTTTCGAGAGAAACTCCTTCTCGAGAAAGGACCCGTTCTTAGCGACAAACACTTTGCCCTCGGATCTAAGATAGAAGGTATACCCAACCATTACCTTTGGGTATCCTATGAAGATGTATTTGTCCACTTTGGGTTCGAGCTTTTTCCGGCTGAAGCCATAAGCATCGCAGCCCCAAACATTAAGAAACGACAACTTTGGTTTCTTGCCAAAACATAGTTCATACGGCGTCGTCTCAACGGACTTAGATGGTGCCCTATCTAAAGTGAATGCAGCTGTCTCTAATGCATAACCTCAAAATAATAGCGGTAGATCGGTAAGAGACATCATAGATCGCACCATATCTCATAAGGTTCGATTACGACGTCCGGACACACCATTACGCTGTGGTGTTCCAGGTGGCTTCAACTGCGAAACAATTCCACAATGTCTTAAGTGATTGCCAAACTCATAACTCGGGAAATCTCTCCTTGATCAGGTCGTAGGAACATGATCTTCTTGTTATGATGATTCTTAACTTCACTCTGAAATTGCTTGAACTTTTCAAACGTTTTGGACTTTTGCTTCACTAAGTAAATATACCCATATCTACTCAAATCATCAGTGAAGATGAGAAAATAACGATATCCACCACACGCCTTAATTCTCATTGGATCACACACATCAGCATGTATGATTTCCAACAAGTCACTTGCCCGTTTCATTGTACCTGAAAACGGGGTCTTAGTCATCCTGCCCATGAGGCATGGCTCGCATGTGTCAAGCGATTCAAAATCAAGTGACTCCAAACATCCATCAGCATGGAGTTTCTTCATGCATTTTATGCCAAAATGACCTAAGCGGCAGTGTCACAAGAAAGTGGTACTATCATTATTAACTCTACATATTTTGGCGTGAACATGTGTATTACCACGACCAAGATTCAATGAACCATTCTCATAGGGTGCATGACCATGAAAGGTATTATTCATGTAAACAGAATAACCATTATTCTTTAACTTAAATGAATAACCGTATTGCAATGAACATGACCTAATCATATTCATGCTCAACGTAGACACCTGATAACATTTATCTCGGTTCAATACTAATCCCGAAGGCAGATGGACCGTGCGATGGTGATCTCATCAACTTTGGAAACACTTCCAACACACATCGTCACCTCGCCCTTAGCCAGTCTCCGTTTAGTCCGTAGCTTTTACTTCAAGTCACCAATAATAGCAACTGAACCGATTTCCAATACCCAGGTGCTACCAGGAGTACTAGTAAGGTACACATTAATAAGTTGCCTGCCTTCTTTTCTACAATGCATTTGGGGTAGTTCCGCTACCAGTGACCGTTCCCCTTAAAATAGAAGCACTTAGTCTCGGTTTTGGGTTCAACCTTGGATTCCTTCACTGGAGCGGCAACTGGTTTGCCATTCATGAAGTTTCCCTTCTAGCCCTTGCCCTTCTTGAAACTAGTGGTCTTGTTAAACCATCAACACTTGATGCTCCTTCTTGATTTCTACTTTTTTGCGGTCTTAAGCACCACGAACAGCTCCGGGATGATCTCCATCCCTTGCATGTCATAGTTCATGACGAAGATCTAGTAGCTTAGTGATAGTGACTAGAGAACTCTATCAATCACTATCTTATCTGGAAGTTTAACTCCCACTTGATTCAAGTGATTGTAGCACCCAGACATTCTAAGCACATGCTCACTAGCTGAGCTATTCTCCTCCATCTTGTAGGCAAAGAACTTGTCAGAGGTCTCATACCTCTCAACACGGGAATGAGCCTGAAATCCCAATTTTAGCTCTTGGAGCATCTCATATGTTCTATGGCGTTCAAAACGTCATTGGAATCCCGATTCTATGTCGTAAAGTATGGTGCACTTAACTATCAAGTAGTCATCAGGACGTATCTGTCAGATGTTCATAACATCCACAGACGATGCTAGAGGGGTTGGCACACCAAGCATTGCATCAAAGACATAAGCCTTCTGTGTAGCAGTGAGGACACTCCTCAGGCAACGGACCTAGTCTGCATCATTGCTTACAATATCTTTCAACTTAACCTTTCTCTAGGAACGTATTGAAACAGGGAGCTACAACGCGAGCTATTGATCTACAACCTTTTTGCAAAGACAACTTAGACTATTGTTCATGATAATTAAGTTCATCTAATCAAATTATTTAATGAACTCCCACTCAGATAGACATCCCTCTAGTCATCTAAGTGATACATGATCCGAGTCAACTAGGCCATGTCCGATCATCACGTGAGACGGACTAGTCATCATCGGTGAACATCTTCATGTTGATCGTATCTTCTATTCGACTCATGTTCGACCTTTCGGTCTTCCGTGTTCCGAGGCCATGTCTGTACATGCTAGGCTCGTCAAGTCAACCTAAGTGTATTGCATGTGTAAATCTGGCTTACACCCATTGTATTCGAACGTTAGAATCTATCACACCCGATCATCACGTGGTGCTTCGAAACAACGAACCTTCGCAACGGTGCACAGTTAGGGGGAACACTTTCTTGAAATTATTGCGAGGGATCATCTTATTTAAGCTACCATCGTTCTAGGCAAATAAGATGTAAAACATGATAAACATCACATGCAATCAAATAGTGACATGATATGGCCAATATCATTTTGCTCCTTTTGATCTCCATCTTCGGGGCGCCATGATCATCATCGTCACCGGCATGACACCATGATCTCCATCATCGTGTCTTCATGAAGTCGTCTCGTCAACTATTACTTATACTACTATGGCTAACGGTTTAGCAATAAAGTAAAGTAATTACATGACGTTTAAGTTGAGACGCAGGTCATAAATAAATTAAGACAACTCCTATGGCTCTTGCCGGTTGTCATACTCATCGACATGCAAGTCGTGATTCCTATTACAAGAACATGATCAATCTCATACATCACATATATCATTCATCACATCCTTTTGGCCATATCACATCACACGGCATATGCTGCAAAAACAAGTTAGACGTCCTCTAATTGTTGTTGCAAAATTTTTACGTGGCTGCTATAGGTTTCTTAGCAAGAACGTTTCTTACCTACGGCAAAACCACAACATGATATGCCAATTTCTATTTACCCTTCATAAGGACCCTTTTCATCGAATCCGATCCGACTAGAGTGGGAGACACAGACACCCGCTAGCCACCTTATGCAACTAGTGCATTTCAGTCGGTGGAACCTATCTCACGTAAGAGTACGTGTAAGGTCGGTCCGGGCCGCTTCATCCCACGATGCCGCCGAATCAAGATAAGACTAGTAATGGCAAGTAAATTGACAAAATCGGCGCACACAACAACTTGTGTTCTACTCGTGCATAGAAACTACGCATAGACCTAGCTCTGATACCACTGTTGGGGATCGTAGCAGAAATTTAAAATTTTCTATGGATCACCAAGATCAATCTATGGAGTAATCTAGCAACGAGGGGAAGAGGAGTGCATCTACATACCCTTGTAGATCGCTAAGCGGAAGCGTTGCAAGAACGCGGATGAGGTAGTCGTACTCGTGGCGATTCAGATCGCGGTCGATTCCGATCTAAGCGCCGAACAACGGCGCCTCCGCGTTCAACACACGTGCAGCCCGGTGACGACTCCCATGCCTTGATCCAGCAAGGAGAGAGGGAGAGGTTGGGGAAGACTCCGTCCAGCAGCAGCACGATGGCGTGGTGGTGGTGGAGGAGCGCGGTACTCCAGCAGGGCTTCGCCAAGCACTGCGAGAGACGAGGAGGGAGAGAGGTAGGGCTGCACCAAGAGGGAGATCAAATCATGTGTTGGGCAGCCCCCATACCTCAAGTATATATAGGGGAAGGGGAGGGGCTGCGCCCCCACCTAGGGTTCCCTCCCTAGGGGTGGCGGCAGCCCCCAGATCCCATCTGGGAGGCGGCCAAGGGGGAGAGAGGGGGGGCGCACCTAGGGTGGGCCTTAGGGCCCATCCGCCCCTACGGTTTGCCCCCTCTCCTCTTGAGGGCGCCTTGCGCCTTGGTGGGAGGCGCCCCAGCCCACCTAGGGGCTGGTCCCTTCCCACTATTGGCCCACGTAGGCCTCCGGGGCTGGTGGACCCCCGGACCCTTCCGGTGGTCCCGGTACATTACCGGTGATGCCCGGAACACTTCCGGTGGCCAAATCCTCACTTCCTATATATCAATCTTTACCTCCGGACCATTCCGGAACTCCTCGTGACGTCCGGGATCTCATCCGGGACTCCGAACAACATTCGGTAACCGCGTACATACTTTCCCTATAACCCTAGCGTCATCGAACCTTAAGTGTGTAGACCCTACGGGTTCGGGAGACACGTAGACATGACCGAGACAACTCTCTCAATAACCAACAGCGGGATCTGGATACCCATGTTGGCTCCCACATGCTCCACGATGATCTCATCAGATGAACCACGATGTCGAGGATTCAATCAATCCCGTATACAATTCCCTTTGTCTACTGGTATGATACTTACCCGAGATTCGATCGTCGGTATCTCGATACCTTGTTCAATCTCGTTACCGGCAAGTCTCTTTACTCGTTCCGTAACACATCATCCCGTGATCAACTCCTTGGCCACATTATGCACATTATGATGATGTCCTACCGAGTGGGCCCAGAGATACCTCTCCGTCACACGGAGTGACAAATCCCAGTCTCGATTCGTGCCAACACAACAGACACTTTCGGAGATACCCGTAGTGCACCTTTATAGCCACCCAGTTACATTGTGACGTTTGGTACACCCAAAGCATTCCTACGGTATCCGGGAGTTGCACAATCTCATGGTCTAAGGAAATGATACTTGACATTAGAAAAGCTTTAGCATACGAACTACACGATCTTGTGCTAGGCTTAGGATTGGGTCTTGTCCATCACATCATTCTTCTAATGATGTGATCCCGTTATCAACGACATCCAATGTCCATGGTCAAGAAATCGTAACCATCTATTGATCAACGAGCTAGTCAACTAGAGGCTTACTAGGGACATGGTGTTGTCTATGTATCCACACATGTATCTGAGTTTCCTATCAATACAACTCTAGCATGGATAATAAACGATTATCATGAACAAGGAAATATAATAATAATAACTAATTTATTATTGCCTCTAGGGCATATTTCCAACAAAAGATCCAAACACTCCCCTGCCAGAGCTGAATCTCTCACCTAGTCAAAGTCACATGTTGTCAGCTTTCATTGCTGAAGAAAAATGGAAATTTGAGAAGGCGAGACAGCTGAAGAAAGCTCAGTACAAGAAAGAGTGCTTCCTAAAGAAACACGTTGTCTCTATGACAACTGAAGAACTTGTGAAGATTCAGACTGAAATCAAAGGCCTCAGCGATGACTTCAATGCTTACTATGCTGATTGGCAAGGAGCCAAAGTCAGGTTTGTAAAACTGACTGAGAAATTCACTTCAAAGGTTGTAGCTCCATCGCAACCAGAAATTCCTCAAGCCGAAGCATCTGCTCAACCAACAGAAGAGCACGCCAGCACCGCTGATGAAAATTAGGCCGTTGAAGAAAATGTGAGTTCCAGGGCTAATGACTGCATTCCAGCCGCTGAAGAAATTGCCAGGGCATCCACTAGTGGTGCCCCTGAAGAAAATGAAGAAGTCAGGGAAACTGCATCAGTTGTGCCTGAACAAATTCAACCAAGTTCCTCTGCTCCTCCTGCGCGTACCCCAACTCCAATCCTTCCATCTGCATCAGATGTGAAGAAGACCAAGGCTACAGAGCATGCAACTGTGAAGAAAATGAAAGCATCAACTTCATCAGATTCTTCAGCTCCGAAGAAGATGAAGCCATTGACGAGCTCTTATGCACATCCAATTGATGTTGTTCCTGTCTCATCCATGCCATCAAAGGACCTTGTTCCTTTTGATGAAGAATATGTGATTCCAAGTGAATCCGATGAAGACATTCCCTCTGTTTCTTCCTCAGAGTAGATGGATGAAGAAATTGAAGCGGACGCAATCCCTTCAACTCCAATTGTCTCCTCGCCCATGCCTTAGTTCACTGCTGAAGAGGCCGGTGTTGAGGAATTGGATGAACAAAATTCTGACGTGGACATTGGCTGTACTACTCCATTGATGAATGATGACTTTTGGGAAAGTCAACATCCCAACTCTCCACTGTTCACGCCATTACAACAAATTCCTCAATCCCCAGCACATACTGTTCCATTGGGCTCTGAAGAAACTCACCCTACTTCGTCTGTCCATGAAGAAATTCCAGCCACTAGTGCTGAAGAAAATGAAAATGAAGAGTTCAGACTGCCAATGAAGAGGAACCAGAAATTCCTCAGCCTGAAGAACCTGAGATTGCAATTCCTGAGGTTGTGATGCAACTGACTGACACTCCTCAACCGAAGCCAAAGGATCCATTCTCAAGAAAGCAAAAATTCAAGACTGATGATTTCTTCGGCGAGCATGTATTCTTCACAGATTACAACCCCTATGACTCTGCTCGCATAAGGAAGAGGCGTTTCTGGACTGCCAGCCAGGCAAATTTCTATTCCTCAGTGCTGTTTAACAAAGACAAAGTCTTCGATCATGAGCACATTCCTCACGTGGATATGGAATCTCTACCATGCTTCACACCAGTCCTCAGTGTTCTTCACGGCGCTTGACTGTTAAATTTCTGCATTGACATCTGTGATTGGAATGAAGAACTCATTCTTCAATTTTATGCAACGCTGCACATCACCGGAGACTCTAAAGATGTGAATTCATGGGTGCTGGACTAGATGACTAAAAACACTCACTACAAGGCACCAGCCACTGAATTGCTTCGTGCTTTGCCCCTCAGTCCTCCCCTTGAAGCCGCTCGTTGCATGTACCAAGAACCTGAGCTTACAGATCATTACATGCAAGTGCTGATGAAGCCATTGAAGCCAGGTCAGGCCCCAAGGACCAAATTCCTCGTGAAGGAATTGCTATATGTGCCTCGGACTGTCTATCGAATTCTGACGAAGACATTGAGTCCTATCAAGGGCCATGACTCGAATGAAGAAGAAGTCATTGGCATCATGAAGAATCTGCTTTTCAATATCATGCACGGCGTTCCCGTCAACTTCCATGATTTCTTCATAAGGACTCTGGCCAATGTCGCTATGTCACCATTTGAGTTGAAGCCTTATGCTCCATGGATTATGGGATTCATCAGAACAAGGTCTTCACTCAACTACAAAGCTGATACACTGAACCATGGCACCTACTTGCCCCCGATTGAAGTCCTCAAACAGACATTTTCCTCAGCTGATGACAAGGGCAAGGCCACTGCTGTTATTGATGAAGGCATTCGTCCATTGGATGGTCAATTTCGCAAGGCTGCATCCTACTCCACCAATGACGACTCTGCCACTTATGACTCTGCCGCCAACACACCCAAACCAAATCCTCAAGGTACAGCTCCCAGGGTGATGACTGATCATGAGCTTCTCCTCAGTCTTCATCAGAAGGTTGATCGCAATCACAAATGGGTTAAGCGTCAATTTGGTTCAATTCTTCACAACATGACTGCTACCCACAATGCAGTGAAGAAAAACCATTACTACCTCCATGAAACCTTCAACCGTACCTGGGTTGTTCTGTCTCACATTTATAGCGAAGAAGATCTGAAGAAAATGGGTCTCAAGGAAGTTTTTGACTGGTCTGCTCCTCCACCGAAGAAATACAAGAAGGTCAAAGTTCCCTCCTTGGTGGCCAGCTCATATTCTTCATCGCGCGACACCAACAAGCATTAAGACTTGGACGACACTGCGGCAGGTCCTACTACGACAAATGACCCCAACAACGCTGGCGCTCCTCCATCAACTTGATATTCTTCAGGGGCGTTAGTCCTCATTTTCAACCCTTTCGGTCATTTGATGACAAAGGGGGAGAAATTTGAGTTAGTCTTCAAGCGGGTCTATCTATATGGGCGTTTTTTTTGCTAAGTTACAACTCTCATTCTTTTGATGACTTTGCTGGATCGAGTTGTAAACTTAAACTCTATGGTGGCCTGATACTTTTGCTGAGCTTTTCTGCATGCTTATTCCTCGTTAATGTTAATGCACGCATGCTGAATTACATCAGTCACCATATTTCATCATGCATTTAAAATTCTTCATATTATATGTCAAATGCGTGTATGAATTACAAGATATAGGGGGAGATCTCCATGATTCTACTCTTCATGTGTGAATTGCTTCAAAAGCAAATTCCTCATTATGCATATCTTCAAGGGGAGTTCTTCTATATCTTGCAATCAAATTCCTCAATATCAGTATTTACACTTCATATGTTTATCCCCGTTGAAAACTTAACCTATATTGTCATCAATCACCAAAAAGGGGGAGATTATAAGTGCATCTAGTGCCCCTTAGTGATTTTGGTGTATTGAAGACTTATAGGTTAAGCGACTAATGCGTTTGTGAGTGTACACAGGCCTATAAGTCTATGAGGAGTTTGATATTTACAAAGAAAGTCGACCCCTAAAAATGAAGTTCCTCGACTGAAGACTTTGGATTTCTGAAGACTTTATGAAGACTTTGAAAGTGAAGAAATTGGTGTGACCTTGAAGACTTGGCATTCATTCAGGGAACATGAAGTGTGAAGACTTTTGTTTTCATAGTTTCATTTTCTCTTTCTTGAGTCATAGGAAACACCGTGCTGTTAAAGGGGGTCGAGGAAATACTAAGGAAAAATTTCCAAGTGATGCTCAACTCAAAATCCTACACCTACCAATCCCTTCGAGTGAAGCCATTGGAAATCTCATACAGTTCAGTCATATTCTTCAGTGACAGAGACGAAGTTCTTCTGGTCTCTGAGGAATTTGTTCTAACTGAGGAGTTAGGAATTCGCAAGTGTGGATTGCCTACACAGTGAGGAACATGATAGCCCTAAGGAATTTTATACTCAAATTTCCGACCGTTGATGTGCCTTGTGCCAGCTGTCCCAAAATATCTACCCACCTAACGGTCATATCATTGAAGGGCATTTATGTCTTATCATGTCGGGCTGCTCCCTAGGCTATAAATAGCCGCCCCCTACAACCACTAGCTGGTTGGCTGCTCCGAGAGAAACTGATATTTCTCATTTGAGAGCATCCCATCCTCCAAGGACTTTGAGCGAAAATCGTCAAGTGAGTAAAACCCAAACCCAAACACCTACAAACCCAAAGTGATTGAGCATCACTGAAGAGATTGATCCTGCGTGGATCCGATGCTTGTTACCTTTGAAGACTATGCTTCTTCCAGACGTTTAGGCGTCATGGTCTAAAGCATCCAAGAGGAATTGTCGATCGCCGAGTGACCGAGTCTGTGAAGGTTTGGAAGTCACCTAAAGACTTACCACGAGTGATTGGGCGAGGTCTGTGTGACCTTAGCTCAAGGAGAATACGGTGAGGACTGTGTGTCCGGGACTGTGTGTCCTCAGGTTTAAATACCTAGCCGCTCCAAGCAGACGTACAACTGAGACATCAGTTGCAACTGGTCTACCAAATCATTGTCTTCACCAAGCTTACTGGTTCTATTTCCTCAACTCTTTCAATTCCTCATAACTGTGTTGTGCACTTGTTTATATCTGTGTTTGAAGACTTTGACTGAAGACTTTCTCAATTTCCTTAGTTCAATTTCTTCAGTCTGTTTGTCTTCATCTTGTGTTATCCTGTGTTTACGCTTTCTGTACTCAGTGCTTGTCTTCATTTCATCATGATGACTATGCTTGTGTTCTGTTATGTTTACTTTTGAGTACTTATTCCGCTGCAAGTAGTTCTTCGCTAAGGAATTTCCTCACCCGCAAATTCCTCAGTGAAGAATTCATAAAAATCGCCTATTCACCCCCCTCTAGTCAATATAACACACTTTCAACCAGCGCCACCGCGCTGCCCCACGGCCAACGGCCGCACCGCCGTGTCGAGAGCACTGCGGCACGCAGCACCACCACTATCGGGCCACACCAAAGCCGGTCGAAGCACACCGCCGCCAGCCACCACCGCCTGAATAGGGGAGGCCGCGCGTGGGGAAGGGTTGGCCCGCCGCCGCCAGCACCACGCGGGCAGGGCCCGATGGCGCCCGCCGGCAGTGGTGGGTGGAGGGAGGAGCGAGGGGGAGTATGGAGGAGAGTTAGGGACGAGGCCCCCAGTCGCCTCGCTCGGGGAGGCGACGCGGGGGTTGCCAAATCCAGGGCCTCCCAGTCTGGCGCAAGGGCCTTGTGCACAAAGGACCAAAGTGCTTGGGCCGCGACACAAGAGAACATAATATGGGTTCTTGTCTCCGGGACGTGACATAGGGGGCAAATACCATCACCCGGGCCGTGCCTCTTAAGAACCTCTGTCCCAGAGGGAAGGCGGTCACACACAAGATGCTAAACGAAAATCTTGATCTTTAGGTGTAATGGCGCCTTTCAGAGAGGGGACAACCATTGAATGACAGAATGGTGGCAGAGCGCCTGATAAGCAGAACTCACAGAGAACTCTCCCGAAGGCGAGAGACTCCAGGCAACAGAGTCAAGGGACAGGGACAGCAGGAGAGGGACTACTTCCCTCAAGCCATCCCACTCAAGCACTTCAGCCGGTCCGAAGGAGCGGCGGAATGCAATGTTCCACTGCCCGTCTAGACTGGCATCGGAGACGAGGAGTTTTGGGTGAACACATATAGCAAAGAGCCTAGGGAATCAAAAGAGGAGCGGTCCCCCATGAAGCCAGGGGTTGATCCAGAACTAGGTGCTATTCCCATTGCCAACTGAGAAGGTAGCATTCAGCTAGATCTCATCTTTAATAGCTTGGATGGACCTCCAGAACTAGGAGTCAGTGAAGCGAGAACAAGACAACAAGGGTTCTCCTTGTAGATATTTCGCCTCAGGCAGCTGGAGCCATAAACCTCCATCACCTCTCATAATTTGCCAGACCCAACCAACGCAGCATGAGATCTACATTCATGCGGCGAGAGTCGGTGATCCCGAGGCCACTCCGTTCTTTGGGGAGGCAGATGTCAGCCCATTTAACCATGTGGTATTTAGGCCGACCATCCGCTGCCTGCCAGAAGAACCTAGCCAGATCCTTGTCAAAGGAGCTATGGACACCCTCTGGTAGGATGTACATCCCCATCATGTACATGGGGAGGCTAGCAAGGTTACAACCAATGAGGATGGTTTTACTGCCTTTGGAGGTGAATCGACCGCACCAGGGCCAGGGCCAGCCCTGGTATGTTAGGGGCCCTTGTGCGAACTCTGAACAATGGGCATGTATACTATAATAGACAAAAAAGATATTCCACACCTATGTCTACCACGAAATCTATTATATAATTAAGACAAGAGTCAAACGAGCCATCACGTTTGTCCACATATGTTAATATTATTTGCACTGTCTGATCAAAATAATAATGGCCGAGATCTATATATTATATAATTAAGACAAGAGTCAAATAAGCCATCACGTTTGTCCACATATGCTAATATTATTTACACCGTCTGATTAAAATAATAATGGCTGAGATTTAAGAAAAATTACGTAACATATTGAGATGTATCAACTCGGGCATTGAACTGTCACGCGTATACATAATAAGGCAACTATAACCGGAAAGAGTAAAAAAACAGTTAGAAGGGGAATCGGAAACGCACGCACAGGCCAAAGTGCCGAAGTTGACATATTAAAAAAAATCAATTAATGGGTGTGGTACAGGAAAGATAAAGTGATGATTCATCATGATGTCTACATGCAAGAAGGATATTTTAGTCATCCGGTTAAAAGACAAGGACAAGGGACATGCACTTTTAAAGCTCAACCCCAACCGAACTTGGAAATAGATAAACCTGTTAAGCGGCCGGTACCTATAAAACGCCATGGCAAGAAAGTATTTTTAAAGCTCCACCCCAGCGCCCAAAAAAAAAAAATCTAAGACCAGCTGCCCAACGTAATCTAAATAGCGATGTAAAATAAGAAAGAAAATGTGTGCTCTAGATAAGATGTCAACAATGTCTAAGAGACAGGGCAACTATGTCTATTTTGTATTAAAAAAATATGGCCATATTTTTTTTTGTGCCAAGGAAACATCATAGTCAGTTTAGGTTAAAATAAAAACTGGACATTTATATAAAGTAGTGCCACTATGGAAATAGAAAGAATGACGTTGCTGAATTGGGTTATTTCTAAAATGATAGTACTTGCAACCCTTAAAGGTCAGGAAAGGTGTATGAAGTCTATTTTGAAACTCCATGGTACATACTCTATTTTAAAGCCATCTCGATCCTCAAGATAGGCTATAATGTTATCCGTTATTGTGTTGATGCATCCTAATTGTAGCGATAATGATTTTAAATAATAATATTAAATAATGTTATCCGTTATAGGCCCAGTTCTTTTGAGCAGATTATGGAGAATCTTGGTCCCGAAAATCCCAAGCGAAAATAACTCGATTGAACTTCCAAAATCTCAACTGGATTCTCTAGAATCCTAGTGCAATCCCAAATCCCAAAATACCTGGTTTCTCCCACAATCTCAGGATTCTGGCAAGTCCCACCAAAGATAACGCTTGGAGTTAACAGAGTGCCCCTGTTGCAGCAGGTTATTACGGCAAAACTGCCACCGAGCCACCCACGACCGATGCCGATCTGTTCGCATCACGCGACCTCGAGTAGGGCCGCCCGCTAAGATTCCAGCGCCGCCGCCCGCCCCAGTTCGCTGTCCCGGACCACGCAGCCGCCGGCGCGGCCCTCCCCGCCGCCGGTCCGCACTCCCGCCGCAGTCCAGCTTCCTCTGCGGGCCCTTTCCCCCTTTGCCCTCTGCCGCCACCGGGACACCCGGAAGCCGCCGTCGGGCCCCTCCGCACCGGCTACCGATGGCGCCTCCGTCCCGAAGCTGCAGCCGAACATAAACATCTCCTCCACTCCTCCACGGTGATCCATCCTCTCTCTCCCAACTCTCTGTTTTTCTTTTTTTTAATCTATAAACTGGGTAGATGGAAAAAAGTTGTTGCATAGATAGAGGAATCGATGGATCAATTTGTTAGATGGATGGATAGATTGATTGTTCAATTTGTCACATGAATGGGTGGATTGATTGTTTTATTTTGTTTGATGGATGGATTGTGCTAGAATTTTTTTGTTGATATTGTCAATACTACTGCATATTGGTGCTATTGCCGGAACTTGGCTTTGGCTCACATTTGACAAGATATTGTTCGAAACAACAAAGTGTTAACAATTCATCAAACAGTTTCTGTCAAGTGGTGCTATAGACATTTCGGCACACAACTCTTTCCAGAATCTCAAACTGGAATCTCATAAAAGAACTCGACGCCAGATTCTGGGGGAAGCAGATTCTCGCAAAATTTTCTAGAATCTTGATTCTACAGAATCCCGGGTGAAAAGAACTGGGCCATAGTAGGACATCATTAATTCTTGATCCAATTTGGCAAAAGTTATAGCTCAAGCTCTAGCAGTCCAACCGTAAGGCTGGTCGTAATGATAGTATCATAGCTAGTATCATGCATGCCAACTAGGCAATTTTGATGAATTGTTATAGCATTAAATGAAGAAAGAGAGGGTGGAGTATCATATCATGATGCCGTATCATAATAAATGCTATGCTACTTTGTGTCATGCATGGCAATAAATAGAGTACTACATGATACTAATATATGATACTATGCATTAGGGAGGTAGTATCATACACTAGTATCATATGCATGATACTAGTATATGATACTCCCCATTACAACCAGCCTAAACGTGCATCAACAAATATCAAAGGAGCGATTGTTTGCCAGGTGCCTTTTGTCTTTGACCTCAAAATTACACAGAGAACAAGTGAATGACATACTCAACAGAAAAGACACCTTCGGGCATTTTTTTGATGCAAAATCACCAAAGATCAATGTTATCCAACATATCCTTCTCAATACAGCACAATGTCTTCTATCTTTTGACATAGTTGATCTCAAATAGTTTTTTTAGTAATTTTAGTTTTGAGAAACATCTTTCAGCAGATGGTATAGTCATAGGGAATTTTAAGAGAATTCAATAAGCACTGGACACATTTTGATAGCAATCTGCAGCTGTAACAAAATCAAACATCTCATCTGCTGAAATGAATCTATTTGGCAAAGTCATTTTGAAGCAATGCTACAATCAGCAGAATATATCTTTTTTTTTCTTCAAAAAGGGGGTGTGCCCCAGCCTCTGCATCTGAATGATGCATACGGCTAATATTATTAATAAGCAAAATATCCAACAAAGGTCTCCAAGTCTCCAATAAAAAAAGGTAAAAAAAACTCCACAAGAGCTGAAAAGGAAAAGCCACAACCGGTTGGCAAAGAAGGATAAGAGCACTACATGCCTATCATATTACATGACCGCCATCCAAACCGGTTGAAAATACCCCGAGTTACCATCTCCCATTGGGTAGACGCAGTAATCAAACGCTCCCTGGCCTCCGTCGGAGTGAGTAGCGACCACATACGGATCAACGCCGTGGCTCTGAATATAACCTGCAGAAAATGAATATTTGTTGTTATGTTAAAACCAAATCATTTCTGCAATTCCAGATTGCCCATAATAAAGCACACACTCCCACACGAATGTGTCGTGCTGTATCAAAATTTATCCCATCAAGCCACGTCCCAAATAAAGTATTAATGAAATTCGGTGGTGTAATGTTAAAAACAATGTGGACCGACCGCCACATCTAATTTTGCTAAGGGACAATCCAGAAAGAGATGTTTGATGGATTCGTGTTGGTCGCAGAAACTACATCTAGTAGATCCTGTCCAATTGTGTTTTGCTAAGTTATCCTTCGTTAAAATAACTTATTTATGCACAAACCACATAAATACTTTGATCTTTAAAGGAACTTTGACTTTCTAAACATGTTTCTATTTAGGAATCACACTAGAGTTGATAACATCCAAATACATGGAATATATCTAACTGAAATTTTATGTACAAAAAGAGAGGAATCAAGCAGGTCAAACATCATAACAGAAATAAATAGGCAAGGCCAAAGAATTGAGATCTAGAAATTGCATGAATGGGGAATGGCGAATCTGGGGCACATGCTGCGGGCTGTTGCTCTTGCGGTACTGCAAGGGTGGTGTGTTGCTTGCCTCCGCTAACCTGGGGCCCTTGGGGTATTTATAGGAAGAGAGAAGCCGAAGAAATCCATCTGATGCTCATACAATGGAAAATTCATTGATTAACTTGGGGAATTGGGGTCCTGGGCTCATAGGAACTTGGGATAATCAATTGGTGAAGACTGAAGAAGACGATGGTGGCTGGGAGACGAACGAGCCGGCGGCGTCTTTCTCGGAGATAACGAACGAAAAGGGATTGCGTCGTGTGTGAGTTTCCCCAGTTCTTCTGATCTTCTCTCTTCATGGGCTGGGTCTGCTACCTTGCGTACTAGAATTTGTTTAGGAATATGTATATACTGCTATGCACAGGGTATGGGCCCCTGATTGGGCTGGTCCCTAGGCCGTCGCACTCGTCGCCATGGCCAAGGGCCGGCCCTGGCCAGGGCTCCGCCCGGGATGCTACTCGTCCCATAAGCGGATCATAGCCAGACACCAGAATCCTGGAGTCTGACATAGGCATCCCCAGATGGGAAATGGGGAAGGAGGCAAGCCTGCAATTGAGATTGTCAGAAAACCTATGTTGCTCGGCAGGCGAGTAACCTAAGTAAGCCATGATGGCATTCCCTAAAAAAAGTAGGATGGCGTGCGATATAGCTAAAGGAGGGAACAAATATAACGAGCTCATCCATGTTACGCTCACTCTGGTCTGTAACAACATAAGAGAACTGATACAATACGGCCCGTCGTTAGCAGCGGATGATAGAGCAGAGGAGGCCATGAGGGCATGCTTCAAGATGGTATTTCTCTCAACATAATCATTAGCCACATGAGTTAAAGTGATAGTATTTGATATCAGGGTCTCCACACCCCAATTTATTGTTCCATGGCAACGCACCGATGTTCAACTAGTCTAGGTAGACAAGGGAGAACCCAACAATTGCAGAGGTCAATCTTTTCCGGTAAAACAAGGAAGCAAACCAAGCAGGCAGCCAGCGATGACCGAAGAAAGTTTGATCAGTAGGTGAGCGCGGTGCTGTTGGCGCCGAGCAGCAGCTGCTGCGCCTTAAACTGCCTCCACTCGTCGAGCACGGCGTTGAGCCTGTCGATCTTGTCCTGCAGGCCGTGGATGCAGGCTGCGTGGAAGGTGCATATCTCATGGAAGTTGAACTTCTTCCACGCCTCGCACGCGCTATGGAAGTAGGTAGTGTCCACGAGCTGCACGGTCGCCCCGTGCCTTGCAGCCAGCTCGTGCTTCATCTCTCTGAACACCACCTGGTCGTTCTCCCCGGGCCACCGCGTCCTCGCCTCGTACCAGTCCCTGAAGAACGCCAGGGACGCCGCGGTCGGCCTCGCGTACACAAACCCGCCGTTGGCGGCCTTGTCGAGGTCGTACGGGTTGGTGCCGAAATGGTTGTCGCAGCCGAGGGTGATGTCGGCGCCGACCGGGATGCGCAGCAGCGGGTTTCGGAACCACAAGATGTCCAAGTCAGTAAAGAGGAAGGAGTAGCCGAGCGCGAGCACCCGCGCCTGGAACCTGTTGCGTGCCCACATCATGTCCACGTAGTCCTTGTCATAGAACATGAGCTCCGTGCCATTGGGGGCGGCGCCGTTCGCGCCGGAGAGCAGGTGGCAGAGCGGGTGCATGCGCCGGCACCGCTCGAGCCCCTTGGGGTCGGTGGCCACCACCACCAGGTGCTTCAGAAGGGGCTCCGTCCTCACGCCGGTGCGGAGGCTGTCCAGCAACATCTGGAGGAGCGAGCCGGGCAGCGCATGCGCCTCGTTGGCGAAGGCCAAGATGACGGTCTTGTCCTCCATGGACGCGCTCCGAAGCAGCTCCGCGAGCCCGTCGTCATCGCTTGCGACCGCGGCCTACACGCGCGAACGCGATCGATGGTTTCAGTTCAGACATGCGATAAGACAAAGAATCGAAACAAAAGAGAACTGATGTACTCCCTTAGTGATCTAAACGATGTTATATTTTATTACGGAGGGAGTATGTACGAACCGTGCTGAGCTTCCTGATGCCAGCATCTGCGATGGTGTAGGGGCACGGAGCAGACGGTAGCAGCAGCGCGACAAAGGCTGCCATGGCCGCTGCCCCCAGAACGAAGCACAGCAAATTCGTCACCGAGGTCATGGCCAGTGAAGTGATCCTAGGAAAGTCCGAAACCTCCGAGAGTGCAGTCCAGAGTGCACTACTGTGTACGGACGCGAGGCCCTGTGCCTGTTATAAACCTCGTCGATGCCGAGATTCCTGTCAGAAATCAAGGAAAAAAGAAAAGAAAATGGAGACGTTGTGGCAATTAAAGCCACGGTTGACTCAGATTTCATCTGAGAAGTAAAATATATGGGATGAGATCGGATATTTGATTCTGAGTACGGCTTCCTGAAATCATCACCGTTCACTAGCATGTGGATCTGTGCTGGTTGATGTATTTCTGCAGATATAGCAGATGTATTGATGCGGGCAAATAAAGCCAGCTCGTGGGCGCATTAAATGAGATGACAGCTGGTCAGGTGAGGCGGACCACCCAGTAATTTACCTGAGCCGCCTCCTTACCGACCTCCACTTAGGCCCTGTTTGGTTCATAAGTCCTAAGACTTTTTTTAGTCCTAACTTATAAGTCTCAAGTCCCTAAAAAGTCCATACCTGTTTGGTTCCTGGGACTTATAAGTTTCTATAAGACCATATTACAACTATAAGTCCCTATAAGTCCCTTCTTGAGAATCTTATTTCATAAGTCTCAAATGCCCACTTTAAGTCCCTATAAGTCCCTCCCGTTTGGTTTACATGGGACTTATAGGGATTTATTTAAGTCCCTAGACCAATAAATTCCTGGAAACAAACACCCTCTTATTATATCTCGCACATCGTTGGACAATCTTGTACAAGTGCAGCCGTTTGCAAGCAAGAACAATTGACATTTGCTGCAAAAGAACACCCGCGGTGACGACTCTTCGAATTTCAGTCATGGATTTCTGTCCCTTGTACACTGTTACGTAGAGTAAGAGACCACATCAGCATCACTAATTACTCCCTCCATTTATTTAGGCTGGTCATAGTGGGGAGTAACTTATACTAGTGTCATGCATATGACACTAGTCTAAGTTACTATCTTCATAGTGCAAAGTAACATGGTAGTAGTGTCATAGATGACTTCATTTATTAGCTTATAGACTCATTCTTTCTCGGGAAGCGCTATGTTACAGTAACATATTATGTTACTCTAAACATCTCTCTCCTCATTAAATATATGCCACATAAGCAAAAAAATTGAAGTGCGCTATGTTACTACCTAAGTTACTCCCACTATGACTAGCCTTATACAAGGTCACAGTGGGAGTAACATAGATGATAACATCACACATCTCTAGACAAAACAGATGATGTGGCAAGTAATTAATGAGGAAAGAGAGACATGCGGTAACATAGCTAGTTACAGGATTGCATACTGTCGCCTCGGGTTTACAGGATCGCATGTGGATCAGCGATATCCACGGCCATCTCAGTCCGGCTACTGCTATCGGGTACTTTGACCTATGGCGCCGCTTGCAGACCATCGTCCTTTCTCAAGAGCCCGATATCATCGCTTGGCGCTGGACGAAGAGCGGTGCCTACTCCGCTTCCTCTTGCTACAATGCCTTGTTCACCGGCTCTACGTCCTCCGAGCATTGGTATCTCATCTAGGAATCTGCGGCCCCACTCTCTGTCAAGTTCTTCCTCTACCTCGCCTCTGCTAACCGATGTTGGACGGCGGATCGGCTCGCAAGACGCGGTCTTCCTCATGAGCCTGCTTGCGTCCTATGCTCCCAGCATGACGAGACCCTCCACCACCTCTTGGTTGGGTGTGTTTTCTCCCGCATCATCTGGCACGGCATCCTCTCCTGGTGTTGCTCTGTGATCCTCGTGCCGGATGGCACTATCGACTTCCTGAGCTGGCTCAGCACTGCTATCAACTCTGTTGCAATGGAGAATCGGCGTGGGCTTTCCACTATTGCCGCCCTTACGGCCTGGTCCATCTGGCGTCACCGCAATGCGGTCATCTTCGACAAAATTCCGCCCTCCTCCGCCTCCCTCCTGATGTCGATCAAGGACGACGCCCGCTCCTGGGCCCTTGCAGGAGTCAAAGGACTCAACAACATTATCCCTGTAATGTAGCCTAGGTTATCTGGGCTGAGCAACCCATCTCATGCTCTCTTTGTATCATGTGCACGCCTTGTAGTGTACGTGACCATGATGCCACTCTGTATGTTCTAACCCCTTCTATCAATGCAATGATACGCTAACAGTAGCATATTCGAGAAAAAACATAGCTAGCTACTGTAACATCGCACATACCAAGACAAGATGAGTCTTCAAGCTAATAAATGAAGTATTGCATGACACCACATATATGTTACTCCCCACCATAGAGGTAGAAACATAGAGTAGTAATATATGCATGTTACTAGTTTAAGTTATTACCCATTGTGACTAGTCTATAAGGCTGGACATAGCGGGGGTAACTTAGGTAGTAACTTAACACCCCAAGACAATTTTACTTATGTGGCAAGTATTTAATGAGGAGAGAGGTGTTTGGAGTAACATAATACGTTACTGTAACATAGCGCTTCCCGAGATAAAATGAGTCTATAAGGCAATAAATGAAACAATCTATGACACTACTACTAAGATACTTTGCACTATGAAGGTAGTAACTTAGACTAGTGTCATATGCATGACACTAGTATAAGTTACTCCCCACTATGAGGCTAGTCATAGTGAGGGTAACTTAGGTAGTAACTTAACACATCCCAAGACAATTTTGCTTATGTGGCAAGTATTTAATAAGGAAAGAGGTGCTTGTGGTAACATAATATGTTACTGTAACATAGCGCTTCCTGAGGCAAAATGAGTCTATTAGCTAATAAATGAAGCAATCTATGACACTACTACTATATTACTTTGCACTATGGAGGTAGTAACTTAGACTAGTGTCATATGCATGACACTAGTATAAGTTACTCCTCACTATGACGAGCCTGGCCAGCCTAAGGCCACCAACAATAATCGAGGTAAAAATAATGATACTTTCTCGTACTAGCAACATATTTAATACTTATATGTATGTAGCCATAATGACAGTCAGTTACTTCCTCCACTCAGTTTTCTTGCATGCATGTGACGTATTAATGATCTCAATAAATAAAAAGAAAAGCTAACTAGCAAAGCACATATTAAGTTTTACATTGGTACCTAGCAAAGCACACATTGAGTTTGTGGCCACAGACCCATATTACAGGTACTAAGGTAGAAACTAATGGCCACTTAAGTCAATGTTGTAAACTAGTCTTTCTCCTTGCTTGACGTGTTAATTAATGTGTATTTTTCTTTCCAACGCACAATAAGACAACTCTCTCACTCCTCGTTGGTTGATTAATGTGGTGCATTAAAATGAAACCTTCTCACCCTCGCATGCATGCATGGGGTATTAATGTTCTCGGTTGTTAGTACGATGCAAACCTCATAAATTTTATCTTAATCTTTACTCTCAATGGAGCAGTTGGTAGCATGGTACTCCGGTTTTATTTTTGTTCGGTTTTTATTCGTCCCATCCCACCACCCCCACCAACTGGTTTTTCTCCTTTTTATTAAAAACCAAATCTTATTGAAGAAGATATATTTTCCATGCTTAATTTGACAGGTTCTGATTCATTCCAATCACGTAAATAAATAGATAATTCAGAATTCAGAACTCTCACCATATATTTAAGATTACCTTCCTAAAATATAGACGTAATATTTTCCTCGATAACCTTTCAAAACAAAATGATATATTTCTCAAAAACAAATCATTAAGTCTACACACTATGTCTCGCCTCGCTCTGGTTAATTTTTTCTCACCATTATATATTTGAACCTTATTTTATCAGTAAGATCAATTTTCGGTATAACTTTCATATGGAAAGAAATGGATCACGATAAATCTTTAAGTCGTTTCCTTTCCTACTCATTCCATCGATCGACAGGAAATCCCCCGCCCGCGCCCTCACCGATTTTTATTTCCATGTGACCTAATTCTCCCCACGCCCTGCCCCCTTTCCATCCCTCATGCTCCACCGCCCCCAGTACCCCATGGACATGATTGCCGCCGCAGCCTCCCGATCTCCCTCTCCTCGCATCGCCGCCTGCGACGCAGCTTAACCACCGTCTCCACTGGCGCCTCGACGGTTGTGGCCTCCGCTCTAGATCCGTCCGCCGTTGATCCCATATCCATCCATCTGCCTGAGTGGAAGGCGGAGGGAGGCTGCTGGGGCCTGAGTGGTCCGACCGAGGGTGTGGCGCCCAGCTCCGACATGGTGGATGCACCGGTCTTGACGCCGATGCGCTGTCTCCTCGCCATCTTCGACCACAACCTTGCCTTGTCCGGCCGCTGCTCTGCAATCGTCGTCTTCGAGTCTCCCAGGACCACTAATAGGCTCGCCACCTCCGCTCACTGGTCCGCCATGTCTTCGATGTTCCCCGCATCCCGCCAGCGAGCCTCCTGCGGCCCGCACGTACTCATCGATCTCTCTTATCCCGCGACAGAGCTCGCCCCTATCCTCGCCGGCGCCATGACCGTCTTCCACATGGATCCTACCTCCTCTGCCAGCACTGACGGCGACCGCGGCCCCAAGCGCAGTGGCCACGAGTGCCATGAGGCTAGACAACTGGGACGAGGTCGAAGATTCCCAGCTCGGCCACCTCGACCTCCACCCTTGTTCTCGCACGCTGACGGTTCATCATCATGCATCGGGATGAGGCCGGAAGACCCGGCAGCCTTGGCGGAATAGGAAGAGGAGTCAAATGAGGCTGAGGGGAGCATGACAGAGCGCCCTCGCTGCACGAGATCAAGAACCAGTCTATTCAGAACGAACGAAGAGGCTCATCTCTATCCGCTTCGGTGTGGTGCCGGCAGTCGTTGCAGAGCCAAACACACCTGTCCAGGCTGCGGCATGGTCAGGGCTCCACAGTTTGTAGGGTGGATGGTTGCACGGGGCCATTCTTGCTGCTGGTGCCATGGGGCACCTTACGCGGCTCCTCCCCCGCATCCGGTGGAGCTGCGAACGGCTGCGTCGGCGTGTGTGTGTTCTGATGTGTGTGCGGTTGATGCTTTGCTTGTGGGCTGATGAATAGTGATCATGCGTGCGTGTGCTAGAGTCTGCTCATGTGTGCATGTGCTAGCACTACTAGGGAAAACATTATACACAGAACTTTAGCAGTAGCGCAGGTCAAAGAAGCACGCTGGTGCTAAGTAGCAGTAGCGCGCCTGTGCAAACCGCGCTGTAGATAAAGTTTTAGCAACAGCGCGTCTTGTTCTAAACACGTTACTACTAAGATTCCCACGGCTTAGCCGATAGGCTACACATAGTAGTAGCGACCTATATCGAACCGCGCTACCGCTGCTTTCTTTGCAGCAGCGCGTTTTAATCTAAACTCGCTACTGCTAAAGGATATAAAATTAAATGGAAAGCACATAGAAAAGTAATTGAAAATGAAAGAAATAGAATAAGGTGGAAGGAAAAAAAATAAAATGTGAAGAAAAAACTAAATGAAAAAGGGGGAAAAGAGAAAGGAGTAGCAGTAGCGTATATCCCAGAATGCGCTGTAGCTAACGTAGTAGTAGCGTGCTTTCTGAAACGCGCTACTGCTACTTCTGACTTAACCACGGGGTTCGTCCTTCCCCACGGCTACTTCCCCCAAATCCAGCTCTCCACTCTCGCCGCCGCTGTCGCCCGTCGGCCGCCGCGCGCTCTCCGCACACCCTCTACACCGCCCCGACCCAAGATTCAACGCCGCCCCCGCCCTGACCTCAACGCCGCCCCCGACCCCGACGTCGACGCCGCCATCCGCCGCGCGCCCGAGCCCCGATCCTGACCTCGATGCCGCCTGCCCCTCCCTCGTCGCAGGCACCCGAGGTGAGCACGCCTGCTCCTCCCTCTCCCCTACCTCTGCCTAGGGTTTCTTTATATTTTAGTTGCATCAAATTAGTTAGGGTTCATGTAAGGGTGGAAACGAATCGGATGCGGATGCGGCTCAAATGAGTTAGGGTTCATGTAAGGGTGGAAACGAATCAAATTTCGAAGATGAATCATAAAACGAGTAAAATTTGACCACTTATTTCATTTTATAGTTGGATAATTGGAATATCCGCTACCACTTTCCACCCCTAGCTTCATCAAATTAGATGGTAATTAGGGCAGTAGTTCCTAGGTACTAATTAGTTAGTAAGAACTAGGTACCAATTAGGTACTAGTTTATTTTTATTTATAGTAAGTTTATTTTTAATAAGAACTAGTTGAATTAATAGAACTAGTTAGTAAGAACTTGTTGCTTTTTTTTAGTTAAAGCAATTTTTCCCGCATCGACGTGGACGATGCCTATCCAGCATCCTCGTCGTCGAGTCGGCGGAGGACAACACCTGCTTGACCGGATGGGCCATGTCCGGGACTGGGCTCCGCCGGGGTGGTACTGGGAGGCGCTACCTACCGGGGGGCGCAGGTTGGTGAGGAGCCAGCCTGTCGTTGACCCGAACCTTCTTTGGTGGCGGTCGCGTGGGCCATTGACGGTCTAGAGGCTCGAGGACCCTACGGAGGCGGTGCGTCACCGTGTCAGTGAGGAGGACGCGCACGTCCGTCGCTACTTGTTTGCGTTGGAGCATAGGTTCTCCAATACCTGGCAGGTTCTCCAGGGATCTCACTGGAGCTATGATCCCGCGCCGATACCCGTCGTGTGCTAGGGTTTTAGTTGTATTACTGATGTTATATGTATGACACTATTCGGGATGTATTAGTGATAATATTCGATGATGTATGAATGCATGAGATGATTTACTTTTGCTTATTGAATGCATGCTAATTTGAGTCCTATAAGATATTTTGAAATGTATATCTTGTGTTGCTCAAATAGGATATGTGCTTGCCCAAGTGGCCGGTCATGTTTGCAGGTTACACCTCCGAGTGGCCTATGTTTTGCCGCAGTGTTGATTCATTTTCGTTCTGGCAAATTTCAGGCGCTCGATATGTCCTATTTTAGCAATGGTCATGCGGATTTTTCCGTGAATTTTGGCATGACTTGTGCCAGAATATGTAGGAAATATCGAGTGCCTGGATTTGTGTGTTGAGTATCCTGGTAGTTGTCTTCGATCGATTTTCAATTAATGTTTTAATTATGAACATAGGAAATGTCTGACGATGAAAATGATTTCGGTATTTGCAAATACTGCGAAGACGAGCGCGGCCTGTGCGACGGAATCTTTCTAGATGATGATAGGCGCTTCAGCATCAAGCTGGACGAGAACTTCGAAGTGGATACAGTAAGTCACAACGACAAGTCTTTTTTCGTAATTAAGCATGACATTTGCTTCATTTGCTTCAACTTATAATTTAAGCATGACATTAAGCATGATAAGTCTTTTTTTTACTATTCTACTAGCGTATCCCCTGCCATGCAACAATTTTTGTATTGGATAAGATAGGTTTCAGTCGTACTATGGAGGAAAAGAAAGTTTACTTGAAGACCGAGCATGGTTATATTTTCCACGCAAAATTATACAATTCAGACAACTACACCTATTTTGGATGCAAAACATGGCGAGCACTATGCAAGACTTATGCATTTGAGCTGATATGGTTATCACCTTTGATATTCGTCCGGAAGATGATATTGAAGGTAATACCGACATCTGGGTCGATGTGCAGACGCCTCCAGTTATACCATCATGTAAGTTTCTCAACCATATTTATGTCTTTGATATTGTTTATTCAAAAATAATTGACAACTAATTTGTATTGTCAGCTTATTTCGGTGCAAGCAAACATGTCCAGCGCTTGGTAGACAGGACCTACTACTGTCCCGAGGCTGAACTAAACTGCGATGAGCTAAGTCATTATGTTTCATGGCTTGAGGATCTTGATACTGTCAAGACAATTTTTCTTCCTGCATTTAGAAATGTTAGTACTGAAAACGTGCGACCAATAGTGTTCATAATGAACTATGGTCACATCTATTTAGGAAGGATGGTAAGATTTTTACTATTTGTCCTCAGTGTATCTTTTCCATACATTATTTTTGAAGCTAAACTTCATTGCTAAGTATGTTACCATACGATGTTCTTCAACAGGGACTCCCGATGAATGTTGTGCCTTATGGGATCGAGACTAAAGGTACCATGAGTATTATTAGCTTACGGTCAAGATATCCTACAAATTACTTTAGTGCATTCAAGATTAGCGACGGATGCTTAATAGTGCAAGACTGCACCAAATGTGTGATGGAGAAGCACAGAGAAGTACCAGGGGGCAACAAACAGATGCGCTACCCACGATTAGGAGACAGGTTCATCTGCATGCTCCAACTTGATCAAGGAGGAGAGCTACACATGTGTTATGTTATTTTACCTAAGAGAGAGCAGCAGGAGTGATTAGCTAGCTAGAAATGAGTTTGAGGATGATGATGTGCTACACTATTACTATGATGATAAAACAGCTAGTGTTGGTGGTAATGACTATGATGATTATTATTAGCTAGTGTTAGTGGTGATTAAATAAATACTGTTAGTGGTAATGACTATAATGATGATTAAATAGCTTGTGCTGGTGGATTACATTCAAGCGGAGGCAACATGTGGTGCACATCGAAAGTACTACTAGTCCAAAGTAGATCAAATTTGGATTAGTAGTATACTTTTGACATGCACCATATATTGCATCCATTTGAACCTAATCCACCTTCATTTGACACACTGTTATGGACATAATGATGTAAACCTCATAACTGGTATTGTACCAATATTTGTACGATGGCGCATAAATACACTAAAAATAAAAAAAATAAAAAAAAGAATACTAGTAGCGATGGAGAGAAAACACGCTGCCAGTAGTTACATTAGCAGTAGCGTGGGAGTGAACAAATGCTGCAGCTATTTGTCCTAGCAGTAGCGCGTGCGGGCATGCGTTACTGCTAAGCAATAGCTGTAGCACCTTATTAGTAGCGTGCCTACCCGCGCTACTAGTGAGCACAAAACCAGCGCTACTGCTAGGGTTTTCCCTAGTAGTATAGACTGATGTATATTATCTTTTTTTGCAGGAACTGATGTATTTTATCTACTGTTGCAGGATATTTGAGATCACCGTGAGCCTGTGTTTTGATTTTCGGCCGAAAAAACTAGATTTCGGCCGAATTTCGGCCATCTCGGCCTAGGGCGAAATATATCTTCGACCAAAATTGGTCCAATTTGACAAATTTTGGTCAAAGTTTAGTCAAATTTCGGTCAAAGTTTGGTCAAATTTTGGCCGAAATTCAGCTATCTCGGCCTGGGGCGAAAAAAATCTCAAACCGAAAGTCAAAACGCAGCCGTGAGCACATCTAGCAGCACAACTCCTTCAATCCGAGGTAAAACACACACCCCACTGCCTACCCCTTGTTTCTTTTTCTGAAATATTTGACACTAGAAGAGAACGTTGATTTACCTCTGAATAATTGGCTTCTTGTAGACAGATTGTGTGCTATTGAATTATTCTTGTTCACATGTTAAAGTATCATTTGTAATTGCATTGTAGATGGACAGAAAAACAAAGATGTTAATTTATGCGGTCTGCAGTCCAGTGGTTTGTCAACATGATAGCATTGGTTGTTCAATCCAGAAAAAGAAAAAGAAGAGAGGCAATTACGTATGCCCCATTTGATGAGAGAGATAGGATGAGAAGATAGTATTTTGACAACAAAATATGGAAGAATGACACAACTTGTCTGAACATGCTTAGGCTTCGGAGAGAACCTTTCTTTAGGTTTTGTCAAATCTTTAGGGATCGCAACTTGCTAAAGGACACAATACACTTGACTGTTGAGCAACAAGTAGCCATGTTCTTGCACACTTTTTGTTTTGGTCTATTATGAAACAGTATAGTTTTTCGAAATTATGACTGTACATAACATGTTTTTTTCCTTCCATTGAAAAATTGCAAATTATGAGGGTAATCTCACCATCTCAAGTCAAAAAGGTTACCACAACCCTTATCCTTCATTTATCCCTCGAACCAAACACTACAATGGCTATCCTCAACCACGTTTCATCTTTTGAACCAAAAAAAATATGGGATAACTCCACCCTTCCAACCAACCTGAAAAAGGGCTATCCCTAGCCAGCTGGTTGGGGATGCCCTCAACCACCTTAGCCTGGCCCTCAAACCAAACACATCCTAAGGCATGCTTCGTTTAGTATCTGACCTTTGACTCTATAGCCCATTAAGGTCTGGTGAGTGCACATGCTCAATTATGTGATGTAGTTGTTTTCATGTTCTATAGTTCGGTGGTACCAGGTTGTGTGTACAATGGGATGTTCTTAAAGATCTGAACTTGTTTCAATGGAGGCATACAATTTAGTTGAGAACTATTTTCTCAACAACCATTGGATGCTACATGTCTGGGTATAGCTAATTCAGTTGAATCTTGGCTAAGAGGTTCTCTGATAGTTAGGGCAACCACATTTTATTCTCAAGCCATTGAATCTTTTGGTGAAATGCATCGAGCTGGTTTTAGCATGACCATCCGTGCAATGCCAGCTTATTTTCTGAAGTGGGCTACTTCAGTACGCTTAGTCAATTGCAAACAGGGTCATGTAATAGGTAGGATCAACAAGAGTTGGCTGGCAACTGCTATATAGTACATATATGTTATGGATCAGCAAAGTTTGTTATTTTTTCTTCTTGTTAATTTAAGCCCTTAAGGTTATGTTGTTAAATGCGTACACAGAACTTAGTTCCAGATTTAACAAGAGCACATTTTACAATGAGCTTTATAGCTGGTGTTGATCATAATCAGTAAGTGTCCAGAGCATTTCAATTATTTTCTGCTTTGTGCACATTAAATACCTAGCGTTCAGTATGCCTATTTGTAGCATATTGCAGACTTGTAGTGAAGTAGCGCCATGCTAAGTACTAGATGCACCTTATTTTCAAATATGCTTTTCTGAAAATGTAATATACTTAAGGCAGCTTGTGTTAATTTTTTGGTATTACTCTCTCCGTGCCAAAATAAGTGTCTCTTAACTTTGTACTCCCTCCGTTTCTAAATATAAGTCTTCGTAGGAATTTCACTATGGACTACATACGTAGCAAAATGAGTGAATCTACACTCTAAAATGCATCTATATACATCCGTATGTGGTTTATAATGAAATCTCTACAAAGACTTATATTTAGGAACGGAGGGAGTACTAACTTTAGTACAAAGTTGTACTAAAGTTGAGATAGTTTATTTTGGGACGGAGGGAGTATGTGACTTCCACCAGATAGTAAATAGTTATACTATTTATGAGATATAGTAGAATCGATTATACATGGGTATAAAGTAGAAAATTGTAAGGCATCATATGTTGTTTCTTGGGATACCACCACACAAGTAGTAATTTCATGGAATAAAACAATCTCTTTGTCTAGCATGTTTTAACTTTTCACATGGCCCGTTGAACGACCATTCAATTTAGAAGACGCATTTAAAATTGTGTGGTTCTGCAACACCTCTGTTTTTGCTCAACAAAGAAATAACAATGTTGCACCAAATAGTTTTTAAGTTCTGTATTTACTTCCTAAATGCATTAGTTTATGCACACAATAATTTTTTACTAAGGATCTTACTGATATAAGTCCGAACTATGTATTTGAACCTTTCTAGCAATATGAATAACCATCCATGTTAGTATATTATCCTTTTTCTGATAATGATCTGTTGCAGCTCTAGAAACTAGGTCTCTCATCCACGTCAATAATGCTTGAAAATCAATTCATTTGCCAAATAAATTGTGAACAATGATGTCATATATGTCAACCAGCCAGCTATGTATATAATTTTTGTGAGCTCTGGATTCAACTGATATGTCTAGCCAGAACGAAATAGCAAGTTTTGTGCAACTTCAAATTTTCAGAGAAAATGATGCTTAATTCAAGGGGTAGTTTTGGCTCTGGACTTTTGAACTATTAATTACTTACAAATTGAAGTACATAACTAACCCAGAAGGCACTGGCATCTCACTTACCTGACTGCCCTATCTTCTCTGCATGATGCCACTTCGGATAAAATGCCGCCTTTTCATTTCTTTTTAAAGAAGTACAATGTTACAGTTAATAATCCTTCATTATATTGCTTGTATTACAGAAGAAATGATTTCCCTTCTTGTCAAATCGAAAACAGCTGACACGCCCAAGTGTGAAGTAGTTGATGGTCGAGAATTGAAATCAAGGCATAGGGGAGAGATCTCAACTATGCCATCTATAACAGGTTTGTTGGTTTCTCCCCAAACATTTTCAGTTGTTGCATATAGTTGTGCGCAAATACTTGACATGTTTTTGCTCCGACAGAGAGAAGGATTGGCAAGATTTCAATTTTGTTCAAAATTGTGTTGATTTTGATGTCGTTTCATTTTTCAAGTACGCAAGGACCCAAAGTTATTCAAGAACCTTCTTACCCATGACCACTATGAGCAGGTGTTGCATCAGGTCTTGCTGTGCTGGAAGCTCTCTAGGAATGACTCCGTTGCCATGCCTCGCTTAGCAGCATAATTAGCACGGTCCGGATTGCAGTCAAGACTCCTCGAAGCAGATCAATAAGATCATGAAGCTTGTCCTACTGTTTCAATGCAATCATGTAACTAATAACCAGTCCATTCATCAATATCATCCTTATGTAAAATGATTTAGTAGGCTAGTTGACGATGTGAAATTATGAGATCGTTTGATCTGCCCATTTTCACTAGCATTCCCTTTTTGGATACCATTCATATGGTAATTCATATCTCATGTTTCCCATAAAAATCATAAGTAAAACAAATCAGAATTTAGAAAATGTTCACAAACTTCAAGAAATGTTCACATTTTCCAAATTGTTTGCATACTTCAGGAAATGTTCATAATTTTTAAAATTGTTAACAATTTCAAAAAAAATCAAAACTTCAAAGAATGGTTTATGATTTTTGATATTTTGTGATTTAAATTTTATTTTTCGTATTTTTAAAAAAAGTTCGGAAAATTTGGAAATTATTCGCCTTTTCCCCAGTTTTTTGTAATTCATGAAATGTATTAGTTCGCAAAACTTTTTAACATTTTTTATTTTTTTTAATCCAGAAACATTTTGATTCATGAAAATTTATTTAATTTCATACACACCATTTCCGATTTCATGAGTTTTTTCGAACGCATGAACATTTTTTTTGAATTATTGAACTTTTTATTACATTCATGATTTTTATTTAATTTGATGAAGTATTTTTAATTCACACTTTTTGATATTTTTTTGTTCTTAAAAATGGTTTCGAAAGGAAAAAATACTACATATATAAAGCACCTGTGCTTTAGGGAGGTTTTTTTTGCTTCTATCGGTATCACGTGAGGGTGGTGGGCACTTGTACGTGAATAAGCACATGTAAGTGAAGAAAACAAAACCGTAAGATCCTGCGCGTTGTTCTTGACACATTATAGGGACTTTTTGTGGGCTATCGCTCGGTCGCCGCTCGCTACAGCCGAGGCATGTCAGCGCGCGGGGCGGTGAACAGGAACCAAATGGACTAGGTCGTTCGTTAGTTTTTCTGCATTTTGTTTTTTGCCGTTCACTGATCGTGGGAAGGTGCCCTTCCCATAGAGAAAAAACTTTTGAAAATGCAAAAAAAAAAAAAAATGGAACCACTCTCACGATTGGAACTAATCTATTCCGAGCAACGGTCGGTCCGTTTGGAAACCTCGATCTCCCTTCACAAATTGTTAGCTTGGTTTTCTCAGCCTTGGCTTCTTTGTGGGAACCAACGGATGCAAACCACCAATCTGTCCTAGACACCCCTAGTAGGCCCCCTCAAGGGGGACTGACACTTCTACAGGGATGGGAGGAATTCAGTGGATTAGATAAAGAATATTGTTTATTTCCTCCCATACCCAGCAGGTGAGGTAGAGATGGAGGGCGTCCCTGTTGTTACTTGTCGGGTTCTTTTCGTTTTCTAATTTTTGCTATTTATTTCTATTCTATTTCTGAATACATGAACAATATTTAAAGTTGGATTTTTAAAATTCATGGACTTTCTTTTAAATCCTCGAATAATATGTAAATTCGCAATCAAATTATAAAATTTGGGAACATTTTATTAAACTCATGAATATTTTTTTAATTTATATATTTTGTAAATACATGAATAATTTTATTAATCAGGTAGCATTTTTCTAACTCTGTTACATATTTTAAAATTCGTTATCATTATTTGAAATCCAGGAATGCTTTTGGAAAATTCACAAATAAATATTTATCCCTGAAAATTCTTTAAATCACGAAAAAAATCAATTCAAATATATATTCCAAACCGTGAACAATTTATAAAATCAAGAGAAAAATTAAATTCCTGAACGTTTTTTAAAACATTGGAACGTTTTCTCAAAGTCATAACCAAAATTTAAAATTCAGAAACATTTTTCAAGATCATGAATATTTTCTGAATTTGGAACAGTTTTTTAAATCTGTGAACATTTGTTGAAATCCAGGAACTATTTATAAATTCAGTATAGTTTTCAATTTTTTGGCAGTTGTTATTGTCTGTTGGTGGATATTATTTTTCCCCAACCATTTCTATTTTATTTTTATTTCGAATTTTTATTTTTGTTTTGGGGTTTTATATATTTTTGGTTTATGTTTTCTTCCCCTTTTACCATTTTTGGGGGTTTTCCTTTTTATTTCTATGCAATAAATAAAAATATTTGATATTTTTTTAATACATACCGAACATGGTTCTATGCATTGAACATGTTTAATATATAGTGAACAGCTTTTTAATATATGGTGTATGGAAAATATACAATAAACTGGGGAACAGGTCTACCTATTCATCTAAAATTTCTTTTAGAAAACTATAGAGCAAAAGGTATGGAAATATATATTAATAATACTAAAATGGATAACCTATAGTAGGAAACTAAAGGCGGAAAGTTCGAGGGTGGAATTTAGGACCTCGAAATTGTTTTGAAAAAAAAACTAAAACCTCATCTCAAAGTTTCAAGGAATTCTAGAAACAAACTACATGTTCATATGGATGTATACTACAAATGTATAAAGTTTCATGATGAAATAAGTTAACATGACAATTTCCTGGATTTTTAACAGTGAAAGCGAGTGTACTGTTCTCCGTTTTCAAAATCACAAATTTGCCATCTATTGCGTAGTCCGCTAGTTAACCTATATCATCGGCAATCTGTACGCACATATGGTATACATCCATTTGAGCTACAGGTACGTACGTAAGCACCTTGCACTGCATGCCAGCTGAAACTACTAAACACTGTCAAAACAAAGTCAAAATACATGAAAAAACTCCACGCAAAAGAAAAATACATGAAGAAACATAATAAGGTTTTTATCGCGCCACCAAAGGCCCCGTAGTTTCTCCCTTACCAGAGATTAAAACTAATAATACTTTACCCCGCAAAAAAAAACTAATAATGCTTTATCCCGCAAAAAAAAACTAATAATGCTTTCCAAAAAAACGTAAAAAGGAAAGATGTCTAAGCCCACGTTCAAACTGGGGACCTTTAGTGTGTGAGACTAACGTGATGTTAGACTATGTATAGCTTCTGTACTTATGTACGTATTGTAACACAACCATTATATATAATGAGATAAGCCACCCCTAGAGGGTTGCGCTGGTTCCCAAAACTTATTGTCTTACATGGTATCACGCTAGGTTACGATCGCTTCCGGTTCTAAACCCTAATACCCGCACCGCCGCAGCAGCCGCCGCCGCCTTCACCGCAGCCGCCGCGCCACCGATCGCGCCGCCGCCATGTCGAGCGCCGCCACCACCGGTTCCACTGCTGCGGGCTTCCTCCCGGCCTCTCTTGCGGCTCTGCTCAACCTCCCGCTCGATGCCGTCTTCGTTCCGGCTCCGATCGGGACAAGGAGCATCGGCTCCGTCTTCTCCACGCCACCGGCGCCCTCTCTTGGGCGTGACCTCGTAGTCCACACCGCGGTGCCGCCGTCCGCTGCGGACTCCACAGGCGTCGTCCCGCCGCTCCTGCCGCAAGCGGATCACACCGCCCCGCTGGCGGGGTTGGCGGCGTCCGCCCCGGCCGCGGGCCTTGCGGCGTCCGAACCGGCCGCGAGCTTTGCGGCGCCCGCCCTGGCTGCGGTCCCGCCTCCTCCCGCATCGGCTTCGGTGCCTCTGGCTGCCTCCATGGTGTTTGCACCCCAGGCAGCCTCCTCGATGGGATCGTCTTCGCCGCCGCCGTTTCACGTCGGTCATCTCATCACCATCAAGCTCTCCGCCGACAACTACATCTTCTGGCGTGCGCAGGTTCTCCCGCTCTTGGGGAGTCACTACCTGCTAGGCTACGTCGACGGATCGCTTCCCTGCCCACCCGCGCTGGTAGACAGCATGCACGGTCCGGTCTACAATCCGGCCCATCGCGTCTGGACGGGGCAGGACCAGGCGAACCTCTCCTCCATCCAGGGGTCGCTCTCGCCGGCAGTTGCCGGCCTTGTTGTCTTCGCGAAGACGTCTCATGAGGCCTGGACCATCCTTGAGCGCACCTTTGCAGCGCAGTCCCAGGCTCGTGTCTCTGCACTCCGTCGTCAGCTTGGAGAGTGTCAGAAGCTTGACTCCACTGCCACTGAGTTCTACAACAAGGTCAAGGGCCTCGCCGACACATTGGCCTCCATTGGACAGCCCCTCACCGACTCCAAGTTCAACTCGTTTATTGTCAATGGTCTTGATGAGGAGTATGATGCCTTAGTCGAGATCATCAACGAGCGGGGCAACTCGACACCCATGCTGGCACACGAGGTTTTCTCTCGGCTCCTTCTCACTGAGCAACGGGTCGAGACTCGCCGCACCAGGGGCACTGGCTCCCTCTCGGCCAACGCCGCCACCAAGGGTGGCCGCTCTTCTTCATCACCCCGGTCTCCCTTGGGGCTGCCACCGTCGCCCGCCTCGGCCCCCCACCTACTGCGACCTTACCGGGGGCTGGCGGTCCACGTGTGTGTCAGCTTTGTGGCCGCGATGGGCACTGGGCCTCCAAGTGTCATAAGCGCTTCCAGCGAAGCTTCCTTGGTCTTGGCAATGACGGCAAAGATACACGCAACAATGCCCGTCAGGTCGCCATGGCTGATCGTCCCGCGCCGCAGAAGCACCAGGGACACACTCAGTCCTACTCCATCGATCCACACTGGTACATGGACTCTGGGGCGACAGAGCATCTGACCAGCGAGCTGGGGAAGCTTCACACTCGTGAACCCTATCATGGCTCCGACAAGATCCACACCGCCAATGGAGCAGGTATGCACATCTCTCATATTGGTCAAGCATCTCTTCTCACTAGACATGCCAATAGGAGTCTTCAGCTTCGCAATGTTCTTCGCGTTCCATCTGTGACCCGCAATCTTCTTTCAGTTCCTAAACTCACACGTGATAATAATGTGCTTTGTGAATTTCACCCTTTTGATCTTTTTATTAAGGATCGGGGCACGAGGGACATTCTTCTTAGTGGGCGGTTGTGCCAGGGCCTCTACCGTCTGGAGCATCCTGGCGTCGCTCGCGTTTTCAGTGGAGTTCGGGTCTCTCCGTCACAGTGGCATGCTCGTCTTGGTCACCCGGCCACACCTATTGTCCGTCATATTTTGCGTCGTCATGAGCTTCCTAGTTTGTCTAGTAATAAAGATGTAGCAGTGTGTGATGCTTGTCAGCAGGGGAAGAGTCATCAACTTCCTTTTTCGGAGTCCAGTCGTGAGGTGAAACATCCTTTAGAACTTGTGTTTTCAGATGTATAGGGTCCTGCTCAGACTTCTGTCAGTGGTCATAATTACTATATCAGTTTCGTTGATGCTTATAGTTGCTTTACCTGGCTTTACCTTATTAAACGCAAATCTGATGTGTTTGATATTTTTGTTCAGTTTCAAAAACATGTTGAACGTCTTCTCAAGCACAAAATTGTTCATGTCCAGTCGGATTGGGGGGGCGAGTATCGCAACCTCAACTCTTTCTTTCAGTCGCTTGGGATAGCTCATCGTTTAGCATATCCACATACACATCAGCAGAATGGTTCAGTCGAACGTAAGCATCGTCATATTGTTGAAGCTGGTCTTACTCTTTTGGCCCATGCATCTGTTCCGTTTCGGTTTTGGAGTGATGCTTTCACCACTGCATGCTTTCTCATCAACCGTACTCCTACTCGTGTTTTAAACATGAAGACTCCCATTGAGGTTCTCCTTAATGAACAACCTGATTATACCTTTCTCAAGGTATTTGGGTGTGCTTGCTGGCCGCATCTTCGTCCATATAACAAGCGCAAGCTTGAGTTTCGTTCTAAGAAGTGTGTTTTTCTTGGCTATAGCTCTCTTCATAAAGGTTACAAATGTCTTCATGTTCCCACTAATCGTGTCTATATATCTCAGGACGTCGTGTTTGATGAGCATGTTTTCCCCTTTGCCAACCTTCCTGTGTCTACTGTCGAACCACCATCCCTGCATTCATCCTCTGTTGCTTTTGACCAATTTGATGATGTTGCATACTCTCCTTTGCTGTTACCTAACCATGGTGCAGGAACCGGACGTGGAGCTCGTTTGGAGCTGTTGGAGGATTCACCATCATCATCGTCGTCTTCTGGTGGGCACGTCGATCGCCCTATGTTGCATGGCGTCGATTCGCGTGCTCATGCATGGTCACCCGACGAGCCCGTCGCGCCGAGCATCTCCACTGCTCAGTCCGCTACGCCAGCGATCGCCGAGTTTCCAGCGGCTCGGCCTTTTTCGCCAGCGGCCGCCGAGTCGCCCGTGGCTCGGCCCGTCACGCCGTCTTCGCCTGCGGCTCGGCCCGTCACGCCGTCTTCGCCCGCGGCTCGGGTCCTCACGTCGCCTTCATCCGCGGATCGGCCCGCGACACCGGCCGCGCCATGGCCCACTATGCCGAGCTCGCCAACGGCCCGGTCTGTGATGCCGGAGTCGCCAGCTGCTTCGTCGGCTCTGCCGGTTTCGCCGGTGGGCCGGCCTTCTTCGTCGACCGAGTCCGAGGCTACCGTGACTGGCTCCTCGTCACCGGCTGACTCGTCAACGTCGCCGTCCTCCAGCCCGTTGCAGGCTGCTCCGTCGACCTCGGTGGTTCCTGTGTCCCGACCACATACACGCAGTCGCAGTGGCATTTTCAAACCTAAGGAACGTAAGGATGGTACGGTTGCTTGGTTGGCTGCTTGTTTGGCTGCCGCTATTGCGGATCCATCTTCTGAGCCTCGCTCATATCAGGCTGCCCTGCGCATTCCACATTGGCGAGAGGCTATGGAGCAGGAGTTTCATGCTCTTCTTCGTAACAAGACATGGACTCTCGTTCCTCCACCACCACGGGTAAATGTTATTGACTCAAAATGGGTATTCAAAGTGAAGAAGCATTCGGATGGATCTATTGAGCGTTACAAAGCGCGACTTGTTGCTCGCGGTTTTCGGCAGCGTCATGGTCTTGACTATGAGGACACCTTCAGTCCTGTCGTCAAGCCTACCACTATTCGGCTTCTTCTCTCCATTGCTGTTTCTCGTGGTTGGTCACTTCGTCAACTTGATGTGCAGAATGCTTTTCTACATGGATTTTTGGAGGAAGAGGTTTATATGAAACAGCCGCCTGATTTCTCTGATCCTGATCGTCCTGACTATATCTGTCGTCTTTCCAAAGCACTATATGGTTTGAAGCAAGCTCCTCGTGCCTGGCATGCCCGCCTTGCCTCTGCCCTTCGTGCTCATGGGTTTGTGCCGTCCACTGCTGACACTTCATTATTTCTTCTACAGAAGCCAGAAGTCACTATGTATCTTTTGGTATATGTCGATGATATTATCCTTGTCAGCTCTTCTCAGTATGCTGCTAATGCTCTTGTCTGCTCTCTTGGTGCTGATTTTGCGGTCAAAGATCTTGGGAAGCTTCACTACTTTCTTGGAGTTGAGGTCACTTCTCGTGCTACCGGTCTTGTCCTTATGCAGAAGAAGTACTCCTTGGAGTTGTTACAAAGAGCTGGCATGCTGAAGTGCAAACCGACCACCATACCCATGTCGTCTACCGACAAGATAACAGCTGTTGATGGTGAGCTTTTGTCTCCTGCGGATGCCACAGAGTACAGGAGCATTGTTGGTGGACTTCAGTACTTGACGATCACGAGACCAGATATCTCTTATGCTGTTAACAGGGTTTGTCAGTATCTTCAGGCTCCCAGAGATACTCATTGGGCTGCTGTTAAACGCATTCTTCGTTATGTTCAGTTCACCCTGACATTTGGTATGCATATTCGGCCGACTTCCTCTCGGGTCCTTTCGGCCTTCTCTGATGCAGATTGGGCTGGTAGCCCAGATGACAGGCGATCCACGGGGGGTTATGCAGTATTCTTTGGCTCTAATTTGATCGCCTGGAGTGCTCGGAAACAGGCTACTGTGTCACGTAGCAGTACTGAAGCTGAGTACAAGGTTGTGGCTAATGCTACTGCAGAGATTATTTGGGTCCAGTCTTTGCTTCAGGAGTTGGGTTTGTCTCAACCACAGCCTCCTATTCTTTGGTGTGATAACATCGGTGCTACATACCTTTCTGCAAATCCAGTATTTCATGCCCGAACAAAACACATTGAAGTTGACTATCACTTTGTACGGGAACGTGTATCGCAGAAGCAACTCCAGATCAAGTTTATCTCATCTAAGGATCAACTTGCAGACATCTTCACTAAGCCTTTACCGCTGCCACAGTTTGAGGCTTGTAGGCGCAATCTTACCCTTCTCAGTTCTTTAGAAAGTGGCTAAGATTGAGGGAGGGTGTTAGACTATGTATAGCTTCTGTACTTATGTACGTATTGTAACACAACCATTATATATAATGAGATAAGCCACCCCTAGAGGGTTGCGCTGGTTCCCCAAAACTTATTGTCTTACACGTGATAACCAACTACACCACCCAGACGAGTTGTTATCTTAAAGCCAATTGGTTCTTTAGTTAAAACTTGCTTAAGTGGCTGTTACGAATAATTTCCTTGATAAGCTTTTAGGTGTTATAAAGGCTTAAACCTCAATATCTTCTGTGGATTATTAACACACTCTCTCTTGTTTTATTTTATCTGCGTACTATAGATAATACCTTGCACATTATCGTGGGAATTTTTTGACTATGTGAACATGAATACTTGAATTAATAATATTTTAAATAGATGCAATTATACATATTTATTGAATATAAGTACGTGGAAGCCTGGTGGGTGAAGGGGGCTCCTATATCACAACCTCAAGCTGTAGGGTGGGGAGCGTAAGAGCAACTCTAGTAGACCCCACATTTTGCCGACTTGTAAAATGTGTTTGCAGGTCGCACGGGGACGGTTATGCAGGTCGAATTTTGCGGCGGCAGACTAGAAACCTCAAACAAGGCCCTAAATTTTAAAAAAAGTTGTTTCGCGCGAGAAATTTAAGCAGCAGCTCGCCGGAGCTCGCTTGCATAGATGGTTCTTCTTCGCATAATAAGTTTATACACGCCACATACATACATAAAGGTTAGATATGCTAGACAGGGCCTACGCTACCGCACCACTACAACAAAGAGTGAGCTCACCGGAGCTCCTGCGGTAGCTGCCCATCGGCGGCGATCAGTCGGAGTCGCAGTCGAGGTCGATGTAGAGCTTCGCCTGCTCCGCCTTCATCACGCGCAGGTCGCCCTCCTTCGATGCGTGCGCCTGCGATGCCGTGAGTCCCGTCTCGAGGAAGAGCCGCTCGTACTCGAGCTCGTGCCGAATGCGCTCTTCCATCTCCTCCTGATCCCTCGCCGACCGCTCGAGGACGGCGCGCTCGAGGAGCTCCTCCTACCCCGATGGAAGGTAGTCCTCGGGTCTGATGATGCCTTGGCGCAGCGGCGCATCGGGCATGGCCTCCTCCGGCTCCCTCTTCACCGGAACGAGCCGCGAGCTCGATGCGCCCGCGGATGAGCACCCCACGGACCCGTAGCCAGATGAGCTCCTCGCGGACCAGTTACTGGAGGAGGCGCGGCGGCGACGGGCGCCCTCGAGCTCGAACTCGTCGAGCTCGCGTCGGTTGAATGCCGGCGGCGGCCGGGCATCGTGGTTGAGCCACCAACGCCCCCCCCCCCCGCTTGTGCGCGACGTCAGATCTGGCGCGGCGGTGGCGGTCCGCCTCATCCCCCGAGTCGTCCATGGTGGTTCAAGGCTTGCCGGCGGCGAGAAATGGAGCGGCGCGGTGGGGAATTGGAGGGGAACGCGGCTGCGGGAGGATAGGGTTTCGACCCGCATCTGCCCCGCAAACCTGCAGTTATAGTGGCTCGGGGGTTGCGTTTGCGGGCTGCGGCAAAAAATTTTACGGGCCGGACATCGATGCGGGCTTTGGTCTGGCCAGAAAAATGGGCCGAGCCCCTATAATTGCCGGAATTATGCGGGTTTGCGTCGGATACGGGGTCTGCTAAAGTTGCTCTAAGAGCTTGCATGGCGGTGAAGTGGTGGTGTGGAGGAGGCTAGGAGTTTATGCAACGCGGATGTAGTACGAAAATTCTGAGGGGCATGCACCTGCCCGCCCGTGCCAACTGTCCGTTTGCCCTAAAGATGCTGGATTTCACATAAGCATAGATCAAGTTTTAAGTTTTAGTTTCTGAAATTTATGATTCATTCGTTTGCTCTTATTAAGTTTCAGCAGTTGAGACTTAACAAAATTTAAAAAACTCGCCAAAACATATTCAAAATGGATCTTATTTGAAAGATCTCGAAAAAAAAACACAGGACATAGTACTAGTAGATTGATTTGACAATTGCGAACGTATTTTCCTATAATATCTGCCAGCACACAATAAAAAAAACACATGCACGGAGCCGTGACCCGTCTCCGACGTGGCCAGGTCAAAACATATGCACAGTGAATATGGTGATGTATCTAAATCATTATCTGTTGTGTCCACTTGCCTGAAATAACCGAATATATCTACACATACATGATATCCTTTTTTTTGCGGTTATACATACAGTATATGATATCTACTACTCCCTCCTTCCATCTATATAGGGCTAATGCGTTTTTCAAGACCGTCTTTGACTATTCACAAGATTAATAGTACATGACATGCACAATGTGGAAATTATATCATTGGAAACTCCTTTACACACGAATATAACGATGTGCTTTGTATAAATTGTATGTCATATATTATTGCTCTAACATTTGATCAAAATTAGCCTTAAAAAACGCATTAGGCCCTATATAGATGGAAGGAGGGAGTATCACAATTTACCGGCCGGTCACATGCAAGCACAAAGTTTGACCAAGAAAATGCACACCAACAAATCAGAAAAGAGATGTTTAATTCATCATTTTTACATTTTAATACGTGTCTCATTCATAATTTCGCAACTACTATAATGCATGCCGTACTCGTGACGGCCATATACTGTATATACTCCTACTTGTATAATGCTCCTACTTGCATACGTACATGTACCGGTCAAAATTGCGGAGGGGCCAGCAGCTCCATGGTCACATCGTATTCTGTCAGCCAAACAGAAGACCGGAGCGGCAGGGCACAGGCCAGAGCTACGTTCACTCACGCGACCAAAACAGCGTTCATCATAGCCGACCTAGCCAGCCGCCGCCTTAAAAAAGCCAGCGTTCTCTGCCTTCCGTCGATGCCGGTGCCGGTCCGTCCTGTCTCCGGTAGCCTTAGGACCATGAAGGCAGAGCGGATTTCGGCATTTGCCGATGGAGGGCTCCGTTTCTAGATTATTATTTTTTTTGAGTTTTGTTAGGGTTCATATTCTGTTCAGGAAGGTGAGACGGTGGCGTCTCCCTGAAGATGGAATAAATGTCTCCCCGCCTAGGCCCCGTTCTGGTGATGCGTCTAGCATTATCGATGGGCGTGTGGAGGTGTGTCTTCAGTAGATTTGTCTTTGGTGGATTTGCTCGGATCTGTTCGTCGTTTGTCTTCATTCGTATGTTTTCAGGTTGGATCCTTTTGATCTACACTCTTCATCCGTGGCGGTTGATGTTCTGGTGCGTTGGTTCTATGAGATCTTAGCATGACGACTTCCCGACTGTCTACTACAATAAGGTTTGCCCGACTCCGGCAAAAGAGGGGTGATGACAGCGGCGTGCCTTCGGCTCGCTTCAATATTTGTAGTCGTCGCTAAGAGATCTACCGATCTGGATGTAATTTTTATCATTTTTAGTGTTCATTGCACTATTATAATTAAAGATGAATAGATTGAAAGTTTTCTCGCAAAAAAACAAAAACAGAAAACCCCAAAACAATGGCAGTTACAAGACACACAATTGATTTGACAACTTGGTACGTACTAGTACATAATGGCCACAAGTTGCATATCTGTTTTCTTCCGGCCACGAATTTGTGAGGTGTACACGCACGCACCCGTGTCCCTTCCCACGCAGCCAGGTCAAAACACATGCACACCGTACCTTTGGTGATCCATGAATCGTGCCTCATGCATGAATGCTCCTCCTCCTCCTCCCACTTGAAAAGAATGCATGAATGTTAGCCCATACATGCAGGGGCGGAGCTCTGTAGGGGCAGACCCGGGCCATGGCCCGCCCAGGAATTTGACAATTTTTTTTTTTTACTACTAGTCGTCTTAGCCCAGCCCACTAGCCCACGCACGCACTGGCCATCGTCTCCTCGTCTCACGGACGCTGCACGCACAAGCACACTCGTGCCTTCCCCAATTCCCCATCCTCTCAGTCCAAGAGACTCATGTAGGCTGTAGCCACGCTGCCGACGACCACCGCCGTGGACAGGGAACACGGTCCACCTGAGCACGCCGATCGCCATCTCTCGGAGCAACCGCCGCCGCAACGCCCGCCCGGATCTCGCCTCGCCCCTGTAAATGCTCCCTCCCGCCGTCCGTCATCCGCCGGGATCCAGTGCGCCGTGCGTGCTGCCGGCCATCCATTCCTGCGTTTGTTCTCCTCCAACTCCAAGTCTCCAAATCTGGCGCATGACCTGGGCCAGCCCCTTCTCCTTTTGTATTCTGTCGCCGGCGCCCCCATGACTTAGCCCCTTGCCGTAGGCACACTTCACATGTAAAATTTCCCCCGCAAATTCTGAATTTGTTAAGCAATTACCTGATTTTGTTCATTTCCATACACGCAGTGATTAGTGATAAATAATAGCCTGATCTAGTATGAAGATCAGTAAGACTCCGAAAAGAATTGATCTAGTATGAAGATCAGTAAGACAAGATTGCACAATAAGATGGAATGTGAGAATCTGGCTAATAACTTGTTAGTTTACATAAATGGTGGAATTCTAGAAAACTACAACCACGAAGATGTCATTGCAGATTTTATAAGCAAGAAGGATCGTTGAGTTCATTGTATGTGAGTAGGTCCATGTCTAATGTCGCAGACACTTTTGTATTAGCTTGCCCAATAGTAGTGACTCATGGTTGAACTGTACTTTGGTGCTTGTAATATGTCCTTATGTGTCAGAATTTAGAAAAAAATGTGTTCTTCTTCAGTCTGGCCCGCCCAACTTTTTCGTTTAAGCTCCGCCACTGCATACATGTGTGTGAAACCTTTGCTTTGTCGATCTTGATCGATCGTGACGCGGTCCCCTTGAAAACAAACACACGCTTGCATATACTCCCTCCGTAAACTAATATAAAAGTGTTTAGAATACTAAAATAGTGATCTAAACACTTATATATTAGTTTACAGAGGGAGTACTACAGTAGTACATAGCATATATCCTACCGGCTGGTCACATGCATAAAGTTTGACAACAGAAATACACGCCGAGAAATGAGAAAACGAGACTAGTTTCCCTCGGAAAAAACAAGTACACGTACAAGACGAGACGAGACGGTGCATGTATGTACGGACCGCGTATGGTGACAGCGAACCAATTGCACTTGGTATCTGTCCTACTCGGGACGACCATCTACACATATAATACTCCCTCCGTCCGAAAATACTTGTCATGAAAATGAAAAAAACATATATCTAAACGTATTTTAATTTTAAATATATTATTTTCTATTCATTTTGACGACAAGTATTTTGGGACGGAGGGAGTACTCCCACTTGCACATACATACGTATACCCATGTGTACCGGCCGGCCACAACGCATGAAATTGTATCTTCTCAGCTAAGCACAACAATGCTAGAGGACATACACATACGCCATTGATTTGACAATTTGGTTACCAGCCACAAAACTGTATTGGCCAGATATATATACCTAAATAAATGTCATAAAAAGAAAATCTTGGGTGCATGAATCGTGCCTCGTCCGCGAATGGCGATGCATTATTTTGTTGATCTCGATCGCGACAAGGTCCACTGCTTGAGACGTTTTCCCGGCTAGCTAGAAACAAATAAGATAAAGAAAAAGTAGGCGACCGGTGTACGGATATCGCCGTAACCGCCAATATTGTCGCACCCACGTACCGCCCACATAAACAAATACGGAGGCGTTGTACGGACGGCGATCTGGCGTGGCAATCGCGCGGCAGCCGAAATTGACCGTTTGGATTTGAATATTCGCCTTTTTCAGGATAATATTCGCTTTTATCCGTGGAACCACTCTCGATGCTGGACCATCAAATGTATAATCAGAGTAGAAAACATACTGGCGCACAAGCAGTTAGCTATGATTTCATTAACATTCGTTTCACACTCTCTCCGATTCAAAATAACTGTCGCATTTTTGAACTAAAGTTCTGCCACAGTTCAAAACTTCGACACTTATTATGGATTGAAAGGAGTACCATACATATTGTGGCGATAAGTTTGTTTTTTTCCCCATTGATGATGATAAGCTTGATTGGCTGGCACCTGTTCATCTGGACTCAGACACAGCCAGGTCAATTGGTGCTATCATGCCTAGAGAGTGGTTCTCAAAACTTATCGCCATGTTTTTTTGAGTACTACTTCCTCTGTTCCTAAATATTTGTTTTTTAGAGGTTTTAAATGATGACTACATACATAGCGAAATGAGTGAATCTATACTTCAAAATATGTCTATATACATCCGTATGTGGTGACCATTTAAAATCTCTAAAAAAACAAATATTTAGAAACGGAGGGAGGGAGTAGTATACAAGAAAACATAGCGGCATTCTCAAAAAATAATAATAATACGGGCACATGAGCGATGAGGCACATCGTACATTTTGGCATTGTTTAAGCACTTGTAGATAATACCATGGCGGTAAGTTTTGCGTTGGTTTGATCTTTTGCCCCGCGGATAAGCTCGGCTGGCCCGCTTGCCCTCGTGTCGACGCCCGCGAGCAGAGGCGGCCGGCGAGGCGAGGCCAACCCCAACCCCAACCACCACCCCGCCCGCGCCGCCCCTCCCTTTCCCTCGCCTTTTCGGCCCCATCAATGGCTCCCTCCACCTCCTTCTAGAAGCCTCCTGCCCCACCACCCGTGCTAGCGGTAGTGTATCGGGTTCCCCTTCCTTCCTTCCTCCCTCCCTCCCTCTCCCTGCCCGCACTGTCCCATCGCCCGCCCGCCCGCTCGCTTTCTGCCTTTCCCCCGCTCGCTGGGTGGCGGTGGTGGTGGAGGAACTTGGCGCACGGGGAAAAGGAGGGGCGGAGGGGGACGCACGCAAAGGCAGATATACTTTCCACCGCCAGACTCCTCCTGGCTGGAGGAGTTCCGATTCCCCCCCTCTCTTTCTCTCTCTTCTTTCTCTCTCTCTTTCTTGCTCTGGAAGCAGGGGAGGAAATGGGTTCTGATTTGGGCGCGCCGTGGTTCGGTCCGGCTGATTTGGGAGGTCTGCTCGCTTGATTCGGGTTCGCTGATTGACGGGCCGGTTCATCTCCGGCGGCTCCATTCGAGGGCCGGTCCGGCGAGCGAGCCAGTCGCCATGGGGAACTGCTGGGGCGCCAAGATCAGCTCCGACAGCTCCTCCTCCTCCCCTTCAGGTGCGTTCCTGCGTCTTCCTCCCTCCCTCCGCCTCCTCATGCTATTTCACAAATCTTTTTACCACTACTACAGTATATACTAGCAGTACGACTAGTTCATAACTAATCTGTGCCCATAGGGTCCAATAAACAAATCCCGAATGAAAAACAAGTGCTCAACAAACCATTTCTCTCTCTCTCTCTCTCTGTCTCTCTAATCTGGTGGTTTGGTTTGTGCCGACTTCGTGCTCTGCATCTCTTCTCTCCTCCCCGAAACCAGCCTTCGGTCATGCTGATTCCATTTCGGTCCAATCCAACTGCTTCAACATTGGGTAAACAGCAGGTTCAGTTAACTACTGTAGTAACTTAATCCGGTTCCTCCCAAATATCAAGTAGAATACCACCCAATAAATCACTGGTCTGTGTTAACTCTCTACGAGTACTACTTTGCATCTCTTCACTTTTTTCCGGAACTAAAACTAGAACTGGGTGATGCTGATTTCGTTCCGTTTAATCTGCTTCAGATTGTTGAGCCACTAAATTCAGTGCAGCACAAACTTAATTTGTCTCCTATAGGAAAATTCAGTCCATCCTTTGGAAAAATCCGTCGCGAGCTTGGACTCTTCCTCTTGGGCTGCTTCATGTGTAAGGAATCATGCCTTTCCGTTCTGGGCCTAGGGGAGAGGAAGCTTCGGATGTACATGCTTCTGTTAACTTTATCTGACTTTTCCTCTGATTTTTCTGAGTGCCCAGTTCAAATCAGACTGAGAGGAAAGCTCAAATTTTGATGCTACTTTTGGCCAAATCCACGTGCTTCCCTTCAAAGTTATTGACTGTCCTGTTTTGGATGTTCAGTCTTCTTTTCTAAGCGAAACTAGAGAGCGAAATGCATATTTAGTCCGACCTAACTTATCCATGATGAACCTATTTTCTGTTCAATGTTGGGCAGATAGGATGAATGATAAGGGACATCAACTTATTTGTGCTAAAATGTGATTGAATAATCTTTGGCTAAGTCTGAACCATCATCCTATAATGACCAGGGACAAATTCCAAGTATGCTAGTAGGAATGGGGCGGCCTTGAGCAGCTCCAGCAGCTATGCCTCCGCGGCGTCAGTGCCACGGAGCGAGGGTGAGATTCTGGAGTCAGCGAATGTCAAGGCCTTCTCTTTCAATGAGCTGAGGACCGCCACGAGAAACTTCCGGCCGGACAGTGTGCTAGGCGAGGGAGGGTTCGGGTCAGTCTTCAAGGGGTGGATCGATGAGAAGACCCTCACCCCAACCAAGCCTGGCACCGGGATGGTCATTGCTGTGAAGAAGCTTAATCAGGAAAGCTATCAGGGCCATAGGGAATGGCTGGTTAGTGACAATTTTGCCTGCTGGAGATGGGATTTCTTGTTTATTTCAGTTTTGCATTGTGTCTGACATGCTCTTCCTTTGGGACGCAGGCTGAAGTGAATTACCTTGGACAACTATCGCACCCGAATCTTGTAAAGCTCGTTGGGTACTGTGTTGAAGACGAACAGCGGCTTCTCGTCTACGAGTTCATGCCTCGTGGGAGTTTGGAGAATCATCTCTTTAGGAGTAAGTGCCTGGCCTTTTACTTTCTCTATTCGCTGGGTGTTATTCTACAGTTTTCTAAAGTGTCTGAACATTCAGGGAGTACACATTTCCAGCCGCTCTCCTGGAACCTTCGGATGAAAATTGCCCATGGAGCAGCTAAGGGGCTCGCGTTTCTCCACAGTGACAAGGCCAAAGTCATCTACCGTGATTTCAAAACCTCAAATATCCTCCTAGATGCAGTATATATATCCACAGCCTTGAAGGATCTTTTACTTTGTGTCCAAAAAATATCTCTATCAGTCGGTCTGACAGTCACGCAATTTCTTCTTCAGAACTACGACGCAAAGCTCTCAGATTTTGGCCTGGCGAAGGACGGACCGACCGGTGACAAGAGCCATGTGTCCACAAGGGTGATGGGGACATATGGGTATGCTGCACCAGAATACCTTGCAACAGGTAGCTTGGTCATTCCACTTTCAGAATCCTCAGCTGCACAGATATCTTGCTGAAAATCTAACCACACGTGCCTGAATCGTGATTGCGTTGTCACTCTGGTTGCGTCATCAATCAAGATGCCAAACTTAACTAATTTTTCGGTTACAACCTTTCAATCCTCATGTGCCCAAATATGTTGCTGAAAATCTAAACACATCTACCTGAAACGTGCTTGCATCGTCACTCCGGTTGCGTCATCAACCATCATGCCGAACTTAAACTAATTTTCCTGCTACAACATTTCCATGATCAGGCCACCTGACCACGAAGAGCGACGTGTACAGCTTCGGCGTGGTCCTCCTGGAGATGCTGTCGGGGCGGCGCGCGGTGGACAAGAACCGGCCGACCGGCGAGCACAACCTGGTGGAGTGGGCGCGGCCGTACCTGACGAGCAAGCGGCGCATCTTCCGCGTCCTGGACCCCCGTCTGGGCGGGCAGTACTCCCTGACCAAGGCCCAGAAGGCGGCGTCGCTGGCGCTACAGTGCCTCTCAGTAGACTCGAGGAACAGGCCGAGCATGGAGCAGGTTGTCGTGGCGCTGGAGCAGCTCCACGACGCCAAGGAGGGAGGGAACAGCCCTCGCCCGCAGCTGCAGAGAAAGCCGAGCAGCAACCGGAGCCTGACCGGCTCGAGACCATCGTCGACCAAGGGGAACAACAACAGGCCCGCTTCGTCGAGACCGGTTTGACCGGCCGAGTGGGATCACATAGCATAATCTACTAGAGAGATGCCTTGAGGTGTAATGTATGTATGGTATAATAGGGGTTTTAGAGTTGATCTGCGAAGAGGCAGCGGATTTGTGAATGTTTTGTGCCTGTGTTGTAGGGCTGTACCTTTGCAGATTCTAGTGTTGGTATGTACAGCTTGTATCTATCCGGTTGTAGCTAGTCTGTATGTAGTTATTTTTGTCAATGCCTGGTTGCTTTGGTTCTGACTCATGAGGCCCAGAGGCTTTGTTTACATCATCTGATTTAGATGCATGCACCCTGTTAAACCAAACCCTTAGAATATGAAGATGAACAGTGTATATTACTATGTAAGAACATATTTGACACTTCATTTATCAAATGTGAATGAACAATCACAGGGATGTTGACCATTTTGTTGATATCATAATCATATAGTGCTAGTATAGTAGTAGTATATGTTCCAGAGAATGTCACCTTCTGTAATTTTAAACGGTTGGCCACATTGATCTTTTTTATTTACTTGGTGGGTTCGGCCAAATTATCCTTGTTTTTTTAGGGGTTTCAGCCAAATTGTCTGGGCAAGCGTATGGCGGCGGCCCAAGGCAGAGCACGCAGCAGCTCAGCCGCCAAAACAGAGCTCGCCATCGCTCCCCTCCGGCCCAACTGCCGCTCCTCCTCCTCCTCGGTCGACGCCGGCGCCGGTGGATGGCTCCGCCGCGCCAAATCGAGCCCCTCACGCCGCGAGCCGCTCCTCCTCCTCAGCCTGCAATCCCCGCCGAGCTCCGATCCCCGCCGCCGTCAGGCTCCTCCGATCCGCGGGCGATCGCCGGGGCGCCGCCAAGATCAGCCCCGGCTCCTCCCGTTCCTTTAGGTGCGCGTTTTTATTCTTCAGTAAAATAGTACGTACTATACTTTGATAGATAGATTTCAGACTGCTGTACTTCATTAACTGACTAGCAAAGCTGATAGATAGATCCCATCTTCTCTGTTCCTGTTGGATGGTAAAATTTGACATGTGCTCTTCACGGAGGTAATCAGCTAAATAGTATTCTGGCGTCCGATCGACCAGGTTAATACTCACCATAACAACGAATGTTTTGATGATGAACTATACTAGTTGCAAAACCATATGAAAACATCCTTCTGGACAATGTTAGCCCCCGTCATGATTTATATTACTATTATTGCAGGCACTAATGCAATGGCGAGATTCTCAATTGTGTTTCCTCATGATATAGTTACTGAGAGTAAACACCATCTGTCAGCTTCATGGATTCTTTTCCAAGATGTTTCATACCAAGAAAGCCTTTTTAACACAATGGCATTGGTATCGATGTTAATGCCCAAGTTACTATTCTGACAGGAATTTATCCGAGAACAAGGTGGCCGATTGAGCATGCCGATGCTCTACAGATATGCTCAGTAATTTCCCATTAGGTACGTACTTGTTGTTAGATACAGTGTTCTCTGAGTCTGTATGTGTAGTGGGCACGCCAGTATCACATTAATTTTGGTGATGGTATTCACATTATTAGGTGGGCAGAGATTACTCCAAAGAGGAGACGTCCTTTGTCTTGCAAATATGGAAATACCAGTGCTCAGTTATCCAGAAATTCCAATGGTATGTTCAAGCTTGGTGTAATTACTTTGTTCCTCGTTCTTGATTTGTTACAATCCTACAAGGTATCACTCAAAGAACTTTATTAGAATTGTAACAGCTGATTTTGCTTCTACAATTTTGTTCTATGCACCACCTGTACATTGCATCCCCAGTCGGGCATTTATATGCCTTGAATGGAACAATGAAATATCGATGATGGTATTCATATTATAAGGTGTACGGAGAGTATCATGTTAATCTTGATGATGGTATTCATATTATTAGGTTAAACGGAGAGTACTCTGAAGACCAGGCTTTGCTTTGTTTTGCAAGGATGGAAATGCCGATGTTCAGTCATTTAGAAAAATATATATTCCAGTGGTATGTTCAAGCTTAGTGTAATTACTGTCTTCTTCGTTCTTGGTTTGTTACAATCGTATAAAATAGCACTCGAACAACTTAATAAAAATTGACACTAGGTGCTTGGTGCCAGAGACCTTGCACAAACGCCTGTATGCCATATCATCTGATTAGAGACGCTACAGAATAATAAGTCGAGGAACATGTGATTAGATAAGAGATAGAAGAAAATAATAGAATAGTCAAACAATCCAAATCAGAATAGGAGAAGCATTGGGCATACATTGTATATCTCACTCTCACCCACAACCTACTCACATATGCCCCACCAGCAACTTCAGGGTGTTATAATTTCCCCCTTGAAATTACCAAATACTTCTATCATTCTAATTTTCTCTAATAATTTAAACTTCTACCCTTAAGACAGATGGGCGCGGCAACGCACACATTTCTGTTCTAGTGGACATCGTATGAGGCGTCCAAACCAGGGGATGAGTCAGACCTCTTCTCTCCAGGGACCTTTCGACGGCCTTTGTCTTCTCCAGAGCGGCTGTGGCTTTTCCCTTGAGGGAAGGAATTTTCGGCTGTTGAGCACAAAGAAGGGAGCCCGGGCACAAGATCTCAGCCGTTCTCGCCTCAGAGGAGGGGTCCACGTTCCCTGTCATCGGCTCCTCGGAGGGCACACTAATAGAGTACTGAGGGCCCCTTGTCCTGGAGGTGCTCACGTACATGGTTGACTAGCAAGCCTCCCAACTGCCAGGAAATGGAAAGCTGAGATGCAAAGGAAGTAAGGAACATAAAACAAGCAAACCAATGGGAGGAAAGAGTTAGCGCACGTGGAAGACAAAAAGCTGGCACAAGCCAGGAAGGCGCGTGCCATCATAGGCGGCTCACAGTTGCTGGTCTGGCGCACCTTTGACATGATTCGCAAGGCTGTGAGCCCTGCCTAGCACCTCCTTGCTGAGGCACCATGGGATGTCACCCAAGGTGGTCAGCGCCCACATGGGTTGACATCTCAAGTGCGCGGGCTAGATCCGACTCCTGATGAACTCATCCATGATCCCCCTTCCCAAGCGCCCTTTGCTCACCAAGGCCGAGATGAGAGGCTCTAGAGCCCGGGCCACTTTTAGGTCCACCTGAGAAAGGATCTCCTCCTAGGTTGATGGCTCCCTAGTGCTGAACGCCATCACGCCATCAGGGCCTGCATTGGCGCAGTAGAACTGTAGGTCGTGCCAACCCATGTTTGAGGAAGGGGCGATGATCTACGGCGCCCCCTTGATGCTCCTCCTGGTGAAGCAAGGGCATCTGACTTGAGAGAGCTCTTCCTTGGAGAAGTAAAGCTTAGTGAAAAATAGAGCTTCCCATAAAAGCAAAGTCGGGCTTGACCCCCAAGAAGCCTTCATAGAGCACGATGAACTCGATCACCTGAAGGACCCTGTGGGGATTCAGGTTGTGGATCTCCAGCTCATAATACTGGAGCAACCCACGAAGGAAGGGGTGGACCGTGAGAGAGAATCCCCTCTTGAAAAGGGGGCTAAAGATCATCACCCACGCCCTCTAAAAGTTGTGGGGTACTCTCCTTCTCGGGTTAGCGCCACTGAAGATCATGGGGGAAGACAGCCAAACCTTGCAACCTCTCCATCTCGTCGAGGGAGAAGGAGGAGCGTCTCCAAATGACGGGCTTCCTCGCCCCTCTTTCCCCGCTGGAGGTCACCTATGGAGCCCTCGCCGTTTCAGAGGACTCTTCCCCATCCACGACGTCCTCCTCCGCAGCTTCTTCTCCTCCCCGGCGTCGGCAAGTTCAACGCTGGGAATCGGCCCACATGCCGCATCTAATGTCGCCTGTGCCTAGCTTAGAATGCAGAATGATTGTGTCCGGCTGCCCCCTCAATTCGGCTGGTGGCGAGGCCGATGTGGGGATAACCATTACTGATGGAACTCCCGGTGTGAGGCTCGGGGACAAAGGGGAAGATGGCTCCATGAGAGCTCGAGGTGAGCCGTGGAAATGCATGGCGGTGGCGCTTGAGTGCGGAGGACGCGGCGAAGGAGATGCAAACTCCTATGGGGGAAGTTGGGGAAGAGATGTGACGGACCCTACCGCTTCTTCCCGAACCCCCTTAAATAAAGCAGGGGGAGGTCGAAAGAGTTCCATACCCGAGGCGTCGTCAGGCGTCACGATGCGGCCATTCAAAGCTTCGATGTGACAAGACGTGTCAGTGACCCTCGGTCCTGCTGATGCCATCAATACCCTTTCTCTCCTTGCGGAACTGAACCGAACCCACTAATAGCGCGAGGTGTCCTGAGAACCTCCCAAAAGACCGTGCGTCATGGGGGGGGGACCTCTCCTTTGATCATGGCAACGGAGGTCGGGGAGTTAGGATGCTACCATTGGACGGAGCACCATAGAAGGATCAGGCAGACAACAAGTCTCACGTCATCCCGCCCGAGGATGCGGAGGTGCTAATGAGGGAACTGAAGATCAAGGCGCCCTTGAAGGATGTGTAACTATATTACTGGAATTGTGGTGCAGCTGCCATATGTGAGCGGTGGGTGGAAAATAATGTTGAACTTGTTCATGACGGTGATACTAGCAACACTAAGGGCGCGTTCGGCAGTCCACCAGCTCCTTCAAATTCTAGAATCTGCGGAGCAGCTGTTTGCTGGCTCCAAGGATTTTAACTACCGCTCCGGGAGCGGAGCCATGGAGTCGAGGGAAACCGAACGCGGCCTAAGGCTAGTACCATAAGGTTCTAAAGCTACTATAGTATGATTGAACTCTAGTTTGGTCTGGACTTGCTCTATATATATGTTCTTAGCAGAATTGAACTCTAGTTTGGTCTGGACTTGTAAGACTATGAAATCTAGTCTTCTGTTCGTAATTAGTGTGTAATCCATAATGCTTTACGCACGATGCTCCACAACCAAATGTATGTGATGTTTCCTTTCATCGCACACAATTACTTTAACACAATCGTGTGCCTAGTAGAGTATATAATAATCCCAACACAATTGTATGCGCTATCACGAGTTATCGCACACGATTTGGATGGAGCCAACCATGAGCGGCACTTCACACGTGGTGCCCCTGTTTTGTAACAAGTGCACTGTTTCCCCATCATCGCACACAATTCATTGATTTTGATCGTGTGCCATGTAGCCCGCACTATTGTGGTGATGTAATCGTTTGCGCTATCATGAGTTATCACACATAGGACGGACAACCTAACTCTGTGCCCGTTATCACACATGACTCTTTTCAAAATCATGCCCGATGGATCAGCCATCGCACACATTTGACTCTCAGGCACCTAATTTGATTTTTGTAACGTGTGTGATACGTGTGATAACCTGCATCACGACGCTAAGGTGTGCGATAGGTGGAGGCGTGGAGCTTAATAGTACCATTTTGCATCAGTGTTTAGAACGTAATCACAAACCAAACTGCCCGTGATTCTGGATAGATCGTTACCATTAAGTTATACTCCCTCCGTTCGGAATTACTTGTCTGGAAATGGATGTATGTAGAACTAAAATATGTCTAGATACATCCATTTCTGCGACAAGTAATTCCGAACGGAAGGAGTAGATCCAATCATTGAAATATAATGATGCGTATCAACGTGATGCCTCGAAAGGAACACCGTATTATGCTTCTAGTATATGATAGATAGATAGAATATTCCTCAGGATGATCAAGTGCAACACATTTACTTCCACTCATACTGGATCACCAGCAATATGTATGATATTTAAGTCCGAAAACAGTGTAAGCTCCCTCCCGTGCTGCTCCCGCGGGCGGCCCGGGAGTAACCCCAGTTGCCGCCGCCAACACACACCCACCGTTCCTCCTTCCCTCGCCGCCGTCGGCGGGAGCCGCCGGGCAAAGCCCACGCAGCTCGGCGTCGGCGGGGGGTGTTCCCTCCTTTTGGGGCTGGGCAGTGCGGGCTGCTCGCCTTGGTGGGAGTTCGACCCGATGTGTGGAGTTTGGGAGCTCAGGGAGGCGCGGCATGCTGGCGAGGCGGCTCAGCGGTGGCGTTGTTGCGCTGGTCGCAGCGCAGGCGTGCGAGGTCTCGAGCCCACACGGATCTGGCATCTCGAGGGCGCGCGTTGAGGTGAGGCGACCGTGTCTGGAGGAGCGGCATGGCTGCACTGGGAGGGTCGTGCTCATGCGCCGGGGATCCGAATCTGGCGCCTTGATGTCGCGCCCTGGCTCGGGTGGCCCGGATCTGGTGTGTAGGGGTGGATGCTGTGGTGCTGCTGGCCAGGCGCTAGGGAGCGCTGCCTCGGGTTTGGGCGGTTGGCGCTGCCGTGGGCGCGTGGGTCAGATCTGGGCCCACGGGAGTTGGGAGCTGGCGCTTGCGAGGGTGCCGTCAGTCGGCGTTGCTGCCGGCCACTAGCAACGCGGGAGAAGTTGTGGGAGATGAATGGCACCCTTGTTCAGTGTTGCATCCTCCTGTTGGTGGTTCGGTAAGCTCGACGCTGCTTCGGGTGGGAGGACGAGATGGTGTGGCTGGAGGGAGAGGAATGGCCTCGCTGCGGTTGTTGCATCCTTCGTCGGGATTTGAATGGCCGGTAGGCGTTGCATCCTTGGGGAGATGAATGGCGTTGTGCTTGGTTGCATCCTTCCGATGGGAGACGAATGGCGCCGCTAGGGGTTGCATTCTCCGTCCAGTGGGGGATGCGGATGCAAGGTTGGAAGCATGGCGAGCTTGCCGGGAGGTGCGGTTGGCCGTGGAGGCAGGGATAGTGGTTCGGTGTGTAGGCTGATCGGATCCTGGGTTCGGGCTATGCAGGTGAGACTTCCAGCGAAAGTCGTACTCCGGTTGCGGCCGGAGTCATCGATGGCGGCGCTTTCAGGCGTCGCTCCCTTGTTGGAGGCATCGATGTAGCTGCTCTCACCTTGCCTTTCCTGACGTGCTCCGGGGGAAACCCTTGATCTAGTTTAGATCGGACGATGGCGACACTATTCGGCGTTGAGTTCTCTCTTGGGGACATTGTCCTGGAGGTGGATCCGGTCAGAGGGACCCGTGGCTCGTGAGGTTGTGTGTGCTGTTTGCCGAAAGACGCCGTTTATATGATTTTTGGGTCCGGTTTCTCTCATAAACAGGACCAACCTTATTTCTTCTGATCTATGAATTTGGTAGATCTACTGCCAACATTCGAAAAAAAAGATATTTAAGTCTCTTCCCATTGACAACCCTTGATTTACCATTAACATCACCTTCGAGTCTTATGGCCCTGATGGATAAATACCAGCAGTGGTATGTGACCATAGGCATGCAGGACAAATATGTTGGTAGGTAACTAGGTATGGTCCAGTGGGGCACGGACACGTCAATGAACAGGAGCCTCAGGTACATACTTCGAATGGATCTCATGATCTATCTCGCACATGGTGTGTATGCATATGATAAGCTCGAGATTACAATTTCCATCTGAAAAGGAGGGGAACCGAGCAGCAGAGGCATGCTGGAGCACCATGCTGCTCCTGCCTTATCCCTCTACTTTCCCCCCCATCTCTAGCTACCAACACCTAATGCTCAGCTGGGTCATACATAACATAATTAAGTTTAGTGTGTGTAGATAAGAGATAACTCTTGCCCCACAAATTGGCCAACACATACATGTACACCAGCCAGACAATCACCAGCTGATGAGGAAGGAAGAAGAGTAGCAGCTGCTGGGCCCGGTGGAATAATCAGATAGAATCAATCATATGCATACAGAGATGTCAACTACAAGCATATGCATGTCAAATATGTGCAAATATATCTCTTTTCTTTTGTTCAGACCCAATGAGCCTCTACCACCATAGCTTTTGGTGATTTGCCCTCATAATGATCTGATATGATCTGATCCTGACAAGGAGGTGCCATCTATCCACATGCACTTACCTTTTCTCCCCACTCTTCGAGTAGGAGAAGTCTCCCAGAGCAAGTTCACTGCATGCTCATCAGGCAGTTGTGACTAGTCATTTGGAGTTGTCAACTAAAGGTGCCATTGATCTGATAAAAGCTCAAATTAGCTGTCCCTTTGTTTGGCGGGGAAAAGCTCAAAGTTGCTGTGAAGGAGACTGAAAGAATATACCACATGGTAGTTCGTCTGCCAATAATGCAATCAGCCCAAGCGATGGCTCGCAATATGACTTTACCGAGGTACTTGGGACCAGCTGGCACGAGCTTGCTTTCTTTAGATCACTAATGCTTCCCTTTACTAGCCGAATGGAGCACCAGAAACTGAACTTTCCAATCTCCTGTTCTGATTCTGCTCATGCCGTTGCCATGTTCCTTTACTAGCTAGCCTCATCCTGTATGGCAGACAAGTGGTGAGATGAGATAGGTCAACTGGGTTCCAAGCTCCCGGCCGGAGCGCTGACTACTGAGAGGGAAAAGGACTTAACCAGATCAATTGATATATGCCCCCACCCGCTACCATACGCATGCATCTTCATTGCCTAACTAATACACGTGTCCATGATCACAGCCTATGGTTTCAACAGTTATATTCCTGGCTCCCATATATCTTATCTGAGCTTCTGCATTTAAATGAATTATAAGTCAGGTCCAAATCATATAATAGGCCCATCATATTGTTTTTGGAAACAGGAAGGTATGCAAATATAGATCGGATCAGTGCAACTGTTCATGGGTCTTCACATGCTTTGCAACCTATATACATATAGATAGTAGGCAGGCAGGTAGGTAGTTACCGACAAGTACATAACGGCCACCAAGTGGCGCCTACTTCCACTAATTTGTGCATCCGCAATATTGTGCGATAAACACGTCCTTGATGGCAACTTTTTAATGTTAGGCATTACTGTTTATATCAAAGAAACAAATCATATACTAGTAGGCTTCGAAAAAAAGCTAATGCATATGTGCATATATTATTACCAATATATGATTTCAGAGAAACGGGCATGACTGTGTGTGCTAATAATTGTATGATCTAGAGAATTTTGTCAACAATTTAACATTTTTAGTGAACTGCTTGACACTGAAAAGTTAATGGAGATTCTCCACCATATTTCCCACGTGGGGCTCACCAGGAGTATTGAACTCCCATTACGTTTATTTGTCAGCATTTCTTTATCGACTTAGCCTTTTGGTCAAGCCTATGAGGCTATATATATATATATATTACTATTTATGAATCTATGATACTATGTCAGTGATGAATGGTTAGGATTTAGTGTCTGTATTGAAGGGCTTGAATTTGTCAACTTGTCAGCATCAGAAGGGAAAGATTCCCTAGCTACTTTTTTCATTGAGTTTTGACAAGAAAAGATACCGGCCGATCGATCCTTTTCGCATGAATAGAAAAGTTGAAATAGTTCTGCCCATATGTACATGTATTTACATGGGCCTGTAGTATATAGACAGGAAAATAGAGGACCAGGTGTAAGGAGGAAAAGAAGGGTTAGGCTTGTGCAAAAGGTGGGGGGTGCAAACTAGAGGAGGAGATGCAAAGGGAGGCTACTTTTCTCATTCATGGTGGGGGATCTCTCTCCCTGCAAAAGAACCGATTGGTCGATATATGGCTAGAGGAAGAAGACGATCATTGATCTGAAGGGAGAGTATCATTAACTCATCGATCCATATACAACTAAAAGATGTACATATTTGCATGAGATAGGGAAATGCAAATTTTACCTCATATTGCATGTGGCTCTTATGAGTTTTCAGAAAAATCTGAAATAAATCATGGACATATATAGGTTATGTTGTATTGTGCACCTGTAAAATTCACCAAAAATATGACTATATGTGACCTCCGCGAGAATGAAAATACATAAGTGAACAGTACTATATGCTATTCACACACCGTTTGTTCTTTGCCACAAATGTTGATATATATTGATGTAATTTTGTTGTGCACAAGATACAATATAACCGATGATTTTCTTCCACCTCTTTTGAAAACTTATAAATATTGCATGAAACATGGCATGCAAGCACAATTATATGTGATATATTTCCTCAATCGTCATTCATCTCATCGTTAATTCATGCTAGTTCATTAATTATTCTATAGTTTAAAAAGAACATGATACCCAAAACGTGAATGAAAATGAGTCCTTACAAAAATAGAAAACAGATGGAGCTTTCAATCAAACTTGAGATAATTGCACTCGCAGTACAACAACTTGAACCAGACATTCACTTTAGTCCACCCTTTAGAAAAAAAACTGGAATTTTCTGGTCCACGAACTTGCATGGTCTACCAATTAACAAAGGACATGCTTGACTGTGCACACCATCATAATGCAAATTAAGAGTATGTACATCGTCGTGTCTCCTCATAGAAGGTAGGTCATGCTCCATGAGGCGCCTGAACCTATTCAAAAAAACAATGTTGTGTCACTTTTTTAGGTGTATGGCAACCTTGGCTATAAGGCTGCCGTGCACACCCCTTTGCCTACATTTCACTAGCCACACTACTAAGAAACACCCTAGTCGAAAGTTGTTTCCCTAACAACAGTCAGCATAAAGAGCAGTTCTACGCTTTATCAACTGTTAGCCAAGCTTGGAAATAATTTGCTTGGACTACCCCAAGTTGAGCAACCTGGCTAAACAATGCATAACCAACATGAAACGCACGGGGGAGAACGGGTCTGTGGCCCTATCTAAGCCCTCGCTTGTGGTTGATGCAGTCAGAGAGATATCTGTTTACCATAATTCTTGTGCTTGCAGTGGTAACAAGGCAACAATCCAACCATTCCGATGGCTACCAAAACCCTGAGCGGCGAGCAGCTAAAATACGAATTAGAACAATGAATCAAAGGTACAAGAGATGTCTTGCTTAAACAGGTGCCCATGAAGTTTCTTTCACTACAGGAATTGTTGGATCTTAGAACCAACGGATGAGGTTAGGTGCTACCGGAGCGCCAAATATTCTAAAAAAACACCCTTCAGGAGTCATGTAATCACAGCCAAGTCCAAGGCTCTGACCGTGACCGTTGGATCTCAGATCCAACGGCTGAGCTCGTGTTGGAGCACCTAAGCTTAGATGCTACGGGAGCACCTGATACTCACACCACAGACTTTCCAAAGTCCCGGAGGGGAAGTCAGCAGGGCTAATATCATATTTCTACATTCTTATTTATGCGTTTTATAAATGTTTTGAGACAAACAAGCCTTACAAAGTGGCCCTTGTCTTTTATTTGTCTAAAAGATTTGGTATGTTTAAAACTATATAAGTTGATCGACAACCGAGGACATTACCAACCAATATCAGACCGAATGGACAGATATAAGTCTAAAAGAATTAATTGCATGTGAGAAATCGAAAAAGTGGACAGATCAACACCATGATCCTTTGCTTTGTCCCTAGTCCTGATCTTCACACTCAGGTGGAGGTAGGTGCCTTTGCAAGTGCCCTCTCTTTCTCCTCCGTTGCTAGCTAATCTTATCTGCATTATTGTGATCGCTAGTGGGAAGGAAGGGCCCCATTGCAGATGCTGTTGAAGCTCCTAGAACATTCCTTGCGAGCTGAACTCCCTCTTCTCATCTCAGTTCACTTCCCTTAGTTTCCACGTCTCAGGGATCAGCAGTTTCTCCTCCTGCGACCATCTAGCACCTGAATATGATAATACTGAGATATACATTATTATGTGTGACCACCATTGGCTGCCACCAAGAGAGATGGAGAGAAAGCTCCAGGCTTGTAGTGCACGTCCCTCTCCAGTCTCCATCGCTTGCGATCGTGTAGTATGTACACCTCCTCCCGCCTATAAATGGGACATTGCGAGGTCGTCGATCCAGCAAGCAAGAACTAACCAGCACTAGCAGTCGTCTTCTTCTTCCACTGGCATATTCTCCTCAAGGATCGATCCATCCATCTTGTCCTTCTTCCTTCGACCTCAAGCTAGCACAAATGGTTCGTGATTGAGACCGGGAAGTGTCAATCTGTGCATGTATCTTCTTGCATCTTAAATGTGTCTCATCTCATTAACTGTGTGTTTGTACGTGTGGTGTGGTGCAGGGAGGAAAAATGGAGATTGAGAGGTCATCGTGGAGCGAGGACGGCAACCTGGTTCAGGACGCGGTGGACTACCGGGGTTGCCCGGCCAACAGGTCCAGCACCGGCAGCTGGCTAGGAGCGGCATCCGTCGTCGGGATCGAGCTGTGCGAGCGGCTGGCCACCATGGGCATCGCCGTGAACCTGGTGACGTACCTCACGGACACCATGCACCTGCCCAGCGCCGCGTCCGCCAACGTCGTCACCGACTTCATGGGCACCTCCTTCCTCCTCTGCTTCCTCGGCGGCTTCCTCGCCGACGCCTTCCTCGGCCGCTACCTCACCATCGCCATCTTCGCGCTCGTCCAAGCGATCGGCACCGGACTCCTCGCGGTGTCCACCACTGTGCGCCATCTCCGCCCGCCACCCTGCATGGGCGCAGCACCGTGCGAGGAGGCCACGGGTCTGCAGATGGGCGTGCTGTACGTGTGCCTCTACCTCATCGCTCTCGGCACCGGCGGGCTCAAGTCCAGCGTCTCCGGCTTCGGCACCGACCAGTTCGACGAGCGCGAGGACCGCGAGCGTGCCGCCATGGGATACTTCTTCGACCGTTTCTTCTTCTTCATCAGCCTGGGCACACTTCTCGCTGTCACTGTCCTCGTCTACATCCAGGACCATATCGGCCGGAGCTGGGCCTATGGCCTCTGCTCTGGCGCCATGCTCGTGGCCATCGCAGTCTTCCTCTCGGGCACCAAGAGGTACCGCTACAAACGGAGCTCTGGCAGCCCGGTCGTGCACATCCTCCAGGTCCTCGTCGCTGCCGCACGGAAGCGCGGCCTCAAGCAGCCGCTCGCCGCCGCCACGCTCTATGAGGACCGGCCCGAGCACGCGAGGATCCATCACACCGACCAGTTCCGGTGCTTGGACAGCGCGGCCGTGATGGCCGGCGAGGAGGACAACGAGGTGGGGCCGGACGGGCGGCCGGCACCGAACCCGTGGAAGTTGTGTTCTGTGTCCCGTGTGGAGGAGGTGAAGATGGTGGTGAGGCTGATGCCCGTGTGGGCGACGACGATCTTGTTCTGGACCATCTACGCGCAGATGATCACCTTCTCGGTGGAGCAGGCGACCACCATGGACCGGCGCATCGGCCGCTTCGAGATCCCAGCCGCGTCGCTCACTGTCTTCTTCGTTGGCGCCATCATGCTGACCCTTGCCGTTTATGACCGTGTCTTCATCCCGCTATGCCGAAACCTCACTGGTCGGCCGGGGTTCACCAACCTGGAGAAGATCGGCATTGGCCTGGTCCTGTCCATCATTGGCATGGTCGCTGCCGCTATCTGCGAGAAGAAGCGTCTCACCGTCGCCTCCACGGCCACGAATGGGACCGCACTACCGATCAGCGTGTTCATGCTGATTCCGCAGTTCCTGCTTGTGGGCGCGGGCGAGGCCTTCATCTACACGGGGCAGCTGGACTTCTTCATCACACGATCGCCCAAGAGCATGAAGACCATGAGCACCGGTCTCTTCCTCACCACGCTCTCCCTCGGCTTCTTCCTCAGCAGCGCCCTCGTCTCTCTCGTTAGGGGCGCCACCACGTGGCTCGGTGACACCATCAATCACAGCCGCCTCGATTACTTCTACTGGCTCCTCGCCGTGCTCGGTACCCTCAACCTAGCCGCCTACCTCCTATGCGCCATGTGGGCCACGCCGGCCGCCAGCAGCAAGGCGGAGCAACCAGATCCCGCGACAGCGGCCGACGAGAAATGCTAGCCGGTGCAGGTTATCGTTCATTACTGGATGTGCATATAGGTCCATCCGGTCTGGGTGTCCATGCATGCAGCTTCCATGTACGTCCGTATGTGAAGAACTTGTTTGTTTCAGTTTATCATTGAAAATAAGAAGAAAATTACTAAGAATCTTCTCCAATGTTTCTGGACCGTGGAAAGAGTGAGATATGTTTTTGTTTCCATTTTATTATAGGGTCGCAATATCCGACGAACGGTTGGTCATTTCAGTTTAGTCGTATGGCGTGGTCTGTTTCTTCAAACACATGTCAATTTCTGGTAAGATTTTTTTCAAACAACAGCATTTGTCACCTCCTACTTGATAAAGTTGCCACAGAAAAATGTTGGCATGCCATCCCTCTCCCAACTGGCATTCACTAGTTATCACTACCGTTTTATATTGCCCCATAACATCTTGAGGATCATGGTTATCACACTGAAGTTAAGACGAAACATATCCTAGAACATCGGCATGACCACCAAACTTGATATCTTCCAAAACTTTTGAAAGACGGTGACCAGTGACCCATCCAATCCTGGCGTAGAGTCGGGTTTCATATCCATGAGCAACCGTGGATTGTGGACAATCTCAGCTGCAAATTGCCGATTGTGAACAGTCTTAATTAACGGCAAATTGTCCTTCTTCCTGGTTGCCTACATATGGGTACCCGTGAGTTACTCTAGGATCCAAATTAAGTAACTTGGTTACAAGTGCATAATACATCATCTTAGTAGCTCCTAAGAATGCAACTTGACTTAAACAACATGTGCACGATCAACATGTATATAAGCTGCAGTAATGAAGATCAACATGTATATAAGCTGCAGTAATGAGCTAGAGTATAGGATTATCAAATTTCAGTGAATATGTAGCAATGAATACAATAAATTAGATGGGCAAGCGACAACATAAGATGTTTATGAGTGTAGCATCTATATACACAGAGACGACAGCATACATAAAATAATGTATTTTTTAATAGTACTAGAAATGATGACGCGGGTGGATAATGATAGCACAAGGTTATAACTCTTAGTTGAAAATTTTCACTAAAAGATATTTGAAAAGTATTGCAACAAACTATTCATGCTTTAGTATTCTAGTTACCTATTGGTGTTGATGTATATAATTTTACTTAGATGGATTATTTCGCATAGTAATTGTTTACATTTTATCAAGGTATATTCATATATAAATAATGGTCAAACTCGTGCTTTCAAAAGCATGTCAAAATTGCTGAAATTTGAGATAATTGTATCCACTGATATTGAACATGTATATAATCTAGCCGCCCAAATGGGCAGGTCACCATGCTAGTTACAAGAATTGAAAATGAGAGCTCCTTCAGAAATTGTTGGCCCGGTCAAAATCGGATGACCCAATTTTAAGATAGAAACCTCAATTGATTGTGAGGCCTTAAAAACTAGGGAGCATAGTGTTATAGATGATAGATAGAAACAGATAGATAAAATATTTCTCGAGGGTGATCAAGTGCAAAACATTTACCTCCACTCATACTGGATCACCAGCAATGTAATATTTAAGTCTCTTCCCATTGACCCTTGATCTAATTACAATTAACATCACCTTTGAGTCTTATGGTCCCTATGGATAAATACCAACAATGACATCTGATAGGCTAGAGATTATGATTTCCAGCTGAAAAGGAGGGAAACCGAGCAGCAGAAACCATGCTGCTCCTGCCCTTATTACTCTAAAAAAAATTATCGTCGATCCATCTCTAGCAACCAACACCTAATGCTCAGCTGGGTCATACAAAACATAATTAAGTTCAGCGTGTGTAGATAAGATAGCTCTTGTTGCCCCACAAGTTGGTCAACACGTACATGTACACCAGTCAGACAATCACCAGATGATGAGCAAGGAAGAAGAGTAGCAGCTGCTGGGCCCGGTGGAGTCACTCACATGCATACAAGGATGTCAACCTCTACCACCATTGCTTTTGGTGATTTGCTCTCACACTAATCTGATCCGATCTGATCATGACAAGGCCGTGCTATCTATATATCGACATACACTTACCTTTTCTCCCCACCCTTTTGAGTTGTGAGAAGCCTCGTAGATGAACAAGTTCACTGCATGCTTTTTTTGAGGGCTAATGGCAGGTGCTCTGCCTTTGCATTAAAGATTAGGAATATACATGAGAGAAATCACACACACAAGGCGTAAGGGCTAACAGTCAGAAAGACAATAAAGCTAATTACACAGGCCTGGCTGAGGCCAGAACTAACGAAGCCAGGTCCGAACGCACCAAACAAGCTACCATGCCAGCAGTAGCCGACTGGTTTTGGAAGATTCTACGATTTCGCTCATTCCAAACATTCCAAGCAAAGTAGAGCGCAGTTGCAGCATGTGCTCGCTGGCCATGGAGAAAACTTTTCCACCAGGCCGCCGATGATCTGAAAGATTGTGTGGGTGGCAGTTGGGCATCAGGTTGCAGGACAACCAATTTGTGCCAAACTTCCTTGGCGAAGGGGTAATGGTAGACTAGGTGGGATGCTGATTCAATAGTTTGGTCGCAGAGGGAGCATGTGTCATTATGATCACATCCTCTCGCACGGAGCCTGTAAGCCGTGGGCAGGCGATTCAGAACCAGGAGCCAAGCAAAGAATTTAACTTTCCCCTCCACCTTTGTTTTCCAGATTGCATTAAGTTGGGGCTTCATGATGGATCCCGTGAACTGGGCATTGTAGGCCGAGGCAGCGGTGTAGTTGTTGTTGCTAGTCCATCTCCAGTCAATCTCATCAGGCTGGTCAGAGAGAGTGATTTGGTTGATCTGATGCCATAGGTCAATGAAGCTTAGCAAATCAGCAGTAGTGGAGAGCCTCTCGATGCCCTTAATCCAGCGGCCCTGGTGTAGTGCATTCTTGACAGTGTCATTCTTCCGTCTGGCCAGAGAGAAAAGGTTTGGTGCAATGTCTTTTGGCGCCGCTCCGTTCAACCACGCATTTTTCCAGAACAGTGCACATTTTCCGTCACCAAGTCTGATGGTTGTAGAGGCGTTGAAGAGCTGCAAATCAGTCTTGGAGCAGGGGAGTTGGGTTCCAACCCATGGCCGAGAGGGTGACTTCCATGTGTACCAGGCCCACCTCAATCTGAGAGATCTACTATAGAGGGCAAGGTTTTTAATTCCAAGACCACCAAATTTCTTTGGGGAGCACACTTGGTTCCAGTTCACCGCACAGTGCCCACCACTTGCTTCCTCTTCTCCTTCCACAGAAAATTCCTTCTTAGCTTGTCGATCCTCTTGATGATCCACTTTGAGGGGGTGAACATAGTCAGGTAGTAGGTTGTGATAGAAGTTAACACCGAGTTTATAAGTGTCAGCCGGCCCATTTTATTCATCAGCTTTCCTTTCCAACCTGCAAGCTTAGCAGCGATCTTGTCAATTAGGATTTGGAAGTCAATTCTTCTTGGTTTTCTAAGGCTCAGTGGGAGCCCGAGGTACTTGCAAGGAAAAGAGCTGATGTCCCCCTCAAAATCTGAAAGAACTTCCTCAACGACCTCTTCCTCACAAGCAATTGGGTATGCAGCAGATTTGTTGAAGTTGGTGCAGAGCCCTGAAACATTGCCAAAAGCAGCCAGAATTTCTTGGAGGGCAGCCACCTCCGTTTTGCTTGGGTTTAAGAAGAGTGCGGCATCATCTGCGTACAGGCTGATCCTCACAGAGGCCGATCGGTGGCTGATGGGACTAAGAATGTGCTCCTCGGTGGCCTTCTCCAAAATTCTCTGAAGTGGGTCGATGGCAAGCAGGAAGAGAAGAGGTGCACTAGTAGAAAAACCCCCATTTGTTCCGGTTGGTAAGAGCCTTTTGCCCCGGTTTCTGAACCGGGACTAAAGGGTCGTTACTAATGCCCTAGCCCTTTAGTCCCGGTTCAGTCCAGAACCGGGACAGATGGGCCTCCATGTGGCCGGTGCGCCGAGCCCAGGCAGGAGGGCCTTTGGTCCCGGTTGGTGGCACCAACCGGGACCAATAGGCATCCACGCGTCAGCATTTCAAGGGCTGGGGTTTTTTTAAGGGGGGGGGAGGGGGGGTTGGGGGTTTTGGAGGGTTAATTTAGGTGTTTCATATATTGTGTTAGCTAGCTAATTAATAGAGAGAAGTGTTCTCTCTTATGTCCGTGCTTGGTCGACGCTACGTACTATACATACGTATAGAGAGGACTAGACATGCTAGCTAGCTAGTAAGCAAACGAAGGAAACAGAAGATCGTCATGAACATATATGCATACAGAGAGAAATGATATCGACCACCTCTCCTTCGAGAGATTGGTCGAACAACAAGTTCTCGTATATCTATCCGACACTACCGGCTACATATATACAATAATTATCTCTTACAATATAATCTCCTAATTATATATGAACACAGGATCCACATAGTATTCTTCATCTTCAGCGATCACGTGGTCAAGGAAGAATGCCGCCAATTCCTCTTGAATTGCTCGGATACGATCTGGTGGTAGGAGTTCATCCCGCATCCGAAAGATCTAATTTGAAGAAGGGGGTCAATACACTAAATGAAACTCAACACAAATGATGGTAATAAAATAAAATTGTGAATATTATTGCTTACGCACTTCATATTGTTCGTCAGAGTACCCCCGTTCACAGGTCACGGATGGACTCGCAAACATAGTATCCACCGAAATCATTCTCTTGATCCTGCCAGAACCACTTTACAAGAAATAGAGGTCAATCAAACTGATAAGCAAGCATGCCAAATGGTATTGATGAAACTAGGGCTTGAATCACTAGGAGACGCGCGGAACATGCTACTACAGTACTTACTTTCGGGTATCTAAATTGCAGCTTCTTCGGCAGTCCCGGAGCTTTTTTGGTGAATTTTCTCCAAACCCTGCCAGACAAAGAAAACAATTACTTGATATCAGGAAATGGACAAAGTTGCTGATATGGTGGATAATGATCGATTTAACTTACTTCTCGAGGATTTGAGTCATGTCCGCATACTCCGGCGGATCTTTTTGTCTCGAGTCTAAGACGGTTACTAATCCGTGCTCAAGCTTAATCTCTAAAAGAATATAGTGGAAACTGCACACGCATGCATAACTCATCAATTACATTACTATAACCTGGACTAATATATAAGGGAAACCGAATATGCACAAGACAACACTCACTTGAAGTTGTAAGGAAAGAGTATTATATCTTTGTTTTCATTTATTACCAACGATCGTAGCAAGTTGGCCTCGGTATCTTCGACATGAAATTTAACCTCAGTTGCATCTATGAGATTTGTGTTAATGAACCCAATATCACCGACTTGTTTTTTCTTCAATGCGGCGATCTTCAATCTGCATAATATAGTGAGGATAATTATAAATACATGCAATGAAAGAGCTGACCTATATAGAGAGACTTAATGACAGAAGTAGTAGTACTTACAGACAGTAGCAGGTGACCATTGCTTTATCGAGGGCCCTTTGATTGAAAATTTGGAAGAACTCCTCAAATGGAACATTCATCAGTTCAATTCCAACGAGGTCATGCTCCTCTCTAACTCTCAGCGTCAAAGTATTCCTTCCCCCAGACTCTCTGCAGGTTTTCATGTACCAATCATGCAATCTTCGCATCATCGTTGTTAGAGATCTTTCATCATTGACGAGAGGCTTCCCGTACTTGTATCTGTGTACCGCCTCCACCTCCAAGAAATCATAATGTACATCGTCGGGCAGGTAATCTCCAAGATTGCTATAACCGGGCACCATCCTCGGATCATTAGCGACGATGTCGCTAGACACCTTGAGCGGGGGGCACGATTGGTTCGCTTGTTCGCCGAGCTGGGCAATTTGTTTCCCAGCTCGTCATTCTTTTATCCTTTGATCACTGACAATACTTCCAGACCGCTCTGCTTCGACAAATGTCTTTCCAATAATGTGCTCATAGTTGCCTTTCGGCGGAGACTTTGGTGGTTTTGCCAGGGCAGCCAGAGTGCGCTTCGCTTTCACCGGATCTACCTTCTCCTTCGGAGGTGGATGTCTCTCTGCTTTCGCCCCTTCAAAGAAGTCCTTCACTTCTTTTTGCACGATCTTCTTGTTTTCTTCCACGGTCATCTCGTACGGTAACTTCTCTAGAGGCTTGAGAGGTGGACCGTATCTGTATTGCCTCCCGCCTCTGGCTGTACTGCTTGACGCCGGAGCAGACGGAGCGGCTGCGGCTGTCTTCTTTTGTGCTTGCTTACGAGGCGGAGGAGAAGGACTACGACGCGCCGGAGCACCCAGGGCGGCGGCGGGTCTCTTCCGCCCTTGCTGGCGAGGCGGAGAAGGAGGAGGCTAGTGGCTGCTTGGGCGCGCCGGCGCAGGCGGAGAAGGAGGCGGAGTGCCGCCACGCGCCGGAGAAGGAGGTCGAGTGCCCTGATCGTCACTCGCTGGAGGAGGGGGCGGTGGAGGAGGTGGAGTACCCTGACTCGCCGGAGGAGGAGGAGGAGGCGGAGGTGTCCAGTTCGGAAGGTTGATGAGCTCCTTCCGCCATAGGCATGGAGTCTTCAGAGCAGAACCCAGCCTAGTCTCCCCTTCACCGGTAGGGTGGTCAAGCTGGAGGTCCTCAAATCCCTTCGTTATTTCGTCCACCGTCACCCTAGCATATCCTTCTGGAATCGGACGACAGTGAAAAGTTGCGCCAGGTTCAGGAGGTCGAACAGAGCTGACAACTGCTTTGACTTTCAAGTTCTGCCATTGCGTCATAAGGTGGCAATTTTGAGACTCCGTGATAGCATCCACGGGGTAGCTGATAGGAGCCGTCAAGACATGCTCCGGCTGAAGCAGCTCGGTGGAAGCCACGCTGCTTCTCCGCTGAGATGGCGGGGTAGCTTCGGGGGAAGCTTCGGCAGGTCGTTTGCTGCGATTTGCTTCTCGTTCCTCTATCGCTTGTACCCTTGCATGCAGCGCCTGCAGTTCGGTCTGCTGCACTTTTTTCCTCCTCTCCTGGCATTTGTAACCGCCTGCATCCAGAAACCCAGCCTTTCACGGAACGGACCCTAGCATGCCTCTTGTCCGTCCAGGGTGCTCAGGATTCCCGAGGGCCATTGTGAGCTCGTCGTTCTCTCTGTCTGGAATGAACGTCCCTTGCTGCGCTGCATTGATATAGTGCTGAAGCCTCTTAACTGGTATTTTCATTTGCTCGTCCATCCAAAGGCACTTCCCTGACACAGGGTCCAAGGTTCTGCCAGCCCCGAAGAACCAAGTACGGCAACGGTCTGGCCAGTTCATTGTCTCTGGTTCGATCCCTTTATCAAGCAGATCATTCTCAGCCTTGGCCCACTTAGGCCGGGCTTTGAGGTAGCCACCTGACCCCATGCGATGGTGAAGCTTCTTCTTCGCAGTATTTTGCTTGTTTGTCGCTGACATCTTTTTACTCTTTTCCGATGTCTTGTGGGCCACAAATGCGGGTCAGTGATCTCTGATCTTCTCGTATTTGCCGATGAACTCTAGTGTCTCTTCTTTGTCGACAAACCTTTTCAGCTCATTCTTCCACCTCCTGAATAGGTCCGCCATCTTCTTAAGAGCAAAAAACTTGATTAATTGCTCTATAACTGGCTTCTCCAGATCCTCCTCTGACGGTAGGGTGAAATTTGACTTCAGCTCAGTCCAAAGATCATTTTTCTGCATATCATTGACATAAGACACCTCAGGGTCTTTGTTCTTAGGCTTATGCCATTGGTGGATGTTGATCGGGATCTTGTCCCTAACAAGAACCCCGCACTGAGCAGAAAATGCATCTTTTTTCTGGATGGGTTCAATCGGTTGGCCGTCGCGCGCGATTGCTGTGATCTCAAACCTTTCATCCGAGCTCAACTTTTTCTTCAGGCCTCGTCTCTTTACTGAAGTTGTGCTCGATCCGGAGGGCTAGAAAAAATAAGAAAGACGATAGTTAATTAATATGTGTACATACCAAAACAATGAATGCATCAATTAGCTAGTCAGCACAGGCTTAACTATTATATATACCTGGTCGGACTCGGTTCGGTCACCGGAGCCGTCATCACGGTTTCCTTCTTGCACCGTCATACGGTCACCGGAGCCGTCATCACGGTCTCCTTCTTGCACCGGCATTGGGTCAAAGGAGCCATCATAATCATAGCCTGCTTCTTCACCATGTCCTTCCAGACCATCGGTGTCATTGAGAAACAACGAGCAGACGACATCACTTCCTTGTGCGATTATGTCCCCCAACATCGCTTCTTTTGCTTCGTCTCGGGGGGTGTCCATAGTTTCTACAAATTTTACAACATGGCAATTATTATTCAAACATGACAGATGGATATATTAGTGGCAAACATAGAACTAGCTAGCTAATCACAATAAGGAATCATATTAGTGGCCTCGACGCTGCTTCTTTGGGGTGGCCTCAACAACGCTTTAAGGGTTTGGGGTGGCCTCGAGAACGCTTCAAGGAGGGGGTAATATCAACAACGACGAGATACATACACAGGAAAATAATGTTATCGGGGAGGGGGTATATCGACCCCCCCCCCCACGTGCTGAAGTTATCGGGAGGGGGTATATCGACCCCCCTCGTGTTGAAGTTATCGAGAGGGGGTATATCGACCCCCCGCCCATGTGTTGAAGTTATCAGGAGTTTATATTGACACGACATACGTACATGGGAAAATAATATTATCGGGGAGGGGGTATATCGACCCCCCCTCGTGTTGAAGTTATCGGGAGGGTGGTACGTCTCCAACGTATCTATAATTTTTGATTGCTCCATGCTATATTATCTACTATTTTGGACTATATTGGGCTTTATTTTCCACTTTTATATTATTTTTGGGACTAACCTATTAACCGGAGGCCCAGCCCAGAATTGCTGTTTTTTTGCCTATTTCAGTGTTTCGGAGAAACAGAATATCAAACGGAGTCCAAACGGAATAAAATCTTCGGGAACGTGATTTTCTCACCGAACGTGATCCGAGAGACTTGGACCCTACTCCAAGGAGTCAAAGAGGAGGTCACGAGGGTGGGGGGCGCCCCCCCTAGGGCGTGCCCCCTGCCTCGTGGGCCCCTCGGTGCTCCACCTGTTGGAAATATGCCCTAGAGGCAATAATAAATTAGTTATTATTATATATATTTCATTGTTCATGATAATCATTTATTATCCATGCTAGAATTGTATTGATAGGAAACTCAGATACATGTGTGGATACATAGACAACAGCATGTCCCTAGTAAGCCTCTAGTTGACTAGCCCGTTGATCAATAGATGGTTACGGTTTCCTGACCATGGACATTGGATGCCGTTGATAACGGGATCACATCATTAGGAGAATGATGTGATGGACAAGACCCAATCCTAAGCCTAGCACAAAGATCGTGTAGTTCGTATGCTAAAGCTTTTCTAATGTCAAGTATCATTTCCTTAGACCATGAGATTGTGCAACTCCCGGATACCGTAGGAATGCTTTGGGTGTACCAAACGTCACAACGTAACTAGGTGGCTATAAAGGTTCACTACAGGTATCTCCGAAAGTGTCTGTTGGGTTGGCACGAATTGAGACTAGGATTTGTCACTCCGTGTAAATGGAGAGGTATCTCTGGGCCCACTCGGTAGGACATCGTCATAATGTGCACAATGTGATCAAGGAGTTGATCACGGGATGATGTGTTACGGAATGAGTAAAGGGACTTGCCGGTAATGAGATTGAACAAGGTATCGGGATATCGACGATCGAATCTCGGGCAAGTATCGTACCGTTGGACAAAGGGAATTGAATACGGGATTGATTGAATCCTCGACATCGTGGTTCATCCGATGAGATCATCGTGGAACATGTGGGAGCCAACATGGGTATCCAGATCCCGCTGTTGGTTATTGGCCGGAGAGTTGTCTCGGTCATGTCTGCATGGTTCCCGAACCCGTAGGGTCTACAGACTTAAGGTTCGATGACGCTAGGGTTATAGGGAAAGTATGTACGCGGTTACCGAATGTTGTTCGGAGTCCCGGATGAGATCCCGGACGTCACGAGGAGTTTCGGAATGGTCCGGAGGTAAAGATTGATATATAGGAAGTATGGTTTTGGCCACCGGAAGTGTTCCGGGCATCACCGGTAGTGTACCGGGACCACCGGAGGGGTCCGGGGGTCCACCAGGTGGGGCCACCAGCCCCGGAGGCCTACATGGGACAATAGTGGGAAGGTACCAGCCCCTAGGTGGGCTGGGGCGCCTCCCACCAAGGCCCAAGGCGCAAGGGAGAGTGGGAGGGGGCAAACCCTAGGTCCAGATGGGCCTTAAGGCCCACCCTAGGTGCGCTCCCCTCTCCCCCCCTTGGCCACAACCCTACATGGGTTTTGGGGCTGCCGCCACCACTAGGGAGGGAACCCTAGATGGGGGCGCATCCCCTCCCCTTCCCCTATATATACTCGAGGTATTGGGGGCTGCAACACACGCGAGATCATCTCCCTCTTGGCGCAGCCCTACCTCTCTCCCTCCTCGTCTCTCGTAGTGCTTGGCAAAGCCCTGCTGGAGTTCCGCGCTCCTCCACTGCCAGCATGCCGTCGTGCTGCTGCTGGATGGAGTCTTCCCCAACCTCTCCTTCCCCCCTTGCTGGATCAAGGCGTAGGAGACGTCATCGGGCTGCACGTGTGTTGAACGCGGAGGCGCCGTGGTTCGGCGCTTAGATCGGAATCAACCGCGATCTGAATCGCTACGAGTACGACTCCTTCATCCGCGTTCTTGCAACTCTTCCGCTTAGAGATCTACAAGGGTATGTAGATGCACTCCCCTTCCCCTTGTTGCTAGATTACTCCATAGATTGATCTTGGTGATGCGTAGAAAATTTTAAATTTCTGCTACGATCTTGTCGTTTCTTAATGTTTGGGGCAGCGATGCTTAAGGCTTTAGCAGGAGAAGCTCGAACCCAAAAGCGAACAAACACATCTTCATAGGATACCCAAAGGTGACAGTTGGGTATACCTTCTATCTCAAATCCGAGGGCAAATTTTTTGTCGCTAAGAACGGGTCATTTCTCGAGAAGGAGTTTCTCTTGAAAGAATTGAGTGGGAGGAAGATAGAACTTGATGAGGTTGTCGAACCTTTACTTCAACCAGAGAGTGATGCAACATAGAAAGATGTTTCTGTGGCAACTACGTCTGTTGAATAGGAAGTTAATGATAGTGATCATGAAGCTTCGGATCAAGTTGCTATCGAACCTCGTAGGTCGACAAGGATATGTACTACTCCCGAGTGGTACGGTAATCCTGTCTTAGATATCATGTTGTTAGACAACAATGAACCTACGAGCTATGGAGAAGCGATGGTGGGCCCGTATTCTGACAAATGGTTAGAAGCCATGAAATCTGAGATAGGATCCATATATCAGAACAAAGTATGGACTTTGGTGGACTTGCCCGATGATCGGCAAGCCATTGAGATAAATGGGTCTTTAAGAAGAAGACGGACGTGGGTGGTAATGTTACCGTCTATGAAGCTCAACTTGTGGGAAAGAGTCTTTTCACAAGTTCAAGGAGTTGACTACGATGAGAATTTCTCACCCGTAGCGATGCTTAAGTCCGTCGGAATCATGTTAGCATTAGTTGTATTTTTCGATTATGAAATCTTACAGATGGATGTCAAAACAAGTTTTCTTACGAAGTTTTTGTAAGAAAAGTTGTATGTGATACAATAAAAGGTTTTGTCGATCCTAAGGATGCTAAAAGGTATGCTGGCTCCAGCAATCCTTCTATGGACTAGAGCAAGCATCTCGGAATCGGAATATATGTTTTGATGGAGTGATCAAAGCTTTTAGGTTTATACAATGTTTGCTAGAAACTTGTATTTACAAGAAAGTGAGTGGGAGCACTACAACATTTCTGATAAGTATATGTGGATGACATATTGTTGATCCGAAATAATGTAGAATTTCTAGAAATCATAAACGGTTGTTTGAAGAGTGTTTTTCAAAGGAAGACCTGGATAAAGCTGCTTACATATTGGGCATCAAGATCTATAGAAATAGATCAAGACGCTTGATGATACTTTCAAAGAACGCACACCTTGACATGTTTTTGAAGGATTTCAAAATAGATCAGTCAAAGAAGGGGTTCTTGCCTGAGTTGTAAGGTGTGAAGTTGAGTAAGACTCAAAGCTTGACCATGGCAGAAGAAAGAGGAAGGACGAAGGTCGTCCCCTATGCTTTTGTCATAGGCTCTATATGGTATGCCATGCTGAAGTACCGCACCTGATGTGTGCCTTGCCACATGTTTGGCAAGAGGGTACAAAGGTGATCTAGGAGTAGATCACCGGATAGCGGTCAAAAATTAACCTTAGAGGAATAAGGAAATGTTTCTTGGTTATGGAGGTGATAAAGAGTTCGGCGTAAAGAGTTACATCGATGCAAGCTTAACACCTATCCGGATAGCTCTGAGTAGATATACCGGATACATATAATGGAGCAACAATTTGGAATAGCTCCAAGTGGAACGTGGTAGCAACATCTACGATATAAGTTTTGCGAAATACATAGGGATCTGAATATGGCAAGACCCGTTGACTACAACCTCTCTCACAAGCATAACATGATCAAACCCAAAACTCTTTGAGTGTTTATCACATAGTGATGTGAACTAGATCATTGAGTCTAGTAGACTCTTGGATGTTGGTCACATGGCGATGTGACCTGTGAGTGTTAATCACATGGCGATGTGAACTAGATTATTGACTCTAGTGCAAGTGGGAGACTGTTGGAAATATGCCCTAGAGGCAATAATAAATTAGTTATTATTATATATATTTCATTGTTCATGATAATCGTTTATTATCCATGCTAGAATTGTGTTGATAGGAAACTCAGATACATGTGTGGATACATAGATAACACCATGTCCCTAGTAAGCCTCTAGTTGACTAGCTCGTTGATCAATAGATGGTTACGGTTTCCTGACCATGGACATTGGATGTCGTTGATAACGGGATCACATCATTAGGAGAATGATGTGATGGACAAGACCCAATCCTAAGCCTAGCACAAAGATCATGTAGTTCGTATGCTAAAGCTTTTCTAATGTCAAGTATCATTTCCTTAGACCATGAGATTGTGCAACTCCCGGATACCGTAGGAATGCTTTGGGTGTACCAAACGTCACAACGTAACTAGGTGGCTATAAAGGTTCACTGCAGGTATCTCCGAAAGTGTCTGTTGGGTTGGCACGAATCGAGACTGGGATTTGTCACTCCGTGTAAACTGAGAGGTATCTCTGGGCCCACTCGATAGGACATCATCATAATGTGCACAATGTGATCAAGGAGTTGATCACGGGATGATGTGTTACGAAATGAGTAAAGAGACTTGCCGGTAACGAGATTGAACAAGGTATCGGGATACCGATGATCGAATCTCGGGCAAGTATCGTACCACAGGACAAAGGGAATTGAATACGGGATTGATTGAATCCTCGACATTGTGGTTCATCCGATGAGATCATCGTGGAACATGTGGGAGCCAACATGGGTATCCAGATCCCGCTGTTGGTTATTGGCCGGAGAGTTGTCTCGGTCATGTCTGCATGGTTCCCGAACCCGTAGGGTCTACACACTTAAGGTTCGATGATGCTAGGGTTGTAGGGAAAGTATGTACGCGGTTACCGAATGTTGTTCGGAGTCCCGGATGAGATCCCGGACATCACGAGGAGTTCCGGAATGGCCCGGAGGTAAAGATTGATATATAGGAAGTATGGTTTTGGCCACCGGAAGTGTTCCGGGCATCACCGGTAGTGTACCGGGACCACTGGAGGGGTCCGGGGGTCCACCAGGTGGGGCCACCAGCCCCGAAGGCCTACATGGGCCAATAGTGGGAAGGGACCAGCCCCTAGGTGGGCTGGGGCGCCTCCCACCAAGGCCCAAGGCGCAAGGGAGAGTGGGAGGGGGCAAACCCTAGGTCCAGATGGGCCTTAAGGCCCACCCTAGGTGCGCCCCCTCTCTCCCCCCTTGGCCGCAACCCTAGATGGGTTTTGGGGCTGCCGCCACCCCTAGGGAGGGAACCCTAGATGGGGGCACAGCCCCTCCCCTTCCCCTATATATACTTGAGGTATTGGGGGCTGCAACACACGCGAGATCATCTCCCTCTTGGCGCAACCCTACCTCTCTCCCTCCTCGTCTCTCGTAGTGCTTGGCGAAGCCCTGCTGGAGTTCCGCGCTCCTCCACCGCCACCACGCCGTCGTGCTGCTGCTGGACGGAGTCTTCCCCAACCTCTCCTTCTCCCCTTGCTGGATCAAGGCGTAGGAGACGTCACCGGGCTGCACGTGTGTTGAACGCGGAGGCGCCGTGGTTCGGCGCTTAGATCGGAATCAACCACGATCTGAATCGCTACGAGTACGACTCCTTCATCCGCGTTCTTGCAACGCTTCTGCTTAGCAATCTACAAGGGTATGTAGATGCACCCCCCTCCCCTCGTTGCTAGATTACTCCATAGATTGATCTTGGTGACGCGTAGAAAATTTTAAATTTCTGCTAGGATCCCCAACACCACCGACATACTTCTTCCTCCTATATATACACATGTACCCCCAAACGATCAGAACAGGAGCCAAAAACCTAATTCCACCGCCGCAACTTTCTGTATCCACGAGATCCCATCTTGGGGCCTATTCCGGAGCTTCGCCGGAAGAGGGCCGTCATCACGGAGGGCTTCTACATCATCATAGCCTCTCCGATGAAGTGTGAGTAGTTTACCTCAGACCTTCAGGTCCATAGTTAGTAGCTAGATGGCTTCTTCTCTCTCTTTGAATCTCAATACAAAGTTCCCCCCTCTCTTGTGGAGATCTATTCGATGTAATCTTCTTTTTGCGGTGTGTTTGTTGAGACCGATGAATTGTGGGTTTATGATCAAGTCTATCTATGAATAATATTTGAATCTTCTCTGAATTTTTTTATGTATGATTGGTTATCTTTGCAAGTCTCTTCGAATTATCCGTTTGGTCTGGCTAACTAGATTGGTAGTTCTTGCCATGGGAGAAGTGTTTAGCTTTGGGTTCGATCTTGCGGTGTCCTTTCCCAGTGATAGAAGGGGCAGCAAGGCACGTATTGCATCGTTGCCATCGAGGATAACAAGATGGGGTTTATTTCATATTGCATGAATTTATCTCTCTACATCATGTCATCTTGCTTAAGGCATTACTCTGTTTTTAACTTAATACTCTAGATGCATGCTGGATAGCGGTCGATGAGTGGAGTAATAGTAGTAGATGCAGAATCGTTTCGGTCTACTTGTCACAGACGTGATGCCTATATACATGATCATGCCTAGATATTCTCACAACTATGCTCAATTCTGTCAATTGCTCAACAGTAATTTGTTCACCCACTGTAGAATACTTATGCTCTTAAGAGAAGCCACTAGTGAACCCTATGGCCCCCAGGTCTATTCTCATCATATCAATCTCCATCACTTCAATCTTGCTTTGCTTTTTTACTTTGCCTTTACTTTTTACTTTGCATCTTTATACCAAAAATACCAAAAATATTATATCTATCAGATCTCACTCTCGTAAGTGACCGTGAAGGGATTGACAACCCCTAATCGCGTTGGTTGCGAGTAGCTATCGCTTTGTGCAGGTACGAGGGACTTGAGCGTGGCCTCCTACTGGATTGATACCTTGGTTCTAAAAAACTGAGGGAAATACTTACGCTGCTCTGCTGCATCATCCCTTCCTCTTCGGGGAAAACCAACGCAAGCTCAAGACATAGCAAGAAGGATTTTTGGCGCCGTTGCCGGGGAGTCTACGCAAAAAGTCAACATACCAAGTACCCATCACAATCCCTATCTCTCGCATTACATTATTTGCCATTTGCCTCTTGTTTTCCTCTCCCCCACTTCACCCTTGCCGTTTTATTCGCCCCCCCCCCTCTCCCTCTATCCTCCCTCCCCTTTCCGCTTGCCTCTTGTTTGCTCGTGTGCTAGTTTGTTTGCTTGTCGTCATGGCTAGTCTCATATCTTCTCCGTTGTCTCCCGAGAGTGAAGTTCTAAATTTTAAACAAAGGGAGGGAGAAAATCTAAAAGATGCTTGGTATAGAATTTGTAATGCTCAAAATAGATCTACCAGGAAGCAATCTACCTTAGTTCTTCTCCGCAATTTTTATGTAGGTGTTAATCCTTGGTATAGATATATCCTCGATACCACTACCGGAGGGAAATTCTTGGGTAGCCATACTTTTGATTCTTATAATGCTATGCTAAATTTATTTGGCTCACCACCTCTTTTGGTTAATGGAACCATGTTAACTTTGGAGCATGTTATGCAAAGACTTGAAATTATTGAAAATAAAGTTGCTACTATTGAAAATCTAGATAAAAAGATCCACAATCAAATTACTCAATATGGATCTAAGGTAGGAATGACTCTGAAAAATATTAAGGAAAAGGGACCCATAGTTAATGAGAACATAAACTTAGATTCTACTAGAATTGATAAACTTGAGGGTATCATTATGTAACACCCTCGATGCGACTATATCTCCCACGTGTCGAGGCACGACTTAGAGGCATAATCGCATTGAAGGCACATGTCGCAAGTGAGGTAATCTTCACACAACCCATGTAGTACACAAGGGAAAGAGATACATAGTTGGCTTACAATCGCCACTTCACGCAAATACATGAATAAAGCATTACAACATCCAAATACAATCAAGGTCCGACTACGGAACCAAAATAAAAGAAGAACCCCAAATGCGACAAAGGTCCCCGATCGACCCCAACTGGGCTCCACTACTGATCAACTAGAACGAAACACCACAAGGGACAAGATCTTCATCGAGCTCCTCCTGAGCTTGGTTGCGTCATCTGCACGGTTCAACGGCACCTGCAAGCTGGTTTTTTGGAAGTATCTGTGAGTCACGGGGACTCAGCAATCTCGCACCCTCGCGATCAAGACTATTTAAGCTTATGGGTAAGGTAAAAGGTATGAGGTGTAGCTGCAGCAAGCGACTAGCATATATGGTGGCTAATATACGCAAAAGAGAGCGAGAAGAGAAGGCAAAGCACGGTCGATAAAAGTATGATCAAGAAGTGATCCTATAACAACCTACGTCAAGCATAACTCCAACAACCGTGTTCACTTCCCGGACCCCGCCGGAAAGAGACCATCACGGTTACACACACGGTTGATTCATTTTAATTAAGGTCAACTTCAGGTTTTCTACAACCGGATGTTAACAAATTCCCATCTGCCCATAACCGCGGGCACGGCTTTCGAAAGTTCAAATCCCTGCAGGGGTGTCCCAACTTAGCCCATCACAAGTTCTCACGGTCAACGAAGGAATAGACCTCCTCCCGAGACATTCCGATCAGACTCGGTATCCCGGTACAACAAGACATTTCGACAGGATAAAACTAAACCAGCAACACCACCTGAATGTACCGACAAATCCCGATAGGAGCTGCACATATCTCTTTCTCAGGGCACACTCAGATGAGCGCTCCATACAACTAAAATCAAACCTCGAGTTTCCCCGAGGGGGCGCTGCACAGGACTCTAGTTTGGACCAACACTCAGAGGAGCACTGGCCCGGGGGGGTAAAATAATGATGACCCTCAGGAGCACGACTCCCAAGGGAAAAGAAAAGGCTAGGTGGCGAATGGTAAAACCAATGTTGGGCATTGCTGGAAGAGCTTTACTTAAGGCGAACTGTCAAGGGGTTCCCATAATAGCCCAACCGCGTATGGAACGCAAAGTCCGGGAACATAACACCGATATGACGGAAACTAGGGCGGCAAGAGTGGAACAAAACACCAGGCATAAGGCCGAGCCTTCCACCCTTTACCAAGTATATAGATTCATTAATTAAATAAGATATATTGTGATATCCCAACAAGTAAACATGTTCCAACAAGGAACAACATCTCCATGTTCCAACAAGGAACAAACTTCAATCTTCACCTGCAGCTAGCAACGCTATAAGAGGGGCTGAGCAAAGCGGTAACATAGCCAAACAACGGTTTTCTAGGACAATGTGGGTTAGAGGCTTGGTTCAACAATATGGGAGGCATGATAAGCAAGTGGTAGGTATCGCAACATAGGCATAGAAAAAGAGCGAGCATCTAGCAAGCAAAGATAGAAGTGATTTCGAGGGTATGATCATCTTGCCTGAAATCCCGCAAGGAAGAAGAACGAGTCCATGAAGAAGTCAAACGGTCGTAGTCGAACGGTTCCTCACAACGCGACGTTATCGGAAGCAAACCGAAGAAACAACACCGGAAAGGAGCAAACAACATAGTAAACAACCACCACATCAACATGGCATGATGCACAATCAAGTATGATGCATGTCCGGTTTAATGAAGCATGGCATGACAAAGGTGCACAAACAATCCTACAAATTAAGTGGAGCTCATTATGCAACTGAGTTGCATATTGAAGAAAACACCACATGACTTATTTAGATCGATCTTGTTTATGTACCCAACAATATTAAATGTTGTTAACCATGGCAAGAGGTGAAGCAAAGTAAACGACACAATCTAATCAATTTAAATGGGACCAGAACCATCAAACAACAATTCCGGTAAATCCCCATATGCCTTAGTAATTTAAAGCAACAACAATTTAAACCTTTTAATTGTTGTTATCATGATGCAGATGACATGAACAAGTTTATGCAATTTTATTAAAAGTTGACAAGAGCAATATGAAGCATTTGTCATCGTGGTAGAAAGAAAGGGGTGCCACGACGTCAAAACGGTAATGATGCCATGGCAACATTCCGGTTCCGGTACTTGATTGAGATATCGATGCAAAGGAGAAGTGTGCGGATGCGTGCAAAAGATGGTGGGGCGCTCCCGGATTCCGGGGGTCCCATGAGTTAGTGGCATGGAAACGAGTGACAAAACGAACATGGTGCAGACAAAGGGTGCATCTCATCCCACATGCATTCATTCGTTCACGGACGTCGTCTCGGGGTTATACCTTTGAAGCGTGCAAACGGGACGGTTCTCGTTCGGTGCAAAGTAGAGGAAGTAGACGTTCTCGGGACGTTCGTGGTGGAGGTAGTCGTACACGATGCGTTGTGGAAGTAGTTGTACTCGCGGACTTTGGCGGCAGTAGTCGTTCAGGGTCTTGGCGGTTCGACGTGGTACACGGTTTGAAGTCGAGCATGTCTCGTAGATGTTCAGGGTCACCGTGAGGAACTTGTCGAATCCAGGGTCTCAGTCATCGGTAGTGGTGCACGCGTTCTTGGTACTTGGAGCCATCACCGTGTAGTCATACTGAGGTCCTTCCCGGGGTCCTAAGCATCGGTCACTGTGATACTTGGGGTCTTCGGACTTGCCGGTCTCGACGAAACGAAAGGGTACTTGGCGATCGACGGACGTCATGGTAGTTGGCAAAAAATCTCAACGAAGATGCCTGACGGTCCCGGTTACAGGTCTTGGCGTGATGGTAGTCGTTCACTTGACGACGGTAGGCGAACTTGACGGTCCTCGTCGTCATGGTACTTGGCGTCCAGTGCAGCAACCTCGCGATGCACAGCTGCAGTGGGGGTCTCCTCGGGTCAACTGTGATGTGCACGGGCCGGAACGCCCGGCGGCTTGGGCTGCTCAAGGATATGGAGTTGACAGGCAGCAGGAGGCTGCTAGCGGAGGCAAAGCCACGACGAGGAGGTCCTGCTCCGGCGGCTGCAAGTGGTAGACGTACGCAGGCAGCGGCAAAGCTTCGGGCGCGAGGGAGAAGGAGCCGGTGCGAGGTGGCTGATGGAGGAGCGCTTCTCACGCGTAGGGAAGGAGGTAGAGGCTGGTGTGGGGCAGAGCAGCAGCGAGGCGAACCGAGGCGGTAGAGCTGGGACTCCGGCGACGAGGTGCAGCGGCGGAGCTTGCCGGCGTCGGGGATGGTGCAGGAGAGGAGAGGTACCGGGCGGCGCGCGGCCACGGAGGAGAGGGAGGACGTGGCGGCCATGGGGGAGTTGATGGCGATGGGCGATGCAGGATGGCAGCAGGACGGCAGCGGCTGCGGCATCCATGGCCTTAACGAGGGACCGGGCACGAGGCTCCTGCGGCGGAGGCGACGAACGGGCGACGGCCGTTGCTAGAGGCGGGGAGGCCGGCGCGCTGGTGTGAGGGCTCCTGCGGGAGGAGGACAAGGGGCTGAGCAGGACTCCGTCCTGGTGCGGTTGGGTGGCGCTACAGAGGGAAAGAGAGGGGGAGATGGGATCAGGACGAAGGAGGAAGAAGCGATGGAGATGGGGTTCGGGCGACGAGGTTTCTGGCGGCGCAAGGGAAGAGACAAGGGAGAGAGCGAGAGAGAGTGATCGGGCCTAGGGTTAGGTTAGGTTAGGTTAGGTTAGGTGGGCTTTCGCCTTGGGCCGGCCCAGTCGGTCAGCTCGGTTGGTTAGGCCGCAGACTAGGTGCAGCTGGGCCGAAGAAGTTGGGCTGGCACTCTTCTTTCTCCCTCTATTTTCCTTTAACAGAAAAATAATTAGAAAGAAGAAAAAGAAAGAGAGGATTAGGGAAAAATTTGAGCAAGCAGATAATTTTCCTGGACTCATAAAAATGAGTTTGTTCCGAGAAAAATAGAAAAGACCAAGATTGAAAGATCTAAATTCAAATCCATTTGAATTTAATTCAAATGGTTTGAATAAGTTCAAGGTAAAGAAGAGCCCAAAAATATTCAGATTTTTGGCGGAGCTCCGGAAAATGACGAAAGAATTTACGGACAAGGTTCAAGGTCAAGCAGCGAGATAACAAAGGCATGGGGAAATTTGCAAGTGTGTTTTAGGTGATTCCATAAGAATGGATTATTTTATAATAGCTCCACTAATATTGGGAGGATATGTTATAAAGAGAATCACCATGTGAATTCCCTCGATTTAAATAGACCGAAGATCCATGCAATTTATTTAGTTGAGTTGCAAAAGATTTATGAGATGATGGCATGATGACATGATGCAATGCACATGATGCAACGAACCAAACAAATCACACGACGAAACCCGCAAACCCTGGAAGGCATTTGAAACTCCGGTCTTGGGGCGTCACAACACTCCACCACTACGAGAGGATCTCGTCCCGAGATCTAGAATGGCACCGGAGGGACAACGGAAAAGAAAGAGAAGAGGTAAAACTAAGTTGCTCCTTTGACAAACGAGTGAAGCCAAATAACCTTGAAAAGGTTAAGCCATATCGAGAAAAGACTACAAAGGAGATAAATGAAGTTGAAAGCACTCTGTTAGGAAAAAGGAACAAGGAAGAATAACTTCAGACAGCACTCCGATTGAAAAGTGATACAAGACTTGATAAGACGAAAAGAAGTTGAGGAAAAAAAAGACACAACACTCCGGTTAAAAACAATATAGAGAGGGAAAGAATGGTATAATTTGGACAACACTTCGATTGTGAGTGGAAGAAATTGAACATGATCTTGACAATTCGAGATGAGGAGTGAAAAGAGCAACATCACAATGCCTCCGGAACGAAGGGAAACAATATCTTGAGAGAGCACGGTTACAACAAATGCTAGAACGGAGTTGTTGGAAAACCAACGACGAAAAGAATAATCTTGATATGGTCTTATGGAATACATTTCAAATTATGAGGTGACAACCTGCCACTCATGGGAAAAAGAATTGGATTGATAAGAACAAGGAGACGAGAAACTATCTCACCGGGAGGATAAATGAAGAACTTGGATCATATATTATCACCATTAATAGCATTAATCCTTAGGGGAAGCTTTAGGTGAAATATAACCCAAGATAACTCCAACGAAGAGGTTGATGGATTTAAAATATCTCACTCTTAACAACATGTGAATCATGAAGCATGAACTCAAATTATCAAGAATGACATAATACCACCTCCAATAATACGGAAGAAAGAATTGCACTCTGGATAGCAAGATGATGAAAGCTTGAGTTCCTTAGAAAAGAATCTCAATGAACACTTCGAGAATGAATTAAATCCTTGATGAAACATCATGTAGAACCTTCATGAAGAACTCCGGTAATAAAAGAATAAAAAGAAAGAGAAATTGAAAACACAAGGTGAATCCTTGCAATGATTTAGATGAATCTCTGTTGTAATATAATTGAAAGAGGTTGGAACTCCGGGAAAGAAAGACGAATAATTGAGATCAGGAATTGGATGAACCTCCAGAATAAGGAATTAATCACTTGAGTGAAACAAGAGTAAGAATTATGTTGTGCGTGTCCTTCACCAATTAAATTGATGATAAACAATGGATTTGGCACACTACTTATTCTCTTTGAAAAAGATAAGATAGATATAGCGTCAACTTGAGAAAGTCTTCAATGAACTACCGGTAGGATTTGAACAACGAATAAATTGATAAGATAACGAAAGAAGAGGAATCTTGCGCGAACCACCGTAAGAATTAAAATGAACGAAGAAAAGGTAAAGAAACACCGGGAAGGATTAGCAAATGAATGAAGATGCTAGAGTGAATTTAGATCCATGAGAACGAATAGATCACGAGCTGATTAGAGGATATTTGGGCGATGCACCGGTAAGATTTGTAGAATGATAACTGAAAGCTGAAGAATGAAATAAACATGAATTGATGGACTCCGGATAGCAAACTGAGAAGACTCTTGAATTGCTCTGGATAGGTGAAAAGAATTTTCACGATCAAAACAATTACGAGAGGATGGCAACAAGCTAGAATCACGAATCTTGAAGAGAGTGGAGCAAGATTAAAGAGAAACTCTTCTTCGGTCTTCAAAACGACGAGAAACACCACCATGAATTATTTAGACACTCCGGAAGAATCAAAACGAAGAGGTTGAGCCAACGATGAAAAGATTTTGATAGATCTTGAGAAGACATTTGACTGATGATATCATTCTTACGTCAAACTTCGAAAAGAATTTGAGAATACCTCCGGGAAAATAAGAAGAGTCAGCTAAGATCCTGGGAAAAAACCTGTGGGTTAAGGCCCACTCAAAAGAAACACCGTTGAAATGATTTAAAAGAGAGAATATGAAGGAAATATGCCCTAGAGGCAATAATAAAGTTATTATTTATTTCCTTATTTCATGACAAATGTTTATTATTCATGCTAGAATTGTATTAACCGGAAACATAATACATGTGTGAATACATAGACAAACAGAGTGTCACTAGTATGCCTCTACTTGACTAGCTCGTTAATCAAAGATGGTTATGTTTCCTAACCATGGACAAAGAGTTGTTATTTGATTAACGGGATCACATCATTAGATGAATGATCTGATTGACATGACCCATTCCATTAGCTTAGCACCCGATCGTTTAGTATGTTCTATTGCTTTCTTCATGACTTATACATGTTCCTATGACTATGAGATTATGCAACTCCCGTTTGCCGGAGGAACACTTTGTGTGCTACCAAACGTCACAACGTAACTGGGTGGTTATAAAGGAGCTCTATAGGTGTCTCCAAAGGTAAATGTTGGGTTGGCGTATTTCGAGATTAGGATTTGTCACTCCGATTGTCGGAGAGGTATCTCTGGGCCCTCTCGATAATGCACATCACATAAGCCTTGCAAGCATTGCAAGTAATGAGTTAGTTGCGAGATGATGTATTACGGAACGAGTAAAGAGACTTGCCACTGACGAGATTGAACTAGGTATTGAGATACCGACGATCGAATCTCGGACAAGTAACATACCGATGACAAAGGGAACAACGTATGTTGTTATGCGGTCTGACCGATAAAGATCTTCGTAGAATATGTAGGAGCCAATATGGGCATCCAGGTCCCGCTATTGGTTATTGACCAGAGAGGTGTCTCGGTCATGTCTACATAGTTCTCGAACCCGTAGGGTCCGCACGCTTAACATTCGTTGACGATATAGTACTATGTGAGTTATGTATGTTGGTGACCGAATGTTGTTCGGAGTCCGGGATGAGATCACGGACATGACGAGGAACTCCGGAATGGTCTGGAGATAAAGTTTGATATATGTGATAATAGTGTTTGGTCACCGGAAGGGTTCCGGAAATCACCGGAAGGGGTTCCGGATGTTTCCCGAAATGTTTGGGTACGAGAACACTTTATTTGGGCCAAAGGGGAAATCCCACAAGGTTTTTGGAAAGCGCAAAAGGAAGTTTTGCGGAGTCCAGGGGCCAGACGCCAGGGTCCCTGGCGTCTGGGTCCAGACACCGGGAACCCTAGCATCTGGCCCTGGAGTCCGAGAAGGACTCTTGCCTTTCGGGTGAAACCGACTTTGTGGAGGCTTTTATTCCAAGTTTCAACCCCAGGGCTCAACATATAAATAGAGAGGCAGGGCTAGCACCAAAGACACATCAAGAAACACCAAGCCATGTGCCGACAACCCCGTCTCCTCTAGTTTATCCTCCGTCATAGTTTTCGTAGTGCTTAGGCGAAGCCCTGCGAAGATTGTTCTTCACCAACACCGTCACCACGCCGTCGTGCTGCCGGAACTCATCTACTACTTCGCCCCTCTTGCTGGATCGAGAAGGCGAGGACGTCACCGAGCCGAACGTGTGCAGAACTCGGAGGTGCCGTGCTTTCGGTACTTGGATCGGTCGGACATGAAGACGTATGACTACATCAACCGCGTTGATATAACACTTCCGCGAACGGTCTACGAGGGTACATAGACAACACTCTCCCCTCTTGTTGCTATGCATCACCATGATCTTGCGTGTGCATAGAATTTTTTTTGAAATTACTGCGTTCCCCAACAGTGGTATCAGAGCCTAAGTTTTATGGTTTGATGTTATATGCACGAGTAGAACACAAGTGAGTTGTGGGCGATATAAGTCATACTGCCTACCAGCATGTCATACTTTGGTTCGGCGGTATTGTTGGATGAAGCGGCCCGGACCGACATTACGCGTACGCTTACGCGAGACCGGTTCTCCCAACGTGCTTTGCACACAGGTGGCTTGCGGGTGACTGTTTCTCCAACTTTAGTTGAACCAAGTGTGGCTACGCCCGGTCCTTGCGAAGGTTAAAACGGAGTCAAATTGACAAACTATCGTTGTGGTTTTGATGCGTAGGTGAGATTGGTTCTTGCTTAAGCCCGAAGCAGCCACGTAAAACTTGCAACAACAAAGTAGAGGACGTCTAACTTGTTTTTGCAGGGCATGTTGTGATGTGATATGGCCAAGGCATGATGCTAAATTTTATTGTATGAGATGATCATGTTTTGTAACCGAATTATCGGCAACTGGCAGGAGCCATATGGTTGTCGCTTTATTGTATGCAATGCAATCGCGATGTAATGCTTTACTTTATCACTAAGGGTAGCGATAGTCGTGGAAGCATAAGATTCGCGAGATGACAACGAGGCTACGATGGAGATCAAGGTGTCGCGCCGGTGACGATGGTGATCATGACGGTGCTTCGGAGATGGAGATCACAAGCACAAGATGATGATGGCCATATCATATCACTTATATTGATTGCATGTGATGTTTATCCTTTTATGCATCTTATCTTGCTTTGATTGACGGTAGCATTATAAGATGATCTCTCACTAAATTATCAAGAAGTGTTCTCCTTGAGTATGCACCGTTGCCAAAGTTCGTCGTGCCCAGACACCACGTGATGATCGGGTGTGATAAGCTTTACGTCCATCTACAACGGGTGCAAGCCAGTTTTTGCACACGCAGAATACTCAGGTTAAACTTGACGAGCCTAGCATATGCAGATATGGCCTCGGAACACGGAGACCAAAAGGTCGAGCGTGAATCATATAGTAGATATGATCAACATATTGATGTTCACCATTGAAAGCTACTCCATTTCACGTGATGATCGGTTATGGTTTAGTTGATTTGGATCACGTGATCACTTAGAGGATTAGAGGGATGTCTATCTAAGTGGGAGTTCTTAAGTAATATGATTAATTGAACTTTAATTTATCATGAACTTAGTCCTGGTAGTATTAGCATATCTATGTTGTAGATCAATAGCTCGCGTTGTTGCTTTCATATGTTTATTTTGATATGTTCCTAGAGAAAATTGTGTTGAAAGATGTTAGTAGCAATGATGCGGATTGGAACCGTGATCTGAGGTTTATCCTCATTGCTGCACAGAAGAATTATGTCCTTAACGCACCGCTAGGTGACAGACCTATTGCAGGAGCAGATGCAGACGTTATGAACGTTTGGCTAGCTCAATATGATGACTACTTGATAGTTTAAGTGCACCATGCTTAACGTCTTAGAATCGAGACTTCAAAGACGTTTTGAACGTCATGGACCATATGAGATGTTCCAGGAGTTGAAGTTAATATTTCAAGCAAATACCCGAGTTGAGAGATATGAAGTCTCCAACAAGTTCTATAGCTAAAAGATGGAGGAGAATCGCTCAACTAGTGAGCATGTGCTCAGATTGTATGGGTACTACAATCGCTTGAATCAAGTGGGAGTTAATCTTCCAGATAAGATAGTGATTGACAGAATTCTCTAGTCACCATCACCAAGTTAGTAGAACTTCGTGATGAACTATAATATGCAAGGGATAACAGAAACAACTCCCAAGCTCTTCGTGATGCTGGAATCAACGAAGGTAGAAATCAAGAAAAACATCAAGTGTTGATGGTTGACAAGAACACTAGTTTCAAGAAAAGGGCAGAGGGAAGAAAGGGAACTTCAAGAAGAACAACAAGCAAGTTGCTGCTCAAGTGAAGAAACCCAAGTCTGTTCCTAAGCCCGAGACAAAGTGCTTCTACTGCAAGGGATTGTTCACTGGAAGCGGAACTACCCCAAGTATTTGGTAGATAAGAGAGGATGGCAAAGTAAACAAAGGTATATTTGATATACAAGTTATTGATGTGTACTTTACTAGTGTTTATAGCAACCCCTCAGTATTTAATACTGGATCAGTTGCTAAGAGTAGTAACTCGAAACGGGAGTTGCAGAATGAACAGAGACTAGTTAAGGGTGAAGTGACGATGTGTGTTGGAAGTGGTTCCAAGATTGATATGATCATCATCGCACACTCCCTATACTTTCGGGATTAGTGTTGAACCTAAATAAGTGTTATTTGGTGTTTGCGTTGAGCATGAATATGATTTGATCATGTTTATTGTAATACGGTTATTCATTTAAGTAAGAGAATAAATTGTTGTTCTGTTTACATGAATAAAACCTTATATGGTTACACACCCAATGAAAATAGTTCGTTGGATCTCGATCATAGTGATACACATAAACATAATATTGAAACCAAAAGATGCAAAGTTAATAATGATAGTGCAACTTATTTGTGGCACTACTGTTTAGGTCATATTGGTGTAAAGCGCATGAAGAAACTCCATGCTGATGGGCTTTTAGAATCACTTGATTACGAATCAGTTGATGCTTGCGAACCATGCCTCATGGGCAAGATGACTAAGACTCCGTTCTCCGGAGCGAGCAACTGACTTATTGGAAATAATACATACTGATGTATGCGGTCCGATGAGTGTTAAGGCTCATGGCAAGTATCGTTATTTTCTGAACTTCACAGATGATTTGAGCAGATATGGGTATATCTACTTGACGAAACATAAGTCTGAAACATTTGAAAAGTTCAAAGAATTTCAGAGTGAAGTGGAAAATCATCGTGACAAGAAAATAAAGTTTCTATGATCTGATCGCGGAGACAAATATTTGAGTTACGAGTTTGGTCTTCAGTTAAAAACAATGTGAAATAGTTTCACTACTCACGCCACCTGGAACACCACAATGTAATGGTGTGTCCGAACGTCATAACCGTACTTTATTAGATATGGTGCGACCTATGATGTTTCTTACCGATTTACCACTATCATTTTGGGGTTATGCATTAAAGACAACTGCATTCACGTTAAATAGGGTACCATCTAAATCCGTTGAGACGACACCGTATGAACTATGGTTTGGCAAGAAACCTAAGTTGTCGTTTCTTGAAGTTTGAGGTTGCAATGCTTATGTGAAAAAGTTTCAACCTGATAAGCTCAAACCCAAATCGGAGAAATGTGTCTTCATAGGATATCCAAAGAAAACTATTGGATACACCTTCTATCACAGATCCGAAGACAAGACTTTTGTTGCTAAATTCAGAAACTTTCTAGAGAAGGAGTTTCTCTCGAAAGAAGTGAGTGGAGGAAAGTAGAAAACTTGATAAGGTAATTGTACCTTCTCCCTTATTGGAAAGTAGTTCATCACAGAAATCTGTTCTTGTGACTACTACACCAATTAGTGAGGAAGCTAATGATGATGATCATGTAACTTCAGATCAAGTTACTACCGAATCTCGTAGGTAAACCAGAGTAAGATCCGCACCAGAGTGGTACGGTAATCCTGTTCTGGAAGTCATGTTACTAGACCATGATGAACCTGCGAACTATGAGGAAGCGATGATGAGCCCAGATTCCGCAAAATGGCTTGAAGCCATGAAATCTGAGATATGATCCATGTATGAGAACAAAGTATGGACTTTGGTTGACTTGCCCGATAATCGGCAAGCAATTGAGAATAAATGGATCTTCAAGAGGAAGACGGACACTGATAGTAGTGTTACTATCTACAAAGCTAGAATTGTCGCAAAAGGTTTTTCGACAAGTTCAAGGTGTTAACTACGATGAGAGCTTCTCACTCGTATCTATGATTGAGTCTGTCTGAATCATGTTAGTAATTGCCGCATTTTATGAAATCTGGCAAATGGATAAACAAAACTGCATTCCTTAATGAATTTATTAAAGAAGAGTTGTATATGATGCAACCAGAAGGTTTTGTCAATCCAAAAGATGCTAACAAAATGTGCAAGCTCCAGCAATCCATCTGTGAACTGGTGCAAGCATCTCGGAGTTGGAATATATGCTTTGATGAGTTGATCAAAGCATATAGTTTTATACAGACTTGCGGTGAAGCCTGTATTTACAAGAAAGTGAGTGGGAGCACTACAACATTTCTGATAAGTATATGTGAATGACATATTGTTGATCGGAAATAATGTAGAATTATTCTGTAAAGCATAAAGGAGTGTTTGAAAGGAGTTTTTCAAAGAAAGACTTCGGTGAAGCTGCTTACATATTGAGCTCCAATATCTATAGAGATAGATCAAGACGCTTGATAAGTTTTTTCAATGAGTACATACCTTGACAAGATTTTGAAGTAGTTCAAAATAGAGCAGTCAAAGAAAGAGTTTTTGCCTGTATTACAAGGTGTGAAGTTGAGTAAGACTCAAAGCCCGACCACGGCAGAAGATAGAAAGAGAATGAAAGTCATTCCCTATGCCATGGCCATAGGTTCTATAAAGTATGTCATGCTGTATACCAGATCTATTGTATACTCTGCACTGATTTGGCAAGGGAGTACAATAGTGATCTAGGAGTAGATCACTGGACAGCGGTCAGAATTATCCTTAGTGAAATAAGGATATGTTTCTCGATTATGGACGTGACAAAAAGGTTCGTCGTAAAGGGTTACGCCGATGCAAGTTTTGACACTAATCTAGATGACTCTAAGTCTCGGTCTAGATACATATTGAAAGTGGGAGCAATTAGCTAGAGTAGCTCCATGCAGAGCATTGTTGACATAGAAATTTGCAAAATACATGTGGATCTGAATGTGGCAGACCCGTTGACTAAGATTCTCTCACAAGCAAAACATGATCACACCTTAGTACTCTTTGGGTGTTAATTACATGGCGATGTGAACCAGATTACTGAATCTAGTAAACCCTTTGGGTGTTGATCACATGGCGATGTGAACTATGGGTGTTAATCACATGATGATGTGAACTATCGATGTTAATCACATGGTGATGTGATCTAGATTATTGACTCTAGTGCAAGTGGGAGACTGAAGGAAATATGCCCTAGAGGCAATAATAAAGTTATTATTTATTTCCTTATTTCATGATAAATGTTTATTATTCATGCAAGAATTGTATTAACCAGAAACATAATACATGTGTGAATACATAGACAAACAGAGTGTCACTAGTATGCCTCTACTTGACTAGCTCATTAATCAAAGATGGTTATGTTTCCTAACCATGGACAAAGAGTTGTTATTTGATTAACGGGATCACATCATTAGATGAATGATCTGATTGACATGACCCATTCCATTAGCTTAGCACCCGATCGTTTAGTATGTTGCTATTGCTTTCTTCATGACTTATACATGTTCCTATGACTATGAGATTATGCAACTCCCGTTTGCCGGAGGAACACTTTGTGTGCTACCAAACGTCACAACGTAACTGGGTGATTATAAAGGAGCTCTACAGGTGTCTCCAAAGGTAAATGTTGGGTTGGCGTATTTCGAGATTAGGATTTGTCACTCCGATTGTCGGAGAGGTATCTCTGGGCCCTCTCGGTAATGCACATCACATAAGCCTTGCAAGCATTGCAACTAATGAGTTAGTTGTGAGATGATGTATTACGGAACGAGTAAAGAGACTTGCCAGTGACGAGATTGAACTAGGTATTGAGATACCGATGATCGAATCTCGGACAAGTAACATACCGATGACAAAGGGAACAACGTATGTTGTTATGCGGTCTGACCGATAAAGATCTTTGTAGAATATGTAGGAGCCAATATGGGCATCCAGGTCCCGCTATTGGTTATTGACCAGAGAGGTGTCTCGGTCATGTCTACATAGTTCTCGAACCCGTAGGGTCCGCACGCTTAACGTTCGTTGACGATATAGTACTATGTGAGTTATGTATGTTGGTGACCGAATATTGTTCGGAGTCCGGGATGAGATCACGGACATGACGAGGAACTCCGAAATGGTCCAGAGATAAAGTTTGATGTATGTGATAATAGTGTTTGGTCACCGGAAGGGGTTCCGGATGTTTCCCGAAATGTTTGGGTACGAGAACACTTTATTTGGGCCAAAGGGGAAAGCCCACAAGGTTTTTGGAAAGCGCAAAAGGAAGTTTTGCAGAGTCCAGGGGCCAGACGCCAAGGTCCCTGGCGTCTGGGTCCAGACCGGGAAGCCTGGCGTCTGGCCCTGGAGTCCGAGAAGGACTCTTGCCTTTCGGGTGAAACCGACTTTGTGGAGGCTTTTACTCCAAGTTTCGACCCCAGGGCTCAACATATAAATAGAGAGGCAGGGCTAGCACCAAAGACACATCAAGAAACACCAAGCCGTGTGCCGGCAACCCCGTCTCCTCTAGTTTATCCTCCGTCATAGTTTTCGTAGTGCTTAGGCGAAGCCCTGCGAAGATTGTTCTTCACCAACACCGTCGTGCTGCCGGAACTCATCTACTACTTCGCCCCTCTTGCTGGATCGAGAAGGCGAGGATGTCACCGAGCCGAACGTGTGCAGAACTCGGAGGTGCCATGCTTTCGGTACTTGGATCGGTCGGACGTGAAGACGTACGACTACATCAACCGCGTTGATATAACGCTTCCGCGAATGGTCTACGAGGGTACGTAGACAACACTCTCCCCTCTCGTTGCTATGCATCACCATGATCTTGCGTGTGCATAGGAATTTTTTTGAAATTACTGCGTTCCCCAACAGAATGCACCGGTTGAATTAAATGACTTGAATAAGATAGGACCTCGAAAAGAACTTGAATGGATCTTGAATGACAAGACGAGTCTTCTGAGATATCTTTAGCATTCCAGAACAAATGAATAGCGAGAAATGAGTGGTTATGAGGTGCACCGGTATGAGAAGGCATTGAAATGAGTAAAAGGGTAAGGTCAACAAAGCTTGACTTGAAACCACCGAAGAAGATAAAAGAAACGAAGAATGATGAACTAGAAGAGCATCTTCATGAGAACCACCGGGTAGAACATTCAAAGAAAAGAATGAAGAGACTTCACAAGAATAAAATGATACTTGATTAAGAAATCTGAGTCCTTGAAGAAAAACAAAGGGAGGGAGGGTGGGAAAAACAAAGACAACTTGGAGACGGAAGAAATGAACACCGTTGAGAAGAACTGATACTTGATCTTGCGGAAGTTGAAATGGTCGGATCCACTAGAAGAGAAACAAGCCGTTGAAAAGGATTGACATGACAAACTCGATGATCAAGAAGGATTGGTATCCACATAGAAATATGGGAACACCGTATGGAGAAGGTATGGAATCAACACTTGACTTCGAAGCAACTCGAATACCACAACTCAAAACAAAACAAAGGATTGGCTTGCAGAATAAGCCAGAACAAACATATGATAGAGATTTCGTCCGAAGTTTTCGTGGTGGGGCCTACACGGGCTCGATCGTACAGCACCATCATGTACAAGGCAGTGCACATGACATACGAAGCGTCCCCGAGTCGGCATAGCCAAGGACTCTTTAAAACACAACGAGACCACTGTAAAACCAACCGTTAATAGGCGGACCACTAGACGTCGAACCCCAATTTCATATCATACATCTGTTGGAAAGATATCCTAAGAGCTACTAGAATTCCCACCTATGAAACTCCCGAACCTTTCCGGTTATGCAATCAGGTGTTGGGGATACAGGGGAAGCAAAATATCTCACCCAAATCTAGCAAATCCTACATCCAGCTGTATCCATCCTTCAACACATAACCGAGAAACCTTCGAAAACCATCTACCTCAACCTTCGAAAAACATCCGTTATACAAGTTATGGCGATACTCTCGAACTCCCGCCCCAGTACTGGGTGGCGTCGAGGTTATCTCACCAACGAACTGCATAAAAGAGATTTTCGATGTCGGCGTACTAAACTCAGGTATTCCAGAACTGCAACGATAAAATTATGACGACAACACCTCAGAGCTCAACTCCCCGGGACACTTCCACTAAACCCCTGACAGGAGGCACCAAGACAATGTTCTCATCATAAAACCATCGGAACTATTCCAAGATATCCGCGTGATCCTAAAAAAATTAGTGAAATTTGAGAAGAGAAGAGTCAAAACTCTATGTCAGGATGCCTTACCAGAGCGATGAGGAGACTGGGAAATAAAAAGAATTCCTAAACTCTCCGATATATAATTCCTAAATGACTCAAAACATTTTTCTAGACTCAACTCGGCCGCTAAAAACGATCAAGCAATGGGGCTCCTAAGGTCGGGGAAGGCTCTGATTACCAACTTGTAAAACCCTCGATGCGACTATATCTCCCACATGTCGAGGCACGACTTAGAGGCATAATCGCATTGAAGGCATATGTCGCAAGTGAGGTAATCTTCACACAACCCATGTAATACACAAGGGAAAGAGATACATAGTTGGCTTACAATCGCCACTTCACGCAAATACATGAATAAAGCATTACAACATCCAAATACAATCAAGGTCCGACTACGGAACCAAAATAAAATAAGAACCCCAAATACGACAAAGGTCCCCGATCGACCCCAACTGGGCTCCACTACTGATCAACTAGAACGAAACAACACAAGGGACAAGATCTTCATCGAGCTCCTCCTGAGCTTGGTTGCGTCATCTGCACGGTTCAACGGCACATGCAAGCTGGTTTTTTGGAAGTATCTGTGAGTCACGGGTACTCAGCAATCTCGCACCCTCGCGATCAAGACTATTTAAGCTTATGGGTAAGGTAAAAGGTATGAGGTGGAGCTGCAGCAAGCGACTAGCATATATGGTGGCTAACATACGCAAAAGAGAGCGAGAAGAGAAGGCAAAGCACGGTCGATAAAAGTATGGTCAAGAAGTGATCCTATAACAACCTACGTCAAGCATAACTCCAAAATCCGTGTTCACTTCCCGGACCCCGCCGGAAAGAGACCATCACGGTTACACACGCGGTTGATTCATTTTAATTAAGGTCAACTTCAGGTTTTCTACAACCGGATGTTAACAAATTCCCATCTGCCCATAACCGCGGGCACGGCTTTCGAAAGTTCAAATCCCTGCAGGGGTGTCCCAACTTAGCCCATCACAAGCTCTCACGGTCAACGAAGGAATAGACCTCCTCCCGAGACATTCCGATCAGACTCGGATCCCGGTACAACAAGACATTTCGACAGGGTAAAACTAAACCAGCAACACCGCCCGAATGTGCCGACAAATCCCGATAGGAGTTGCACATATCTCTTTCTCAGGGCACACTCAGATGAGCGCTCCATACAACTAAAACCAAACCTCGAGTTTTCCCGAGGGGGCGCTACACAGGACTCTAGTTTGGACCAACACTCAGAGGAGCACTGGCCCGGGGGGTAAAATAATGATGACCCTTAGGAGCGCGACTCCCAAGGGAAAAGAAAAGGCTAGGTGGCGAATAGTAAAACCAATGTTGGGCATTGCTGGAAGAGCTTTACTTAAGGCGAACTGTCAAGGGGTTCCCATAATAGCCCAACCGCATAAGGAACGCAAAATCCGGAAACATAACACCTATATGACGGAAACTAGGGTGGCAAGAGTGGAACAAAACACCAGGCATAAGGCCGAGCCTTCCACCCTTTACCAAGTATATAGATGCATTAATTAAATAAGATATATTGTGATATCCCAACAAGTAAACATGTTCCAACAAGGAACAACATCTCCATGTTCCAACAAGGAACAAACTTCAATCTTCACCTGCAGCTAGCAACGCTATAAGAGGGGCTGAGCAAAGCGGTAACATAGCCAAACAATGGTTTGCTAGGACAAGGTGGGTTAGAGGCTTGGTTCAACAATATGGGAGGCATGATAAGCAAGTGGTAGGTATCGCAGCATAGGCATAGCAAAAGAGCGAGCATCTAGCAAGCAAAGATAGAAGTGATTTCGAGGGTATGATCATCTTGCCTGAAATCCCGCAAGGAAGAAGAACGAGTCCATGAAGAAGTCAAACGGTCGTAGTCGAACGGTTCCTCACAACGCGACGTTATCGGAAACAACCCGAAGAAACAACACCGGAAAGGAGCAAACAACATAGTAAACAACCACCAAATCAACATGGCTTGGTGCACAATCAAGTATGATGTATGTCCGGTTTAATGAAGCATGGCATGGCAAAGGTGCACAAACAATCCTACAAATTAAGTGGAGCTCATTATGCAACTGTGTTGCATATTGAAGAAAACACCACATGACTTATTTAGATCGATCTTGTTTATGTACCCAACAATATTAAATGTTGTTAACCATGGCAAGAGGTGAAGCAAAGTAAACTACACAATCTAAGCAATTTAAATGGGGCCGGAACCATCAAACAACAATTCTGGTAAATCCCCATATGCCTTAGTAATTTAAAGCAACAACAATTTAAACCTTTTAATTGTTGTTATCATGATGCAGATGACATGAACAAGTTTATGCAATTTTATTAAAAGTTGACAAGAGCAATATGAAGCATTTCTCATCGTGGTAGAAAGAAAGGGGTGCCACGACGTCGAAACGGTAATGATGCCATAGCAAAATTCCGGTTCCGGTACTTGATTGAGATATCGATGTAAAGGAGAAGTGTGTGGATGCGTGCAAAAGATGGTGGGGCGCTCCCGGATTCCGGGGGTCCCACGAGTTAGTGGCATGGAAACGAGTGACAAAATGGACATGGTGTAGACAAAGGGTGCATCTCATCCCACATGCATTCATTCATTCACGGACGTCGTCTCGGGGTTATACCTTCGAAGCGTGCAAACGGGACGGTTCTCGTTCGGTGCAAAGTAGAGGAAGTAGACGTTCTCGGGACGTTCGTGGTGGAGGTAGTCGTACACGACGCGTTGTGGAAGTAGTTGTACTCGCGGACTTTGGCGGCAGTAGTCGTTCAGGGTCTTGGCGGTTCGACGTGGTACACGGTTTGAAGTCGAGCATGTCCCGTAGATGTTCAGGGTCACTGTTAGGAACTTGTCGAATCCAGGGTCTCAGTCATCGGTAGTGGTGCACGCGTTCTTGGTACTTGGAGCCATCACCGTGTAGTCGTACTGAGGTCCTTCCCGGGGTCCTAGGCATCGGTCACTGTGATACTTGGGGTCTTCGAACTTGCCGGTCTCGACGAAACGAAGAGGTACTTGGCGATCGACGGACGTCGTGGTACTTGGCAAAAAATCTCAACGAAGATGCCTGACGGTCCCGGTTACAGGTCTTGGCGTGATGGTAGTCGTTCACTTGACGATGGTAGGCGAACTTGGCGGTCCTCGTCGTCATGGTACTTGGCGTCCAGTGCAGCAACCTCGCGATGCACAACTGCAGTGGGGTCTCCTCGGGTCAACTGTGATGTGCATGGGCCGGAACGCCCGGCGGCTTGGGCTGCTCAAGGATATGGAGTTGATAGGCAGCAGGAGGCTACTAGCGGAGGCAAAGCCACGACGAGGAGGTCCTGCTCCGGCGGCTGCAGGTGGTAGACGTACGCAGGCAGCGGCAAAGCTTCGGGCGCGAGGGAGAAGGAGCCGGCGCGAGGTGGCTGATGGAGGAGCGCTTCTCACGCGTAGGGAAGGAGGTAGAGGCTGGTGTGGGGCAGAGCAGCAGCGAGGCGAACCGAGGCGGTAGAGCTGGGACTCCGGCGACGAGGTGCAGCGGCGGAGCTTGCCGGCGTCGCGGATGGTGCAGGAGAGGAGAGGTACTGGGCAGCGCGCGGCCACGGAGGAGAGGGAGGACATGGCGGCCACGGGGGAGTTGATGGTGATGGGCGATGCAGGATGGCAGCGGCTGCAGCATCCATGGCCTTAACGAGGGACCGGGCACGAGGCTCCTGCGGCGGAGGCGACGAACGAGCGACGACCGTTGCTAGAGGCGGGGAGGCCGGCGCGCTGGTGTGAGGGCTCCTGCGGGAGGAGGACAAGGGGCTGAGCAGGACTCCGTCCTAGTGCGGTTGGGTGGCGCTACATAGGGAAAGAGAGGGGGAGATGGGATCGGGACGAAGGAGGAAGAAGCGATGGAGACGGGGTTCGGGCGACGGGGTTTCTGGCGGCGCAAGGGAAGAGACAAGGGAGAGAGCGAGAGAGAGTGATCGGGCCTAGGGTTAGGTTAGGTTAGGTTAGGTGGGCTTTGGCCTTGGGCCGGCCCAGTCGGTCAACTCGGTTGGTTAGGCCGCAGACTAGGTGCAGCTGGGCCGAGGAAGTTGGGCTGGCACTCTTCTTTCTCCCTCTATTTTCCTTTAACAGAAAAACAATTAGAAAGAAGAAAAAGAAAGAGAGGATTAGGGAAAAATTTGAGCAAGCAGATAATTTTCCTGGACTCATAAAAATGAGTTTGTTCCGAGAAAAATAGAAAAGACCAAGATTGAAAGATCTAAATTCAAATCCATTTGAATTTAATTCAAATGGTTTGAATAAGTTCAAGGTAAAGAAGAGCCCAAAAATATTCGAATTTTTGGTGGAGCTCCGGAAAATTATGAAAGAATTTACGGACAAGGTTCGAGGTCAAGCAGCGAGATAACAAAGGCATGGGGAAATTTGCAAGTGTGTTTTAGGTGATTCCATAAGAATGGATTATTTTATAATAGCTCCACTAATATTGGGAGGATATGTTATAAAGAGAATCACCATGTGAATTCCCTCGATTTAAATAGACCGAAGATCCATGCAATTTATTTAGTTGAGTTGCAAAAGATTTATGAGATGATGGCATGATGACATGATGCAATGCACATGATGCAACGAACCAAACAAATCACACGACGAAACCCGGAAACCCTGGAAGGCATCTGAAGCTCCGGTCTTGGGGCGTCACACATTACAAACTTGGGAACCGCTTTTTCTTCCGTGAAGAATACTCCAAGTCCTCCTACTAAAATTGCCAAGCTTATGTATGTTCCTAAAAATAAGGGTGAATCATCTAGTAAGGAAACTGCGGATCTTAAATCTATAAGTATTCATCCTAATCTTTTTGCTATCATTAAGGAACCGATTGCTACAAATGAATTTTTCGATCTTGTGCCTAAAAGTTTGATAATCACTAGAAAGAAAGAAATCCCTAAGGGAAATAGATGCCTCATCGAAGAATTGCCTACCAAAGATGGCAATACCTAGATCTATCCTCGCTTTTATGCCTAGCTAGGGGCGTTAAACGACAGCGCTTGTTGGGAGGCAACCCAATTTTATTTTTATTCCTTGCTTTTTGCTCCTGCTTAGTAATAAATAAATTATTTAGCCTCTGTTTTGGTTGTGTTTTTAATGTTTAATTAGTGTTTGTGCCAAGTAGAACCGTTGGGAAGACTTGGGGAAAGTCTTGTTGAACTTGCTGTAAAAAACAGAAACTTTAGCGCTCACGAGAACTGCTGTCATTTTTGTTTGAAGAGTGCTATTTAGTTAATTCTTTTTTAAGATGATTAATAGATAAATTCCTCAGGTCCAGAAATTTATTTTAGAATTTTTGGTGTTCCAGATCTTGCGCTAGATACATATTACTACAGACTGTTCTGTTTTTGACAGATTCTGTTTTTCGTGTGTTGTTTGCTTATTTTGATGAATCTATGGCTAGTAAAATAGTTTATAATCCATAGAGAAGTTGGAATACAGTAGTTTTAACACCAATATAAATAAAGAATGAGTTCATTACAGTACCTTGAAGTGGTATTTTGTTTTCTTTCGCTAACGGAGCTCACGAGTTTTCTATTTTGAGTTTTGTGTTGTGAAGTTTTCAAGTTTTGGGTGAATTCTTTTGATGGATCATGGAACAAGGAGTGGCAAGAGCCTAAGCTTGGGGATGACCATGGCACCCCCAAGATAATCCAAGGACACCAAAAATTCAAAGCTTGGGGATGCTCCGGAAGGCATCCCCTCTTTCATCCACTTCCATCGGTAATTTACTTGGAGCTATATTTTTATTCACCAACATGATATGTGTTTTGCTTGGAGCGTCTTGTATTATTTGTGTCTTTGTGTCTTAGTATGACACAATCATCCTTGCTGTACACACCTTTTGAGAGAGCCATACATGAATTAAAATTTGATAGAATACTCTATGTGCTTCACTTATATCTTTTGAGCTAAGTAGTTTTGATCTATGTGCTTCACTTATATCTTTTGAGCTAGTTAATTTTGCTCTATGTGCTTCACTTATATCTTTTGAGCTAAGTAGTTTTTCTCTATGTGCTTCACTTATATCTTTTGAGCGTTATAATTTTGCTCTATGTGCTTAACTTAGATCTTTTAGAGCGCGGTGGTGGATTTGTTTTAGAGAAACTATTGATCTCTCATGCTTCACTTAAATTATTTTGAAAGTCTTAATAGCATGGTAATTTTCTTAATAATAATATGCTTGGTATTCAAGATTTGTGAAACTTTCTTTTGAGTGTGTTGGATACTAAGAAAAGATTGAAGCTTGATAGTTGTTTTGAGATATGCAGGTGATAATATTAAAGTCATGCTAGTTGAGTAGTTGTGAATTTAAAGAATACTTGTGTTAAAGTTTGTGATTCCCGTAGCATGCACGTATGGTGAACCATTATGTGATGAAGTCGGAGCATGATTTATTTATTGATTGTCTTCCTTATGAGTGGCGGTCGGGGACGAGCGATGGTCTTTTCCTACCAATCTATCCCCCTAGGAGCATGTGCGTAATACTTTGCTTTGATAACTTCTAGATTTTTGCAATAAGTATATGAGTTCTTTATGACTAATGTTGAGTCCATGGATCATACGCACTCTCACCCTTACACCTTTGCTAGCCTCTCTAATACCGCGCACCTTTCGGCGATATCATACACCTACCATATACCTTCCTCAAAACAGCCACCATACCTATCTATTATGGCATTTCCATAGCCATTCCGAGATATATTGCCATGCAGCTTTCCACCATCTAGTTCATCATGACACATTCATCATTGTCATATTGCTTAGCATGATCATGTAGTTGACATAGTATTTGTGTCAAAGCCACCGTTCATACTTTCTTCATACTTGTCACTCTTGAATCATTTCATATCCCGGTACACCGCCGGAGGCATCCATATAGAGTCATACTTTGTCTTAGAATCGAGTTGTAATCATTGAGTTGTAAATAAATAAAAGTGTGATGATCATTATTTAATAGAGCATTGTCCCAAAAAAAGAGGGAAAGGCCAAAGAAAAAAAGAAGGCCCAAAAAAAGAAGAGAAAATAAATAAAAAGGGGCAATGCTACTATCCTTTTACCACTCTTGTGCTTCAAAGTAGCACCATGATCTTCATAGTAGAGAGTCTCTCATGTTATCACTTTCATATACTAGTGGGAATTTTACATTATAGAACTTGGCTTGTATATTCCAATGATGGGCCTCCTCAAGTGCCCTAGGTCTTCGTGAGCAAGCAAGTTGGATGCACACCCACTAGTTTCTTTTGTTGAGCTTTCATACATTTATCGCTCTAGTGCATCCGTTGCATGGCAATCCCTACTCACTCACATTAATATCTATTGATGGGCATCTCCATAGCCCGTTGATACGCCTAGTTGATGTGAGACTATCTTCCCCTTCTTTTTGTCTTCTCCACAACCACCACTCTATTCCACCTATAGTGCTATATCCATGGCTCATGCTCATGTATTGTATGAAGATTGAAAAAGTTAGAGTATGAAATAATTGCTTGGCTTGTCATCGGGGTCGTGCATGATTTAAATACTTTGTGTGGTGAAGATGGAGCATAGCCAGACTGTATGATTTTGTAGGGATAACTTTCTTTGGCCATGTTATTTTGAGAAGACATAATTGCTTCCTTAGTATGCTTGAAGTATTATTATTTTTATGTCAATATAAACTTTTGTCTTGAATCTTTCGAATCTGAATATTCATACCACAATTAAGAAGATTTGCATTGAAATTATGCCAAGTAGCACTCCGCATCAAAAATTCTCTTTTTATCATTTACCTACTCGAGGACGAGCAGGAATTAAGCTTGGGGATGCCTGATACGTCTCCAACGTATCTATAATTTTTGATTGCTCCATCCTATATTATCTACTATTTTGGACTATATTGGGCTTTATTTTCCACTTTTATATTATTTTTGGGACTAACCTATTAACCGGAGGCCCGGCCCAAAATTGCTGTTTTTTGCCTATTTCAGTGTTTCGGAGAAACAGAATATCAAACGGAGTCCAAACGGAATAAAATCTTCGGGAACGTGATTTTCTCACCGAACGTGATTCAGGAGACTTGACCCTACTCCAAGGAGTCAAAGAGGAGGTCACAAGGGTGGGCCCCCCCTAGGGCGCGCCCCCTGCCTCGTAGGCCCCTCGGTGCTCCACCGACATACTTCTTCCTCCTATATATACACACGTACCCCCAAACGATCAGAACAGGAGCCAAAAACCTAATTCCACCACCGCAACTTTTTTATCCACGAGATCCCATCTTGGGGCCTGTTCCGGAGCTCCGCCGGAAGAGGGTCGTCATCACGGAGGGCTTCTACATCATCATAGCCTTTCCGATGAAGTGTGAGTAGTTTACCTCAGACCTTCGGGTCCATAGTTAGTAGCTAGATGGCTTCTTCTCTCTCTTTTAATCTCAATACAAAGTTCTCCCCCTCTCTTGTGGAGATCTATTCGATGTAATCTTCTTTTTGCGGTGTGTTTGTTGAGACCGATGAATTCTGGGTTTATGATCAAGTCTATCTATGAATAATATTTGAATCTTCTCTGAATTCTTTTATGTATGATTGGTTATCTTTGCAAGTCTCTTCGAATTATCCGTTTGGTTTGGCCAACTAGATTGGTAGTTCTTGCCATGGAAGAAGTGCTTAGCTTTGGGTTCGATCTTGCGGTGTCCTTTCCCAGTGACAGAAGGGGCAGCAAGGCACGTATTGCATCGTTTCCATCGAGGATAACAAGATGGGGTTTATTTCATATTGCATGAATTTATCTCTCTACGTCATGTCATCTTGCTTAAGGCATTACTCTGTTTTTAACTTAATACTCTAGATGCATGTTGGATAGCAGTCGATGAGTGGAGTAATAGTAGTAGATGCAAAATCGTTTCGGTCTACTTGTCACGGACGTGATGCCTATATACATGATCATGCCTAGATATTCTCATAACTATGCTCAATTCTGTCAATTGCTCAACAATAATCTGTTCACCCACCATAGAATACTTATGCTCTTGAGAGAAGCCACTAGTGAACCCTATGGCCCCCGGGTCTATTCTCATCATATCAATCTCCATCACTTTAATCTTGCTTTGATTTTTTACTTTGCCTTTACTTTTTACTTTGCATCTTTATACCAAAAATACCAAAAATATTATATCTATCAGATCTCACTCTCGTAAGTGACCGTGAAGGGATTGACAACCCCTAATCGCGTTGGTTGCGAGTAGCTATCGCTTTGTGCAGGTACGAGGGACTTGAGCGTGGCCTCCTACTGGATTGATACCTTGGTTCTCAAAAAACTGAGGGAAATACTTACGCTGCTCTGCTGCATCATCCCTTCCTCTTCGGGGAAAACCAACGCAAGCTCAAGACGTAGCAGAGGGGTATATCAACGACGATAGACCCGATAAAACATAAGAAAACAAATAAGAAATAAAAAGAGGAGAAGAAGAAAGGAATAGAGGAGAAGATCAAAGAAAAAAAAGAAGAAAAAAAGGAGAAGAAGCAAAAAATAGAATTTTTCTATTTTTTCTTCTTCTCCTCCATTCCTTTCTTCTTCTCCTCTTCCTTTTCTTCCTCTCCTCTTCTTCTCCTTTTTCCTCTTCTTATTTTCCTTTTTCCTCTTCTTATTTTCCTTTTTCCTCTCCTAAATATATAGAACTTTTCTAAAAATGAAACTAACCTAAAATGTACTAAATCAGAGAACATATATAGATAATCCTTTTCTAAATATATAAATCTAACTTTTGCATATATGAACATATATACACAGAGAACATACAAACATATATACATTTTTATAAAAAAAGCAATATACAAATCATCATATATATGAACAAAAAATCTGAAAAAGAAGGCATATATCATATATACACAATACATATACTCACATATATACATATATATAATCTGAAAAAACAAGCATATAATATATGAAAAAAAAGGACAGGGGAGGGGCGCCGGCCGGACCAAGGTGAGGAGGGGCAGGGGCGCGGGTTCGGCGGCGAGGACGGCGACGGGGCAGGGGGCGCGCGTTCGGCGGCGAGGACGGCGATGGGGCAGGGGCGACGACCGG
>NC_041380.1:17260474-17266404 GCF_002162155.2 Triticum dicoccoides
CGGGGCAGGGCGGCGAGCGGCGACGGCGAGCGGGCGGCGACGGCGACCTCGGGCGGCTCGGGGAGGCGACGACGACGTCGGGGCAGGGGCCGGCGTCAAGGAGCAGCAGCAGCCTGACGGCGTTCGAGAGAAGAATGGCGGGTGGGGGAAATTTCCTAAGTGTTTGGTTATATAGAAAAGGCTTTGGTCCCGGTTCGTGGCATCAACCGGGACCAACACTAGTGCAGAACCGGGCAATAGCACCGGTTCGTAAGGCCCTTTAGTGCCGGTTAGGTATCCGGCACTAAAATTTCGGCACTAAAGCCCCCCCCCCCTTTAGTACCGGTTCAACACGAACCGGTGCTAAAGGGCAACCACGTGGCACGGGCCAGCTCCGGGGGCCGGGAGCCCTTTAGTACCGGTTGGTAACACCAACTGGTACTAAAATGTTTGGTTTTTTTTTGGTTTTATGATTTCTTTTTCATTTAATTTTGTGTTTTCCATTTTAATTCTTTTTCATTTGCTGGTATTTTACGGTACTACACATTGTACACGTTATGCATATATATATATATAATTTCTAGTAGAACCAATCATATATATATCATCAATCATGTCTCACAAACCACCATATTAATTCACACATACACACATGTATAGCTATATACAATTCCTCCTACATATGCATGTTGCCTTCGGAGCCAGTGGCATTAGCCTGATTGGTGCCTTCGGAGCACGATGACAATTGGAAGTGGTTCATGACCTGATCGATGGGGGCGGTAGCGGGTAATAGTATTCTCCCTTCGGATTTATGACCTGGTCGAGCAAAAATCCCGCTATTTCCTCTTGAAGTGCTTCTACGCGCTCCGTTTCTAGGAGCTTGTCCCGCACCTCTTTGAACTGTTAAGAAGGAGATCAATATGCATGTGTATTAGTTGTGTGACTAGATATCGATAATGGTGTAAAAATTGTGAATAGTGTTCTGACAAGCGTACCCATTCCTGTCTTTGAGATCTGCTCCTTTCGGACGCCATCATGCGAATGTTCTCGCAAACGCAGAATGCACACAGATCAGTCCCCTGCGCCTGCTTCAGGGCCTTTATTACGAGAATGGAATTTAATTTGATCAGATAATAATTAATCAAGCATGATAATTAAAGAGATGGCAGCTAGCTAGCTAGCTAGTACTACTTAATTACTTACCTTGGCTCGAAACCATTTCAGCTGTGGTTCCCATTCGCCTTCCGTGACGCTGATGAACCTTGCCCAAGCCCTGCCCGCCGACAAAGAAAATGAATAAAGGGGTTATTAAATAGTTCATATCATGAAATGACGAACTAAATAGGCCGAGATATATAGTTAATAATGATTGAAATTACCTGTTGACTATCCCAAACAAGATGTTATAGTCACTATTTGCTCTGAGTAGCGAGTCCAGTATTTCAATTGTTCCGGCATCAACTTTAATGATACACAAGATCCAGTGAAATCTGTATGCACACACGTTTGCATGTCTTAATTAAGTGGACATATGTAAGCAAAAACATGTAGCTAGCTAGTAGGCAAAAACAGAGAATTTGTAGTACAAGAAAGTGTGACTCACTGGAAGTTGTAAGGAAGTAGTATATCTTCATTGTATTTGAGGCGCTTCAAGAACTCTAGCATGCTGTCCTCTACCTCTTTTTCATGATGCTTGTTTATTTTCCATGTGTATTCATTAACGGTGTTTGGGTCAATGAACCCAATGCCATAGCGTCCACCTTTTCTCATTTCATACATCTTCATCCTGCATAATACCACAGAAAAGAATATAGTGAGGATAATTACATGTAATGATTGATCAAAAGGATCACTACAGCTAGCTTGAGACTTAAATTACAGAAAGAAATCACTTACAGACAATAGCAACTGACGATAGATTTGTCGAGTGTGTCTTGATTGTATAACGGAAACAGTTCAGAATACTCAACGGCCACAGCTTTCTCATGGTAGTAATCATCCTTCTTGACATACACCATGAGGGACTCTCGATCAGATCTCTTGCTAATGTCCATGTACCATTGATGCAATTCATACATTCTCGTTGGGATCTTCTTGACATCTTCTGGCTCAACCAAAGGTTGGCCCCGGACATATTTCCGTTTTATTTCCTCCTCTGTAATCCCAGGCATGTCCTCGATCTCGAGGAGGTGTCCAACAGTGATCTTGAGTTCTTCAGCCTGCATTATATGCTCCTAGGTTATTACCACATCGCCCACCTCGGGAACGTAAACTGTTTGGCCACAATAATATTGGGCGCGCGTACTGTCACGTGTTGTTGGCGGCACAACAAGCGGGGGGCTCAATTGCGCCGCCTGTTTTCCCAGCTGGGCAACGGTTTTCCCGCATTTTTTGACAGCTGCTTGTTGTTTGCTCGAGCTCGAGCTCGCCTCATTCTGTAGACATCGTCGATGTAACTTCCTGAGGTGGCGCTCATAGTCTGTGTCAACAGGCTTAGGAGCTGGTGGTTGAGCCATACGAATGAAGTGGTCAACTACTTCCACACGCACTTTCTCCCTTGGCGGCGGTGGCGGTTTCAGTCCAAAATGGGCGTCGACTTCTGCCTGCACTATGGCATTTGTTTTCTCCTCGGTCCTGTCATAAGCCCTCACAGGAAGAGGAGTAGTGAGGTTTGGACCATATCTATATCGCTTGCCTCCGCTTGTACTTCCTGTACTATGACCTCGACTCGTACCACTACGCACCATAGCTGCGGGGTGTCTCTTCTGCAATTGCTGAGGCGGCGGAGATGGCTGACGAGGCTGAGTTGGACGAGGAGGAGTGGCCTGAAGCTATGCCGGACTTGCAGTGGCCTGAGGTTGTGCCGGACTTGGAGGAGGAGTGGACGTCTGACGCTGTGTCGGACTTGGAGGAGGAGTGGCCTGACACTTTGCCGGACTTGGAGGAGGAGTGGCCTCACGCGTTGGTGGACTTGGAGGAGCGGGAGTCTGTTGACTCGGTGGCGGACTTCGACGAGGAGTCGGGTGACGCGTTGTCGGTGGCCTTCGAAAGATGATGCAATCCTTTCTCCATAGGATGACACGATGTATGGCCTCTCCCAATGTGTGCTCGTCGTCACCTCCAGGAATGTCAAGCTGTAGCTCCGAATATGGGTCCACCACCTCATCAACCAAGACACGAGCATAGCCCGCTGGAATCGGGTTGCAATGGAAGGTTGCCTCAGGGGAATTTGAAAAAGCAACGGCGTTCACCACCTTCATGGATATGTTCTTCATTTTGAAGTGTAGCTCGCAGTTAGTGTTCTCTGTGATGTCATCCACGGGGTATCTATCCAGCACTGCGTCGCCCGGGGCGGAACCCACGCTGCTTCTCGGCATGGATGGGGCGGTGGTATCCAATGCTGGATCATCCGCTAGCTGCTGCAGCTGCTGAGACCCCCTTTGCTGGCTAAGTGAGTCGATCTGCTCCTGCTGCCGCTGGAATTTAGCTGCCAATTCCGCTTGACTTGCTTCTAGGCCTTGAAGGCGTTCATAGTCCCGCTTCCTCTGCTCCTCCTCCATCTTCCTCTTCTTCTCCTCCGCAATCTTCTTTCTCGCACGGGTTCTGTAGTCGGCGTTCCAGTCCGAAAACCCCTCATACCACGGAATAGCGCCCTTGCCTCGTGTTCTTCCCGGGTGTTCAGGATTTCCCAGGGCACGCGTAAGCTCGTCGTTCTCTCTGTTGGGCTGGAACACCCCCGATCGAGCCTCTTCTATTGCAACAAGTAGCGCATCGTCGGCTCCGTTCAGACATGCCTTCGTCGAAACATTGCCTGTCTTCGGGTCCAACTCCCCCCCATGCGCATAGAACCAAGTCCTGCACCTGGGGGGCCAGCTCTTAGTAACCGGAGTGAAACTTGCATCCTCCATCTCTTTCTCAGACTTATCCCACTTAGGCATTGCCACCGCGTAGCCACCTGGCCCCAGCTTATGGAACTTATCCTTTTTTTCGGCATTCTTCTTGTTTATTCTCGACCGTTCCTTAGCTAATTCTGAATCCTTGAATTTCACGAAATCGTCCCAATGAGCACTTTGATTCTCTAGTATCCCCTCGAATACTGGAGTCTTCCTTCCTCCCTCGACGTACTTCTCCCACGTCGTTCTCTTGTGGTTCTTGAATGCAACCGCCATCTTCCTAAAAGCAGCGTCCTTGACTTTCCGCACATCTGCTTCTGTGAAATGATCTGGTAGGGTGAAATGTTCCATGAGAGTATCCCAAAGCAGTTTTTTTTTATTCTCGTCGACAAAAGTAACATTTGGACGTGGTTTTGCTGGCTTTCTCCATTCTTGAAGGGAGATTGGGAGTTAGTCCTTCACAAGAACTCCGCACTGACGAACGAACTTGTCCGCAATCTTCTTAGGCGCTAATGGTTCGCCATTAGGTTTGATTGCCTCGATATTGTACTTTACGCCCTCCTTCAACTTTTTGTTTGGGCCTCGTTTCGTCCTTTTGCCTGAAGATTTGCTCGATCCGGATGGCTGAAAGAAGAAAGATCGATTCGTTAATATATCTTCAACTCATTTAAAACATGCGATGATCACCAGATTCCTGCTTATATAAATATATATACCTCACCGGTGTTTGTTGTTTCAGGATCAACATGTTCTTCGTCGTAGTTCATGACTTCATCTTCTCGGTCGTCGCGATCGAATATCATATCACCCTCTCCAGTGTTGTTTAGAAATTCGGAGCCGTCAAAATCTTCTTCATTCTGATCATCATCTGGCCCGCGTATGATATCGAACATGGTCTGTTCTCTCTCTCTCTCGGTATTGTCCGCCATAGCTTTTATTTAAGTATGCCAAAAGAAATATAAAACAATTTAGTATAATCTCGAATAATAGATATAATCTTGAATACATCGTCTCGAATAATAGATATAATCTCGAATACATCGTCTCGAATAATAGATTTAATCTCGAATACGTCGTCTCGAATAATAGATATAATCTCGAATACATCGTCTCAAATAATATATATAATCTCGAATAAATCATCTCGAATATTATATATCGAATACATCACTATCTAGCTAGCTAGCTAATAAAGATCGAATACTAGAGAGTAATCTAGGCGGTGGACAACCAAAGTGAAGGAACCATCACTGGATCATAGCTCGGGTGATCTCCCTAAAGAACCTGCCAGGTATTGGAGAACCTGACGTCCATAGCAGCCATGTAGCGACGGACGTGCTTGTCCTCCTCCCTGACACGGCGACGTACCACCTCCGGCGGGGCCGGCTCCCTCCGCACCACAAGTGGCCCACGCGAATGCCACCAAAGGAGATGAGGGTCGACGACGGGACCCGGGGCCGGGTTCCTCACCAAGCGTCGCGCCCCTGAAGGTAGCACCTCCCAGTGCCAGCCCGGCGGAGCCCAGTCCCGGACATGGGTCCTCTGAAGCAGGACGTCGTCGCGAATGGGTCGACGGCGAGGATGTGGGCCGGGCATCGTCGACAACAAATACTATATGCAAATGTAACACTAATTATGCTATCATTGCATATGTCAAAATTCTATATGCTATTTCATACTAATTAAGCATCTAACACTAAAAACAGAAAAACAACTTCTATACATCCATTAAAAACAAAAAAACAACATTATATAAAAAAATTCCATACTAATTAAACACTAATTATATCCATCTAACATGCATTCATACATATATACTAGTGAAAAAATAATAATCTGAAAAATCTAAACTAATTAAACATACAAAATACGTATATACTAATTAACTTAAGGAAATGTGCGTGTGTGTATGGGCTCGGGGAGGGGCGGCGCCCATGGTGGCCACCAGGGGCGAGGGAGAGGGGTTAGAGGGGGAGAGCTCACAGCGGGGCGACGACGACGGCGAGGCGACGGGCTGGGGCGTGACGGGGCGGCGACGCGGGGACGGCGCGACGGGGA
>NC_041380.1:17266487-17273080 GCF_002162155.2 Triticum dicoccoides
GGGGACGAGGGCGGCGACGGCAACGGGGGCGGCGATGGGGACAGGGGAGGCGACGGGGATGAGGGCGGCGACGAGGATGGGGGCGGCGACGGCAACGGCGCGCGACGGGGGCGGCGTAGGACGGGGGCGGCGACGGCGTCGATCGATCGGGAAACAGAGGAAGAAACAGAGGGAGAATGAAATTTTTCGAAGTGATGTATATATAGAAGGCACCTTTAGTACCGGTTGGAGCCACCAACCGGTACTAAAGGCCTGTTTTGGCTAGGCCAAGCGGCGGGAAGCACCCCCCTTTAGTACCGGTTCGTGGAACCAGCCGGTACTAAAGGCCCCCCCTTTAGTACTGGTTGGTGCCACGAACCGGTACTAAAGGGAGGTACGCTGCCAGGCGAGGGGCACAAAAGTTTAGTCCCACCTCGCTAGCCAAGGGGCACTCGCACCTGCTTATAAGCCCCGCCGTCGCTGTTGTCTCGAGCTCCTCTCTTAAGCAGGCCTTCTGGGCCTACCTCTTCTGCGATGCCCTGTTGGGCCTACTGGGCTAGCGGGCCTACATCCTGGCCCAACTTGAATTTGGGTTTCTAGTCGTATGCAGGCCGCTGTGGCCCAGTAGGTGGGCTTTTTTTTCTTATTTTTTTTGCTTTATTTATTTTTGTGAATAACTTAACTTTGAAAATAGATTTTTCAGTGATTCATTTTTCTTATTTTTAATATTAGTGTGTTTTATCATTATATTCAATTTGGTAATGCTTAGGTTATTTAAAAAATGAAATGCCTTTGTAACGGATGAGTTTTCGTCCGAAACCCTGATACTTCGAAACAGACTGTCCATTTTGTACATGAAGTGCATCCAGTTTTTGCGGTAACCCTCTCTACTTTTTTGCACATGCTATGTGGGTGAAATTATGATACCATGCCAACTTTCATCCTTTTCTGAGTTCATTTGAAATGCTTTTCAATTTCAGGGTCATTTAGCTGAAAAAATCAGTAAATGCATGAAAGAATTTGCTTGCACATAAAATTTCTTCGCGATTCAAATGCCAAAACACATAACTAGCTACCCTAACTATTACAGAGATTCCCTCCTGGGTGTGAAACACAGAAGAAAGTGATGATAGTTAAGCCGATCACATCCCAGATCTTTGGGTGTGAAAATTTTTTCTTCGCGTGTGTCCCTTTGCGTCGTAGCCATGGAAAATCTTCATCATTTAACGGGATGCTTGGGTCAATATTCACTGTGAATGGAGCAATTTCATCAAACTTTTCATAATCTTCTGACTTGTCTGTCTTGTCATCCACTCCCACGATGTTTCTCTTCCCAGAAAGAACTATGTGCCGCTTTGGCTCATCGTACGATGCATTCGCTTCCTTATCTTCTCTTTTTCTTGGCTTGGTAGACATGTCCTTCACATAGAAAACCTATGCCACATCATTGGCGAGGAAGAATGGTTCGTCTGCATACGCAAGATTGTTGAGATCCACTGTTGTCATTCCGTACTGCGGGTCTTCCGTTACCCCGCCTCGTGTCATATTGACCCATTTGCACCGAAACAAAGGGACCTTCAAACCACGTCGATAGTCAAGTTCCCATATGTCCTGTATATAACCATAATATGTTTCCTTTCCCGTCTTGGTTTCTGCATCAAAGCGGACACCACTGTTTTGGTTGGTGCTCTTCTTATCTTGAGCGATCGTGTAAAATGTATTACCATTTATCTCGTACCCTTTGAAAGTCATTATATTCGAAGATGGTAACTGGGACAACAAGTACAGGTCATCTTCAATAGAGGTGTCATGCATGGTACGTGCTTGCAACCAGCTGGCGAAACTCCTGGTTTGTTCACGTGTAATCCAGTCATCAGACCGCTCCGGGTGTTTGGAGCGTAGCAAATTCTTGTGTTCATCCATATACAGAGCCATCAAGGCAGAATTCTGTAGAACTGTGTAGTGTGCTTCAGTGAGAGAATGTCCGTCCATACATATTATTTGTTCCCCTCCTAGCGTGCCTTTTCCATCCAGTCTGCCCTTATGCCGCGATTCAGGAACACCAATCGGCTTAAGGTCAGGAATAAAGTCAATACAAAACTCAATGACCTCCTCATTTTGACGGCCCTTGGAGATGCTTCCTTCTGGCCTAGCACGGTTATGAACATATTTCTTTAAGACTCCCATGAACCTCTCAAAGGGGAACATATTGTGTAGAAATACAGGACCCAAAACGTTAATCTCTTCGCATAGGTGAACTAGGACGTGTGTCATGATGTTGAAGAAGGATGGTGGGAACACCAACTCGAAACTGACAAGACATTGCACCAAATCATTCTGTAACCTTGGTATGATTTCTGGATCGATTACCTTCTGAGAGATTGCATTGAGAAATGCACATAGCTTCACAATGGCTAATCGAACGTTTTCCGGTAGAAGCCCCCTCAATGCAATCGGAAGCAGTTGCGTCATAATCACGTGGCAGTCATGAGACTTTAGGTTCTAGAACTTTTTCTCTGCCATGTTTATTATTCCCTTTATATTCGACGAGAAGCCAGACGGTACCTTAATACTGAGCAGGCATTCAAAGAAGATTTCCTTCTCTTCTTTGGTAAGAGCATAGCTTGCATGACCCTGATGTATGTCGTATTTTCCATGCATACGTTGCTGGTCCTCCCGTGCCTCAGGTGTATCTTTTGTCTTCCCATACACGCCCAAGAAGCCAAGCAGGGTCACACAAAGATTCTTCGTCACGTGCATCACGTCGATTGCGGAGCGGACCTCGAGGTCTTTCCAATAGGGCAGGTCCCAAAATATAGATTTCTTCTTCCACATGGGTGCGCGTCCGTCAGCGTCATTCGGAACAGGTTGTCCACCAGGACCCTTTCCAAAGTCCACCTTCAAATCCTTGACCATATCATGTACATCAGCACCAGTACGGTGGCGAGGCTTCGTCCGATGATCTGCCTCACCTTTGAAATGCTTGCCTTTCTTTCTTACGGGATGCCTGCTCGGAAGAAATCGACGATGTCCCAGGTACACATTCTTATTAGCCAAATATATACTGTCGGTATCGTCCAAACAGTGCGTGCATGCGTGGTATCCCTTGTTTGTTTGTCCTGAAAGGTTACTGAGAGCAGGCCAATCATTGATGGTCACGAACAGCAACGCCTTTAGGTCAAATTCTTCCCCCATGTGCTCATCCCACGCACGTACACCTGTTCCATTCCACAGTTGTAAGAGTTCTTCAACTAATGGCCTTAGGTACACATCAATGTCATTGCCGGGTTGCTTAGGGCCTTGGATGAGCACTGGCATCATAATGAACTTCCGCTTCATGCACAACCAAGGAGGAAGGTTATACAAACATAGAGTCACAGGCCAGGTGCTATGGTTGCTGCTCTGCTCCCCAAAAGGATTAATGCCATCTGCGCTTAGACCAAACCATACGCTCCTTGCGTCATCTGCAAACTCCTTCCCATACTTTCTTTCGATTTTTCTCCACTGCGACCCATCAGCGGGTACTCTCAACTTTCCGTCTTTCTTACGGTCTTCTCTGTCCCATCGCATCGCCTTGGAATGCTCTTTGTTTTGGAACAAACGTTTCAACCGTGGTATTATAGGAGCATACCACATCACCTTGGCAGGAATCTTCTTCCTGGGGCGCCGGCCCTCGACATCACCAGGGTCATCGCGGCAGATCTTATAGCGCAATGCACGACATACCGGGCAAGCGTTCAAATCCTCGTACTCACCGCGGTAGAGGATGCAATCATTAGGGTATGCATGTATCTTCCGCACCTCTAACCCTAGAGGGCAGACAGCCTTCTTTGCTTCGTACGTACTCTCGGGCAATTCGTTGTCCTTTGGAAGCATATCCTTTATCATTACCAGCAACTTTCCAAATCCCTTGTCAGATACACCATTCTCTGCCTTCCATTGCAGCAATTCCAGTGTGGTGCCCAGCTTTTACTTGTCACCTATGCAATTCGGGTACAACAATTTTTTGTGATCCTCTAACATGCGCTGCAACTTCTTCTTCTCCAAATCACTTGCGCAGTTTCTCTTTGCATCGGCAATGGCCCGACCTAGATCATCAACGGGCTCATCTGATGCCTCTTCTTCAGCTTCTTCCCGCATTGCCGGCTCAGCTTCTTCCTGCATTACCGGCTCAACTTCTTCCCCCATTGTTGTATCATCATATTCAGGGAACCCATGGCCAGGATAGCTGTCGTCGTCCTCTTCTTCTTCATTGTCTTCCATCATAACCCCTCTTTCTCCGTGCTTGGTCCAAACATTATAATGGGGCATGAAACCGGACTTAAACAGGTGGACGTGAATGGTTCTTGACGTAGAGTAATTGTGACCATTCTTACAGCGAGCACATGGACAAGGCATAAAACCATCCGCCCGCTTGTTTGCCTCAGCCGCAAGCAGAAAAATATGCACGCCCTCAACGAACTGGGGAGAGCATCGGTCATCGTACATCCATTGCCGGCTCATCTTCATTACACAACACCGAATAGACCAAATTAATACAAGTTCATACATAAAGTTCATACAACACTTAAATGCAACAAACAAATAACTCTCTAGCTAAAGCATTTAAATGCAACAACAAATATGATCAAGATCGCAACTAAGGTAACAATGGATCCAACAGCATAATGATACCAAGCCTCACTATCGATGGCATATTTTCTAATCTTTCTAATCTTCAAGCGCATTTTCTCCATCTTGATCTTGTGATCATCGACGACATCGGCAACATGCAACTCCAATTCCATCTTCTCCCCCTCAATTCTTTTCAATTTTTCTTTCAAGTACTCGTTTTCTCTTTCAACTAAATTTAACCTCTCGGCAATAGGGTCGGTTGGAATTTCCGGTTCACATACCTCCTAGAAAAAAATTCTATGTCAACTTGATGGGCATAATTTGTCATAAACACGAAATGCAACTAGTTTTAAAAGAGAATATGCATACCACATCCGAATCATAACAAGGACTAGGGCCGACGGGGATGGATATCAAAACCATGGCACTATATGTATAACAAACAACGTACGGGTAAGATAATTATACGAGTAACTATATATCCAAATCACACAAACATCAATTTTTATATAAAATTCCATGAACAAGAGGCTCACCACAAGGTGGTGCTGGCGACGGGACGGTCCGGGCAAACGACGGTGGCTACGATGGAGATTTAGAAGGCACTAAGTAAACCACACCTACATATGCAAACTAAGTGTTATTTTTGACCTCAAATTGCATATAAATCAAATACTAGCACATATATTGATCCTCCCAAATTACTAAACTCACAAATTAATCACTATATAAACCAATGCAAGAGCTAATCTAGCAATGAGAGATGAAAGGACAAAGTTGCTAACCTTTGTGATCATTTGAATGGATGAGGGCCTTCAAATCTTGACAAATTTTGGGCAAATTTTGTGATGAACTCGAGAGGAAGAAGGGGAGAACAGAGGAGAGGGAGAGGGGAAAGGGGGAAGAACAGAGTGCTAGTGGACGAAGGGTTTATATAGGACGACCTTTAGTACCGGTTCATGGCACGAACCGGTACTAAAGGTGCTGGAGGGGCCCCACTCTGACAACATCCTGCCACCACTCTCATTAGTACCGGTTCGTGGCACGAACCGGTGCTAAAGGTTCGCCACGAACCGGTACTAATGAAAGCGGCCCGGCTAGCCGTTGGAACCGGCACTAATGTATACATTAGTGCCGGCTCAAATACAAACCGGCACTAATGTGCTTCACGTTTGACCCTTTTTCTACTAGTGCAATGCCACCCTTTAGTCCCGTTTGGTGCCACCAACCGGGACCAAAGGCCTCTTTTCAGCAGCCCAATGGGCGGGAAGCGGCGGCCTTCGGTCCCGGTTGGTAGCATCAACTGGGACTAAAGGGTGGCATTGGTCCCGGTTGATGCCACAAACCGGTACCAATGCACACCTTTAGTCCCGGTTGGTAGCACCAACCGGGACGAAAGGCCTTGTGCTGGAACTGGCGCGGTGCGGTGGGATGTTTAGTCCCACCTTGCTAGCCGAGAGGCTTCAATAGTGGTTTATAAGCACTGCTGCGCTGACCACTTCGAGCTCCTCTCAAATGCAGGCTTACAGGCCTAAAGTCACTTTATTTGCCTGTGGGCCTACTGGGCCTCCTGCGGGCCTAAATCCTGGCCCATGGTAAGGTTTCTAGTCGTATTCAGGCCGTGGGGGGCCCAGTAGGTGGCACGTTTTTTGTTTTTTTTGTTTTCTTTATTGCTTTATTTATTTTATTTTGTTTCTACTTACAAAAAAATACTTATTGTTGCTATTTTTATTTTGTTTCCAGTTTTTTTGTTTTGTTTTCTACATTATTTATTTTATTTTGTTTTTTGCTTTATTTTTTAATTCTTTTTGCTTTTAAGTTAGAAAATTATAAACTTTCTGTTAGTACCATTAGTTTTCAAATTTGAATAGTTAAAATTTGAATTCTTTGAAATTTGTGTGAATCACAAGTATGTGATTAACTTCACTATAAAAATTGTTTTTTTCCAAATTTTTTGTTTTGTTTTTTGCATTATTTATTTTCTTTTGTTTTTTGCTTTA